>NC_136521.1:4124267-4196767 GCF_053919585.1 Euprymna scolopes | reverse complement strand
ATTCTTATTTTAAAAAGATAAATTTGCAATGTGATAACATGTGTATCGTCTTGATGCGATCGATATTGTTCACTTACAAACTTAGGTTGTACAAGTTCGCAACCACCACGCAGCATTTTTTTTTCTTTTAATGTTTTCTCTCTCCTATCTTTTTAAAATTCTCAACTTAAGCGCGTTCACCACGTGACAATTTTTCTTTTTAATAATTTTTTATTTTCATGGCCAGTGCTCGTCTGAGCTCTAATCTACGGTCCCCTCCTCGCCAAACTTTTACGAGAAACGTTCGTCTAGCTGAAAACACTATCAATAATTTCCCCCACACTTTATCTGTACCTAAACCTTAATGCAGATTCCATGAACAAAGCTTCTTTCTGAGAACTGCACGCCTGTGGAATTGTCTTCCGTTTCCCTGCTTTCCAGCTGATTACAATATGATCATCTTCAAGTCCAACGTAAACAAATTCTTGATGAACTGTTCCCCTTAAATAATCCAATTGACCAAATTTCCACTAATAATTACATGTTCCCTTTGACCACTGTACACTCATTAACCCTTATCCTCGAGTGGCCTCTGGGCCTTGATAAATGGTGACTCATTTGTAAAAAAAAAAAACCCTCAAAATGGGTGCTTTATGCTAAATTGATGGTTGAATATGGTTAAATCTGTGCACATTTAATCCCTATTAATTCTTAACCGTGCACTGAACGGATATTATAATACTTAGTTCGCTGCGCCTTACAGATTTGAAGACGGCCATATTGCTGTCAGATGAAAAGCAGGTAAACAGAAGAGAGTTCCACAGGTGTACAGTTCTTAGAAAGAAGCTTTGTTCATGCCCCACTCTACATATTTGAAACTTGATATATAGGAGATTTGGACCTGTGGATGGATTTTTTTTTTTTTTTTTTTTTTTTTTTTTTTTTTAGCCTATAAAACTAGCCGCTAAGGGATAAAAAAAAACAAAAAACAAAAAAACAGTTGACCTTGGCAGGAGTAAATCAAATAAAGCTGTTACTTTTGTGCATTAAAGCTTTTTTCTTAGAACTGCAGGCCTGTGGAACTGTCTTCCCTTTTCCTGCTTTCCAGCAGACTACAATATGGTTGTCTTCAAGTCCAATGTAAACAAGTTCTTGATAAGCCGTTCCCCTTAAGTTAACAAATTTACGGAATCTCCATTACTGACAATTACTATATTGTCCAATCGACTACTGTAGACTTTTTAACCCTTATCCTCAAGTGGCCCCTGGGCCTTGATAAGTGGTGATACCTATGTTAAAAAAAAAATTCAACATTCATAGCTCAAAGTCAGCTAAGTTTTAACATTTCATATCAATCTGTGGGTTATGACACTTGAACGATAATAACGAAGACTGGAATGCTAAATATTTTGGTTTCGATTCTAAGTAGATGGTACTCGAGTCATTATTTTTTTTATTTAACTTTAGAAATCATTAGTATAAATTGGATAATAATCGTCCCAACACTAATATATATCGTGGCTGTTTTTAACGAAAGGTGCTCTGACGAACTCGCAGCACTTGTACCCCCTTCAACATAAATACCCTCGACTAACTCGACACTCGGCAAAATCACACTCTCTCACTGTTGAGGTCCTTAGATGACAGAAAGCTTTCTAGTCTAACAGTTTCTTCATTTGAATTGCTAGATGTTGGAACTCAGTCCTGGTGTCCTGCTTCCCTGGCTGTATTAACTTACAGAAATTTACATTTCATGCAAACAGTCACTTCGCTGCGCAACTCTCTACTTGGGGTATTCTTGTATTAAATAGTTCCGCGTAGTAGTCCCTTATGACCAAGTGTGTGTGTGTGGGGGGGTGAATAAGAGTAATATATCTCTACTATTATATAAAAGGAACTTTGTGTATGGGAATTCGTTCCCTATAGTCTCCAAAACGGTCTGCCCCATTTTGCTGAAATTTCACACAAATGTACATTATATATCTGGTAGTGTTCTTCGATAATGAGCATGTGCGGCTGTCAAACATAAGTTTGAGAACACTTTGTAAAGTCATGTCAAGCTGGTCTAATGGTTATTGCACTCAGCTCGAATTTTTTTTTTTTTTTTTTTTTTGTATTTACGAGAAGTGAACTGTTTAGAGAAAATATAATACTTAGTTAAAATATAATATTTATGCGTATTTTACGACCGGGCAAAGGCAGGCGGCCTGCTAGTATATATGTAACGTGACTGGAAGATTTTGGACTTCTTTATAGTATAATAATTTTATTACTAGGAATTAAAACATTTGAACAATTATAGTTTTATGACAATTTGGTTCAATTAATGACTTTGATTTGATTGTACCATTATAAAAACATAAAAATTTCAAAACATTCCCGGGCAACGGCGGATAGGGATTCTTATTAAGTCTAGCTTCTGATAAGCATGTTTTTTTGTTTTTTTTTTTTTTTTTAATAACATTTATGTTGAAAACTGGAAACCTTAGACTCCCTCACCGTCCATCACACTAAATCCGGCATCGGCATCTTAAACGTTTGTCAGCACATTTTTTAATCCCTCTTCCATCTGGGGTCGCTCTAACACGACTGTGAGTATTAATTTCCCAAAAAATATAGAAAAGAAATAAATAAAACTCAGAAGAATCCTAAAAAAAAAAAAAAAAAAAAAAATGGCGTTCAGCACTATTTCAAGCCATCATGAGTCGTTTTCTAAAAAGTGTCACCCTTGATTTTTTTTTTGTAGGCTGGCATACATATGAGGGTTGTTCCAAAAGTAAAGCCTCCTACTTTTTTTAACTCCAAAAGTTGAAGAGCTACGAAAATGGCATCAGTACCATTTAAAACGAGCGACATTTTGTGCTTTAGAGTTCATTCTTTTATGTAGTCATCAACATTCTCAATGCACTATTGCCAGGAATGCAATGACGCATCTCTGCTTCTGACGCATGTCCATGAAAGGGGTTGCTCTCTTAGTCTCACAGTATCAACATCCACAACAGAAATTAAACTTTCAGGTCACGAATGCATAAGATCATTCATCATAATTTGTAAATCACATCTGATCCATTTGGGTGGAATAAAAATGTGTGTGTGCGTATTGTTTCAATGTCTAGTTCGACAATTTCAAGCATTATATCATTTGAAAATTTTGCTGGAAATGCTGGTTTTTGAAAATTTTCAAACGATATAATGCTTGAAATTGTCGAACTAGACATTGAAACAATTGTAACGTAAAATAAAATAGACTTTTTGTTGCCATCAACACCTTGTCTTGATTTTGCACATCCAGTGTGTGTGTGTGTTTGTGTGTATATATATATATATATATATATATATATATATATATGTGTGTGTGTTCCTTCAGCTATAACCGAAACCAAAACTTATGAAAAATTCTTGATTAAAATTTATAAAAAAAAAAAAAATATTACTAAGGTGCCATCAACTAAAATCAAGACCGAAACCAAGACTTATGAAGAATTCTTGATAAAATTATTTTGAAAAAAATAGATTATCGGAGTGCCATTAGCTATAACCGAAACCAAAACTTATGAAAAATTCTTGATTTAAATTATTTATAAAAAAAAAAATAGATGACTTAAGTGCCATCGGCTAGAATCGAAACCAAAACTTATGAAGAATTCTTGATAAAATTATTTATAAAAAAAATAGATGACTTAAGTGCCATCAGCTAGAATCGAAACCAAAACTTATGAAGAATTCTTGTTAAAATTATTTATAAAAAAAAAATAGATGACTTAAGTGCCATCAGCTAGAATCGAAACCAAAACTTATGAAAAGTTCTTGATAAAATTATTTATTACAAGAAATGGAAGAAAATAACAAACGACACAGGAATTAAGAGTGCTATCCTATTAATTACCATTCCAAAGATGGTTGCTAGAATTCTTGCTGGTCTAACATTTCCTGTTTTCTTCTATCCTCTTTTAATTAATCAATCTCATTCTTTGATTCAGTCTTGTTTTAATTATTTGAAGTTTTCTGTTGTTCCTATCTTAAAAAAAAATTCCATCGATTGGTTTGACACAACTAAGTATCGCCCTGCTTGTCTCCTCTCTTTTATTGGTCTCTGGCAGAGGAGGGGTGGACCTAGTAATTCACTCCTGTTGGTCTGTTGACACTTTTCTCAATAACCACACCTTGGATTTTTTTTTTTTTTTTTAAATTTTGCACAAACACTAGCCATGTTGAAAGTAAATTTTTGCCAGGACGGATTTTCCAGAATAACTCTGGTTCCCTAAAGAGTAGACGTTCTTGGCTGTCGGACCAAGATCAAAATGTAGTATCTGTTCTTCAGATGCTGCACTTCAATTTCTTGTTCTGTCAGTGGAAAAGAAATCCTTCACGACGGAGTCATTTTTTACCGTTGTTCCTTTTCTCGATGTTAAAAAACGACCCTGGTTTCTAACTCTGTCCCGTGAGAAGGCATTGTAAATAGGAACTCTAGTTCCCTTCCTGGGGCATTATAGGGGTAAAAAAAATCCCCCCCACACACACACTGCAGAGAGTAAAAGTCTTTCAATGGTGCCACCTGTTGGCTGTGAGTGGCGACCCATGATGTCTTAGGACAGAATCCTGGTGGTTTAAGAACTTGCACCTCAACTTACCTAGCACACCATTTTGGATCTTACTTTGGCTAGACAGGAGGTCAGAGAGACCCAATCTGAGCTGGTCATGTCAAGCCCCATTATATATAATCCACCACAAACTTTATAAAATACTTATCCTTCAAACACCTAACCCTATCCCCAGATATATAATGGCAAGCGATGGCTAAGGGCCAATCAATTGGTAAGATCAAAATTCTTCACATCTGTTTTCCGCTAAGCAAATTAATTTTAATTAATTTAGTGAACAGAAAGAGATTTTACTGCCCAAAAGAGTATATCGATCATGTAGCCCCAAGCAAGGTGAATGGGTTTCCCTCTTGCCATGTCTCAATTATGGACTCCGAGGCGGGTAGGGAGCCTGATGGCTGAAAATAAATTATTTATGGAAAACCAAAATAAAAATGGCTGCGTTTTATGCGCTAAATATTGGAAAGGAAGCCATTCAAATCTCTCTGATTTCTCCCGCTCAGAGGATGAGAAAATAAATAACGGAAAAGCCTTACCATCCACTTCTTAGAAGTGCACGCTTGTGGAACTCTGTTCCGTTTGCCTGTTTCCCACCTGACTACAACCTGGATGTCTTCAAGTCCAACATAAACAAATTCCTGATGAACCGCCCCCTTAAGTAAGACACTTTATCAAATCTCCAATACTAACGTACTGTACATGCAATAACCCTTATCCCTGAGTGGCTTCCGGGCCTTGATACTAGAAAAGAAAAACATTGGTGAGTTATCACTAGGGCTGTGACAACAGCATATTCTTTTCATTGTTTTGACCCTTGATTATATATCCATTAATACCTTATGTTTTTATATAGACTGATGTGGTTCTCGGTTGATTGACTGTTTTACTGTGTCGGATATATACTTGAGAGTTCAAAGAATGAAAAGAATATGCTGTTGTCATAGTTCTAGTTATGATTACGATTCCTAACAGAAAATACTAAACAGAAGCTTTCCTAAAACAAAAAATGAATAAAAGATGGAAACATATTAATAGAAGTTACCAACCAGAAAGATGCCCAAAACTTAAAATGGATAAGTTCCATGAATATAAATGCAGAGTCTTCCCACATGAAAGGCTGACTATAAAGAAGTGATCTGAAGTTACGACTTATCTTTAGCAACGGAAGAAGAAACAAAAACGGAACTGAAAAAACAAGGAATGATCAACCGCCTAAATATAAAAATTGTGACAAATGCATATATACTAACCTTTGATTCCCCAACAATACCAAAAAAGGTTAAAATTCGTTATTTAAACCTGAAAGTAGAGCAATATATGCCAGCCCCTTTAAGATGTTTTAATTGCCACAAGTATGGACACCACGAGGAAACCTGCAGAGGACAAATTTTTTTTTTTTTTACAAGGTCTCCACTTATCAAGGCCCGGAAGCCACTCAGGGATAAGGGTTATTGCATGTACAGTACGTTGTACGTTAGTGTTGAGATTTCATAAAGTGTCTACTTAAGGGGGGGGACGGTTCTTCAGGAATTTGTTTACGTTGGATTTGAAGACATCCAAGTTGTAGTCAGGTGGGGAAAAAGGCAGACGGAACAGAGTTCCACTGGCGAGGAAAGTATGGGGATAGAGAGCTAGACCAGTCAGGGGAGGAGTATACCAATGAATTGAAATGTACAAACTGCAGAGAAAACATCTTGCTCCAAAATCTGTAAAATATACGCAAAGGAAAAAGAAATAACGGATGTAAAGGAAACATAACTTTCCTAAAAGCTAGAAAAATAGTTGAAATATATTTAAAATGTAAAACATATGCCGTAAAAACAAAACACAAACCACATGAACACAATAAAATATACAACGGATTTAAAGAGCTAATAAACTAATCTCATTAAACCATGAATAATGGCCAAAATTCCAAAATAGCCTAAAAAAAAAAATACCTTGGTTCAAATAAAACAATAGAAATGATAAACCGAAACAAAAAGATAAGAGTCCGCCTACAACTGAAGCACTTAAAAATATATCACAGAAACATGTATAACAATTTGCAGAAACCAATAAAACCAAAAACAATAAAGAAAATTCCAGCAAACAAACTCAAACAATAGACATGCAATATAGTTTTTTTTTTTTTTACACAGGCATCACCACATTATCAAGGCCAAGAGGCCACTCAAGGATAAGGGTTAAAGAGTGTACAGTAGACATTGGACAATATAGCAATCATTAGTAATGAAAATTCGGTAAATTTGATAACTTATATGGAACGGCTCATCAAGAACTTATTTACGTTAGACTTGAGCACAACCATATTGTAGTCAGCCAGAAAGCAGGAAAACGGAAGACAATTCCACAGGCGTGCAGTTCTAAGAAAGCTTTGTTCATGGAATCTACGTTTAGGTTTAGGCATAGATAAAGAGTGGGGGGGAATTATTGATAGTGTTTTCAGCTAGACGAGTGTTTCTTGTGAAAGTTAGGCGAGGGGGGACCATAGACTGAAGCTCAGTCGAACACTTTCCATGAAAATAATGATACATCAGAGACAAACTCGCAACATCTCTTCTGTGAGATAGAGGTTGCAGGGAAGAGAAAAGGACATCTCCTACGAGGCTACGAAGTCTATTTTGAACTCTATCAAGGCAGGACAAGTCCTTTCTAGCAGCTCCTGCCCAGATGTGGCAACAGTATTCCATCCTTGGACGTACCTGGCTCTTATATAGATAGAGAATTGCATCAGCAGTGAGATATCTACCGGATCGATAGAAAGATCCCACCATTTTTTCAGCGGCCTTGGCAACAGATTTGATGTAGGTGTTCCATTTAAGATCAGGAGTAATGGTTAAGCCAAGAAGCTTGTCAAAACTTGAGGCCTCCTGAAGACGAGAGCCATTCATTTTAATTGATGCCAGATGTGGATCAGAATGTTGATGTAAAGAGAGAAGCTTGGTTTTAGATGCATTAAAAGCAACCAGCCACTCCTTTCCCCATTGTACCAGATGCTCAAGATCAGAGGAGAGAGAATCAGAGAGAACTTGGTCGTTCACTGTCTCAGATGTGCGACCATAAAAGTGTAGTGTCATCATATAGTTTCCAAATGATGGAAACTGATAAGAATACAGAAAATATGAAAAAAAAAAAAAAAATACGAATCTAAGAAGACAAGAAAATATTGACCAAGAACCCCAATCAATTTCCCAAGATCTACTTTCAGACCCAGACAATAAAAAGAAAAATCTCAAGAAGACCTTCAACTAAACTCACAAATTCCAATACCTGAAAAAATCTCTACCTCCAAAGAGATGCAGGGCGAAAAAAATCTAATCATGCAAAAATTCTAATTCATACACAACGGCAACAACAACACAAATAACACTATATCAAATCAAACAACACAAATAACACTATATCAAATCAAACAACACAAATAACACTATATCAAATCAAATAACACAAATATATCAAATCAAACAACACAAATAACACAAATATATCAAATCAAACAACACAAATAACACAAATATATCAAATCAAACAACACAAATAACACAAATATATCAAATCAAACAACACAAATAACACTATATCAAATCAAACAACACAAACAACACAAATATATCAAATCAAACAACACAAACAACACAAATATATCAAATCAAACAACACAAATATATCAAATCAAACAACACAAATAACACAAATATATCAAATCAAACAACACAAATATATCAAATCAAACAACACAAATAACACAAATATATCAAATCAAACAACACAAATAACACAAATATATCAAATCAAACAACACAAATAACACAAATATATCAAATCAAACAACACAAATAACACAAATATATCAAATCAAACAACACAAATAACACTATATCAAATCAAACAACACAAATAACACAAATATATCAAATCAAACAACACAAATAACACTATATCAAATCAAACAACACAAATAACACTATATCAAATCAAACAACACAAATAACACTATATCAAATCAAACAACACAAACAACACAAATATATCAAATCAAACAACACAAACAACACAAATATATCAAATCAAACAACACAAATATATCAAATCAAACAACACAAATAACACAAATATATCAAATCAAACAACACAAATAACACAAATATATCAAATCAAACAACACAAATAACACAAATATATCAAATCAAACAACACAAATAACACAAATATATCAAATCAAACAACACAAATAACACTATATCAAATCAAACAACACAAATAACACTATATCAAATCAAACAACACAAACAACACAAATATATCAAATCAAACAACACAAACAACACAAATATATCAAATCAAACAACACAAACAACACAAATATATCAAATCAAACAACACAAATATATCAAATCAAACAACACAAATAACACAAATATATCAAATCAAACAACACAAATAACACAAATATATCAAATCAAACAACACAAATAACACAAATATATCAAATCAAACAACACAAATAACACTATATCAAATCAAACAACACAAATAACACTATATCAAATCAAACAACACAAATAACACTATATCAAATCAAACAACACAAATAACACTATATCAAATCAAACAACACAAACAACACAAATATATCAAATCAAACAACACAAACAACACAAATATATCAAATCAAACAACACAAATATATCAAATCAAACAACACAAATAACACAAATATATCAAATCAAACAACACAAATAACACAAATATATCAAATCAAACAACACAAATAACACAAATATATCAAATCAAATAACACAAATATATCAAATCAAACACAAATAACACTATATCAAATCAAACAACACAAATAACACTATATCAAATCAAACAACACAAATAACACTATATCAAATCAAACAACACAAACAACACAAATATATCAAATCAAACAACACAAACAACACAAATATATCAAATCAAACAACACAAATATATCAAATCAAACAACACAAATAACACAAATATATCAAATCAAACAACACAAATAACACTATATCAAATCAAACAACACAAATAACACTATATCAAATCAAACAACACAAATAACACTATATCAAATCAAACAACACAAACAACACAAATATATCAAATCAAACAACACAAACAACACAAATATATCAAATCAAACAACACAAATATATCAAATCAAACAACACAAATAACACAAATATATCAAATCAAACAACACAAATAACACAAATATATCAAATCAAACAACACAAATAACACAAATATATCAAATCAAACAACACAAATAACACAAATATATCAAATCAAACAACACAAATAACACAAATATATCAAATCAAACAACACAAATAACACAAATATATCAAATCAAACAACACAAATAACACTATATCAAATCAAACAACACAAATAACACTATATCAAATCAAACAACACAAACAACACAAATATATCAAATCAAACAACACAAACAACACAAATATATCAAATCAAACAACACAAATATATCAAATCAAACAACACAAATAACACAAATATATCAAATCAAACAACACAAATAACACAAATATATCAAATCAAACAACACAAATAACACAAATATATCAAATGAAACCCATCATGGAAGAGTGGAGAGCAACTCTTAGAAAATCAAGGAAGAAGTAATCTATATATCTATAAGTGAAAATGTTTTATTTTACTTCAGTCAGTTCTCAGAAATCAAGGGGCCCATGACCTGGGGGTTACACTTGAACTCTATATGAGATACATAGATATTCGAATGTTCCATTAAATTTCTTTATCTCTCAAGCACTGAGTTAGTAAAGAAATTGAGAACATAATTTTCCTCTCCCAATTAACCATTTTTATACGTTGTAGTATATCTTTCATTTTGGTCTCATTGTCTTACTGAATTCCAGGACAAGAATTTATCTAGTCTGGTGGAGTATCCAGCTTCGTGCTATTACTTGAGGTAATATCACTTGGAGCAGGTGCACCATTCCTTGGAAAAGCTGTGGGGTAGCTGTAGTGAGGAGATCTTATTTGGGCTGCGAATACTGTTATTTTGAATATTTGGTCAGGGTTTACTTCTATGGAAAAAGTATCCTCATGCCAGATTGTTCTGACAAACCCCTGTACAGAGAGACATTAGACACTCGAGGATAGTGTCTAGTAGGCATTCAAGTTCTCTCCAGTAGGCATTCGTGTTTGTGTGTGCCTCTGTATATTTCCCTACTAAATAACTCTGTAAATTTTCAGTCTACAGTGGGAGGAGGGGGGGGGTCAAAAGAGTTTGCAGACCTATTTTTTCTCAATTTCTTTATTAATTTTGCTTTATTTTTCATTTTGGACTCTTCCATCATTTGCTGGTTGCCATTCTGGTTCGTTCCATTAGTACATTTTACGATAAAAGCCAGAATTTAATAATAGTTAGACATTTTTAACTTTTCAGGTGAGCCAAAAGTTTATGCATGTAATCTTAATTTATTGATAATGGCTAAAGGAAAGATGTTGACAGATAGGGAGAAGGATGAAATTGACATTTTATAATAACACTAGCAGAGTGCCCGGCATGGCCCAGTCGTAAAATAAATTTTAATATATATCAATTTAATATTTAAAAAATTAAAAAAATAAAATTCAAGGAGGGGGGGGGCATATATTAATTTATACAGATTACGTACTTATAGTCGATTCTCTGTCGATTATTATATTGTACCCAATATTTCAAAAGTAAAAATGACTTGGGTGCCACCAAGTAGAATAGAAACCAAAATATAACGCTCCAGCCTTAGTTGTTATTTTTTGTAAAAATTAATAGCTGATATTTATATCAAGTATCATCTATTTTATGTTTCTCGTCATCATCTGTTCCACTTTTTTTTTTTTTTTAACTACTGGACTGATCTGACTGAAATTTTGTATGGACCGTTATAAGGCACAGTGAACTAAGTATTAATATTCGTTCATTGCACAGTTAAGAATTAATAGGGATTAAATGTGCACGGATTTAACCATATTCAACCACCAATTTAGCATAAAGCACCTATTCTGATTTTTTTTTTTTTTTGTTTACAAATGAGTCACCATTTATCAAGGCCAAGAGGCCACTCGAGGATAAGGATTAATAAGTGTACAGTGGTCAAAGGGAACATGTCATAGTAATCGTAAGTAGTGGGAATCTGGTAAATTGGATTATTTAAGGGGACGGTTCATCAAGAATTTGTTTACGTTGGACTTGGAAACAACCATATTGTAGTCAGCTGGAAAGCAGCAGCTTTGTTCATGGAATCTGGTTTAATTGGGAATTAGGTTTAAGCACAGATAAGGAGTGGGGGAAATTATTGATAGTGGTTTCAGCTAGACGACTGTTTTTCATTAAAGACAGGGGGGACCATAGATTGGAGCTCAGACGAGCACTTGAAATGAAAATAACGAGAAAGCAGAGATAGGCCCACGACGTCTCTTCTGTGGGAAAGATTTTGCAGGAAAGAGAAAAGGGCATTCCCCCCCCCCCCACTAAGCTACGAAGTCTATTTTGAACTCTGTCAAGGCAGGATAAGCTGCTTCTAGCAGCTCCTGCCCAGAGATGGCAACAATACTCCATCCTTGTCAATCGGCTATAACTTTTACCGGCTTTTATTCTAATAAGTATTATAATACTTCTATTATATATATATATATATATATATATATATATATAATGTATAAAATTTCTTAATTACATTTTGTCTCAGCAGCCGTGTGAAAAGCATATCTTATTTTTCTTTTATTAATATTATTGGAATTTTTCCCCTTTTCCTTGTACATATTTGTGAATTATTCCATGGATTTCGGCCCTTTTGATTATTTCTTCCAATTACGTGATTTCCTTGGATTTTACTTGTGCGAATGGAAATTCAATTAACTTTCTTGGAGTTATATTTTTGGATTTTACCGTCATTGGATTATTTACCTTTCACCAGACGATTCATTCACGTGTAATCACATTTTCTTCACCATATTTCCTCTGCTTTACTTTTTATTATTAAGTAAGATCTTTGACTTACTTGCAGTTTCATTAAATACTTTTGTATGCAAAATCCGATCCCGCATTTTACTAATTCCTATCCTCTGATGAGAAGGAAAGTATTTCTTCGAAACTCTGCGGATATCCACTTATTAAGTGTTTCCTTTTCAAATTAAATAAGTTTTTAACTCTTTTTCAAAGTGTTTTTTAACATGTTTTATTAACTATTTGCTCATATATATATATATATAAATAGATGTTTGTATGTCCACCTAAAAATATATATATATATATATATATATATATATATATATATATATATATATATATATATATATATTATGGAGTTTGGAAACTAATACAAGATACCATATTTTTCATGTTGGAATTTTTTTTTGTTTGTTCCAGAGGAGAGTATCGCGTTATATATCCCCCGCCCATACCCACCCCCACACCACACAATATTCATCAACAAAGGATGCTGCCCTGCTAATCAGACTACCGGGGCTACCGATTCCACAGTGAAGCAGCCAAGTCAGAAGACCATTTATTAAAACGCACTCATATACCGGGGGGGGGGGCAGACATCAACAGATGTTCTTTTTTAAAACAACCCTTGGGGATAGCCGTCGTCCGTACTTTAAAGATAGGCAAAAAAAAAAAAATAAATAATAAAAATGATCAGATTATGTGACGGGGGGTGGGGGCTGGATGTTACTGATGCTGATATTATCAGCAGTTGACAGAAGCCAACCTGAAACCCGACGGTCGTTGATAACATCCACGTTTTAATAAACAGATAAAGGTGGAGAAAAAAAAAAAAAAACAATAAATATTGTGGCAAAATATAAACTTTTGATTGGATAAGTATCTAAATATAAAAATATTTCAGCCAATCAGAAGCCTGTAAATCATACCCCCCCTTTTTTTTTTGTGAGACTTCAGTTTATTCAATCATATCTAAAAAAAAAAAATACATATATATAAACTAGCAAAACCCGTGTCCCGGCGTTGCCTGGGCATAATGAGAGAGTGATTTAACTATTAAAAAAGTATATGCAAAAAATTTTCTAAAAATAAGAAAAATATGAATACTTGTTTACATTATTGGTCTTTGAAGCCAATGCATTTCAGGTGAAAACATTACGTACTTACGTGTCATGGCGAAATTAGTATTAATTCCAAGTATCATGAGAAATGATCCAGTAGAAAAAAGAATTAAAAAAAAAAAAATTTCGATAAATTCTATTTTTTTGTTTAGTTTTATCGTATGATTTAATAGGGGAGAGTTGTGCGGCCAATTCAATGCATCAAGCAAGGGAGATAGCAACTGACTTTAATTGATTTAAATTAAGGGTCTGTCATCTTTAAACATAATTGTGGCTGATTATTTTTATTTATTTATTGTATTTTTTTAAATTTCAAATACTTCTAGGATATCATCTACAGGATCACTTTTTTTTTTTTTAAATTTTTGGAATTTATACTAATTTCACGGAACATGAACTTTTTACCATTTTTGGTCCAGAGGTAATTTATTGTGTCTAGAAAAAAATATATGAAAAAAAAAATGCATTACCATATCAGCCACACCCTTTTTTATTGGATTTTGGGGCATGTGGGTAAAAAATCCAAAAACTCTTAATATCTCTATAAGGATTCACTTTTTAGCAAATCTGATGCCATTTTTGGATTCCTTGGGTCAAAATACTTACCTGTGCAAATTTTCAGAGCCACACGATCTTTCAATCAGAAAATATTCAAAGAAATGACATCACAAAATTTATCCCGGGCGCCACATTATGCAGCAAAAACGAAAACAAAAAATGCTCTAAATCGGAAACCGCTTGGAATTAGATGCTCAAATTTTCAGGATTTCTTAGTTTCTATATTGTCTACCTGCACTGCAAATTACAGCCAAATCTGAGGGTATGGGTGTCCAAATCCCATATTTCTGGATGATTTGACATGGAATAACCCTAGGGTAAAAAAAAAAAAAGTAAAATTAGATTGGTATTTTCATTCATCTGTCATCTTTAAACATATCTGTGAACATAATTGTGGCTGATTATTTTTTTTTATTTATTTATTTTTTTAAATTTCAAATACTTCTAGGATATCATCTACAGGATCACTTTTTTTTTTCTTTTTTTTTTCTTTTTTTTTTTTTCTTTTTTTTTTCTTTTTTTTTTTTTTCTTTTTTTTTTCTTTTTTTAAATTTTTGGAATTTATACTAATTTCGCCGTACCATGCAAGTATGTAATGTTTTCACCTGAAATGCATTAGTTTAAAAGATCACCAATGTAAACAAGCACCAAAAGGTGATTGTTTTTCCTACAATAAAATGAAGTCATATGTTCCTATTTACTTGCCTCCCCACGAGGGCAGAGTTAGAAACATGGTCGGTTTTTAATGTGGGGAAAATCCAGCTTCCCAAAAAGGGGCACTCTGGATAAAAACAAAAATTAAAATTGTCTCTGTCATGAAGGATTTCTTCTCAACTGACCGAGGACAGAAAATGTTAAGCGTAGCATCAGAACGGATACTACACTGTGATCTTGGCACAATGTAATGTTTTAAGATACGTTTTTTTTTTTTTTTTTTTCGGTCTCTCCTTCTTTCTGCAAACTTTAAAAAAAAAAAAACCTTTTATGTTAGGGTAAAAAAAAAAGTAAAGTTAGATTGGTATTTTCATTCATGTAGAAATATTCAAGATTAGAATCATTGAATTCCAACAAGGGTTGTTGATAGTGCTCAATCAAAAAGAGCAAATTTATAATTTTTTATAATAAAGTAAGACCTTTAAACCATGTTATGTTAGACATTGTAAAATATTTTCTCCTCTAAAATTGTAAAAAGTTAAACTTTTTTTAATTTTCAAATTTCTCTTACCTGATGCAATCAATAATCAAAACGGTCCGCACATCGTAGCAAGATATGACTATATTTACATAAAAGAAAATAAAAAATTATATTTGTTTGTTCAATTATATTTCACCTTTTATTTATAAAGCTCTTATTTTATATTTATTTTATTTTATATTACATTTTTTTTATTTATATTTTATTTTATATTTATTTTATTTTATATTTATTTTATTTTATATTTATTTTATTTTATATTTTTTTATTTATATTTTATTTTATATCTATTTTATTTTATATATTTTTTTATTTATATTTTATTTTATATTTATTTTATATATATTTTTATTTATATTTTATTTTATATTTGTTTTATATTATATTTTTTTATTTATATTTTATTTTATATCTATTTTATTTTATATTATATTTTTTATTTATATTTTATTTTATATCTTATTTTATTTTAAATTATATTTTTTTTATTTATATTTTATTTTATATCTTTTATTTTATATTATATTTTTTTATTTATATTTTATTTTATATTATTTTATTTTATATTATATTTTTTTATTTATATTTTATTTTATATTTATTTTATTTTATATTATATTTTTTTATTTATATTATATTTTATATTTATTTTATTTTATATTTATATTTTATATATTTTATTTTATATTTATTTTATTTTATATTTTATTTATATTTTATTTTATGAAGCTCAATGTAATTACAGAGCATATAACAAATAAATGAAAAAGTTTGCATTCCAAAGTGCAAGATCTTAAAGAAATAAACAGTAAGATCGACAACATCTTGAAATTTGGAATGTAGACTTTTTGTCGTTTTTTTTATACTAGGTTGGGTGCCTAGCGCTGCCCGGGTGTTTGTAGGTGTGTGTTGAGCCAAAAAAACAAGTGGTAGTTGGCAGGCAGGCTCGAACCCAGGAGGAAAAGAAAGTGAAAAAAAGATAACGTGACACATTAGCTGTTGCGCCCATCATCAAACCGGAAGTGACGTAGGTTTAAATTAAGGCTAGACAATTGAAAAGAGGGGATGACTTTCGAGAATGTTGGCAAAAAAAAGCGACTCCTCCCTGTAGAAAAGTGCCCAGTTGAAGGTGGAGGAATTAATGTTTTTGTCCAATTTTTAGATATTTGTTGTCCGAAGGGTGAAGCGTCAAAATGATATCAATCTTTTTTTTTTTTTTTTTACACAGCGATCACCACTTATCAAGGCCCGGAAGCCACTCAGGGATAAGGGTTATTGAAAGTACATTACGTTAGTGTGGAGATTTGATGAAGTGTTTACTTAAGGGGGCGGTTCATTAGGAATTTGTTAACCTTGGACTTGAAGACAACCAAGTTGTAGTCCGGAGGGAAGCAGGCAGACGGAACAGAGTTCCACAGGCGTGCAGTTCTAAGAAAGAAGCTTTGTTCATAGAATCCGCATTTTGATTTAGGCACAAATATAGAGTGGGGGAAATTTTTCACAGTGGATTCAGCTAGACGGGTGTTTTTCATGAAAATCCGTTGCCTCTGTCAAAGTATTTGCAGAACCTACAAACATGCATACATTTAAACTGGCAGGTGAGATTTATATTATAAAAGATGTATCTCTGTATTATGGGTTTTTTTTTCCCCTATATCCCCCCCCTATAATTTTGTTCCTTCTTTTTTTCTTAATGATCACCATAATTTTTTTAACGATCCCCATCATTAATTTTGGTTTCGGTTTCGATGATGGCACTCAATCATATTTTTTTTTTTTTTTCTTACTTTTGAAATCATGACTATACTAGCAGGACCTGTGGAAATCCCGCAGCTGACTATTTCATATGTAATATACTGATGTTGGCATTCTGTGGATGTTCAGTGTAGATGGAGACACCCTGATATTATTGTAGCTCTTTTGTTAAAACTGCATGAAATATGCTTAAATACAGGGTGGGCCAAAATAAGGGTCCTATCTTTAAATTTGAATAACTTCCACAAAATAAAAGTTAAACTCACCAAACTTTATGTGTGTGTAGACTGACCCTTCCAGGATTTTTTTGAAATAAACAAAACAAATTTTGGCCGAAAAACACTTCTTAAAACTTATATGAATTTATGAATTTTTAAAAATAGGACCCTTATTTTGGCCCACCCTGTATATTATTTCTGCAGATTTTGTATATATTATTATAGTCAATTTTTTTATCGATTTTTACATATTATAAAGTTATGATATAAAAAAAAAATATATATATATATCCATATGACTTGGGTGACTCAACTTGAACCGAAAACAAAACTTATGAAAAAAAAATATATGTATATAACTTGAGTTCACTCAGCTATAATCGAAACCGAAACCAAAACCAAAACTTAGGAAGAATTATTAGTAAAATTATTTATTACAAGAAATGGAAGTCCATAACAAACGACAGTCACTCGGATGTAAGCGTGACACACAAAATAAATAACACGCATGCTATCCTATTAATATATAGATATTAGGTTTTTATTTATTTTTTTTTTTTATTTTTTTTTTTTATTACATTTTCACCCCAAACAAGGCAAATTGCCACTTTGGTGTAGGGGGCTACTATCAGGGGCAACAACTACTGGGGTACTATGTAGGGATTTGGGCAGCAAGGTGTCGGTTCACGTTACACTTGAACTTCTGCACGTCAGTACTGTTGGGGAAGCAGGGACCTGGAATGGAATTCCAGAGTCTTGCGGTTCTGGGGAAGAAACTATTGGAGTAAAAAGATCTTTTACATCTAGGGACCTCTACAGTGTGGGGGTGGGATCTAGTAGCCTGTCGGGTTTGTCGAGGGTGCTCGCGTCGTGGGGGCACAAGTGATTGCAGTTCATCAGAGCATTCACCACTAAAATACTTGTAGAACAGGCAGAGGGATGCAACATTTCGTCGATGGGACAGAGGCTGAAGCTTAGATGCCAGTTCAGGGCCTATCAGATTTGCGACTCTCTTTTGAACCTTGTCAAGGAGCGAGAGACTAGTAGCAGATGCACCAGCCCAGATGTGGCAGCAATACTCCATACATGGGCGAATGGTGGTCTTATAGAGGTACAGGATACTTTCGGGTGTTAGTAGTTTTCTAGCACGGTAGAGAGAGCCTACCTTTCTTGCAGCGGCCCTGGCAATGCCTTCAATGTAATTGTTCCAACTCATGTTTCCTGTGAACGTTAGGCCAAGGAGTTTGAAAGATGGACTCTCAGATAAAGAGTCGTTGGCCATTGCTATTGGTGGTAGAGAGGGTTTCTTGTAATTATTGAATGAAACTAGTTTAGTCTTGGCAGCATTGAACGCGACCAACCACTTTTGTCCCCATTCCACTACAGATTGGAGGTCTTCCTCTAGTGTTTCTGCCATTTCTTTAGAAATGTGTTCATTCGTCTTCCTGTCGTGTCTGCCATAGAGTGTAGTGTCATCAGCATATATACCCATCTCAGAGGCAATGTTGTCGGGGAGGTCATAATAGAGGTCCAAGGATAGAACCCTGGGGCACTCCCGCATTTATATCATATTGTTTAGATGTGCGACCGTCTAGGACTACCTGGATTTTTCTCTTATCTAAGAAGGATTTAATTATGTTAAGTATTCTACCAGTGATACCGTATGATCTGATTTTACTGAGGAGACCCTCATGCCATACCCTGTCAAAAGCCTTAGATATATCTAGAGTTACCGCTCTGCCTTCCCCCGCTTTGTCCAGTGATTGGTATATACGTTCAGAGATCACGGTGAGGATGTCTGCTGTGGAACGGGCTTGTCTAAATCCATATTGTTTGTCAGTCAGTAGTTTAGCATCTGTAAGATGATGGACTAGAGCATGGTTAATTATGGTCTCAAATATTTTGGCAAAAAGTGGGAGGAGGCTAATGGGGCGATAATTTGATGGGTCTGTCCTTTCGCCAGAATTCTTGAATACTGGTACAACAGAAGCAGTTTTCCAACAGCCCGGAAAGCAAGCTTCATTAAGACATTTGTTGTAGAGTTTGGAGAGAACTGGAGCTACTTCGGCTGAGCACTTTTTTAATAGCACAGCTGGGATAAGATCGGGTCCACATGCTTTTGAGGTGTCAAGGTTTTTTATGATAGCATGCACCTGAGCAGGGGTGGTTTTCAGATCGTCTAGTGTGGCGTCTGTCCGCATAGGAAAGTCAGGTAGGGGGTGGTTGGAAGGGTCCAGTGTGGAGTTTGAGGCAAACCGACTGGCAAGCATGTTAGCCTTGTCGGTTGCTGAGGAGACAACCTCGTGATTGTACAATATAATATGAAATAAATGATAGAGAATTGACTCTATAATAATAAATACGAAATCTGTAAATTTAAGTATCATATTTAAGCCTACCGGGCAACGCCGGGCGCCCCTAGTAATGGATAAATAAAATGTGTGTTGTTTTGACCTACATTTTTTGTTAGCTTGACTAAACCAGCCAATTAAGGGACAGCCGTCTTTGTTGCTGTCGAAGAGATGAAGGGATGCTGGGGAATGCAACTTAGAATCTCCAAGTCTTTCTGAGAAAATTTATATTCTAAATCAAGGCCCCCCCCCCCCCACCTCCCGCCCGACAGATGGCGCTAATCCGTTTATGGAATTGATTAGAAAAGAGGAATTCTCAAAACTTTGTATTTCTTTTATTTATTTTTTTTGCCTTTATAGAGGTTTACTTTTGCGTTTTTAATTGAATAAACAGTATGATTTTTACTAGTGGGACCTGTGAAAATTCCACAGCAGCAGGTTTCATGTATAATATACTAGCAGGGGTACCCGGCGTTGCTCGGGTGTTTGGAGGTGTATGCTGTGCAAAAAAAGCAAAAAAACAAAAAAAATGGTAAATTTTTTAAAACTTTGACCCCTATTATGACCCCTTAAAATTTATTGTTTCGGGCTCAAATCACTTTATTAAGTTAGATCCATGT
Source organism: Euprymna scolopes (assembly GCF_053919585.1). Classification (NCBI taxonomy): domain Eukaryota; kingdom Metazoa; phylum Mollusca; class Cephalopoda; order Sepiida; family Sepiolidae; genus Euprymna; species Euprymna scolopes. The sequence continues at coordinate 4,176,355 of NC_136521.1, read as the reverse complement.
TCAAGGAACCTAAATCTAAAATTTCAAGTGTCTAGACCCAAAATTGTCGGAGGAGTTTGGTAGAGTTCTTAAAGGTCAAATCGTTGAAATTTGACCCCTTAACAGCCAAATTTCTGGCTGACACCCGTCACATCGATTTTCCCAAATCTCAGTACCCGGTATTTCAAATTTCGAGTCTATAGACTAAAAATTGACAGAGTTATTGCGTAGGGAAATGTACACAGACAGACAGACACACAGACATGTTCACTTTTATAGATATATAGATTGCTGCTGAGCATTCTGTGGATATTCATTTTTTTTTTTTTTTTTTTTTTTTTTTATACTTGAGTCGAAGTTCTCAGAAATCAAGGGACCCACAACCAGGGTCTAACACTTGAAGTCTATCTGAGATACATAGATATTCGAATGTTTCATTAAAGTTCTTTATCTCTCAAACACTGAGTTAGTAAAGAAATTGAGAACATAGTTTTCCTCTCCCCAATTAACCATTTTTATACATTGTAGTATAGCTTTCATTTTGGTCTCTTGGTCTTACTGGATTCCAGGACAAGAATTTATCTAGTCTGGTGGAGTATCCAGCTTCGTGCTATTACTTGAGGTAATATCACTTGGAGAAGGTGCACCATTCCTCGGAAAAGCTGTGGAGTAGCCGTAGTGAGGAGATCTTATTTGGGCTGCGAATACAAATGTGATTTTGAATATTTGGTCAGGGTTTACTTTTATGGAAAAAGTATCCTCATGCCAGATTGTTCTGACAAACCCCTGTACAGAGAGACCTTAGACACTCGAAGACAGTGTCTAGTAGGCATTCAAGTTCTCTCCAGTAGGCATTCAAGTTCTCTCCAGTAGGCATTCAAGTTCTCTCCAGTAGGCATTCAAGTTCTCTCCAGTAGGCATTCAAGTTCTCTCCAGTAGGCATTCAAGTTCTCTCCAGTAGGCATTCAAGTTCTCTCTCTATTCATCGTGAATGTAGACCCTTGTGTTATAATATTGTACCTATTTACTATGCCTCCCCACGGGAGAGAGTTAGACACCAGGGTCGTTTTTTTTTAACGTGGAGAAAAGGTACAAAAATAAAAAAAATTGTCTCAGTCGTGAAGGACTGCCCCTTCACTGAGAGAGAACAAGAAATGGAAGTGCAGCATCTGAAGAACAGATACTACACTTGTAGCCCTTTTGTTAAAACTGTAAAAGTATTTACCTAAGTAATCTGGTTAATGTAGTGTCCGAATATATTTGGTTATTACAGTGTATCCCTAATATCCTTAGTAGTCTGTGAAATGTTTCCATTGTATTATACAATCTTTAGATAGAACATACCCTTGGATCCTAGCCAGAAGACTTAGAAGGTATATTTTAGTTTCATGTAAGACCCAAAAGCGACATCATTAAAAAAAAAAGTTTTTTTTTTGTTTACATTGCATCCTCGTTGATCGGAATATTCTATTTATTGAAAAGGATAGACAATGATACTACGAACATTAAATTATCTATATACTAATTTAATGTTCGTAGTATGTTATCAACTTTTATCCTCCTATTTAATAAATAGGATCTCCCGATCGAATAATTTATAATCTGAAAACCGTGACATACGAACGTACGTTAAACGTACGACGTTATTAATGTAAAGATTATTGTGAGAAATTCTACAATTATAAACAAGTCCCTCTTTGGCTGATTGGCCACCCACTATCTTTGTTTAGACCAATCAGATTGGTTGAGATTTTAACTGCCAAGCGATGAACTTGGCTGTTTTTTTTTTTTTCAGTTCCAGATACAGCAGCCGTTGAAGAAACATGGAACTCAACTCTCTCTGGATATGAGGCATTTGGGTGCCTCTACCTTTCAGACTTTATTTTTAAAGGCTAAATTATTAGGCTAAGTTATTACTATGTTTCCCAGAAACTTTTTAAGGTCAGAATTATTGATCTGTTTTTAATGACAATTCCTTCAAATAAGCATGCTTTATAAACACCTGATGTCGTAAGTCATAGATCTTACTTGATTTTACCGTCATTGGATATTTTACCTTTCACCGAACCATCCATTCACGTGAAATCACTTTATTATCCCTATTCCCTCTGCTTCACTTTTTGTTATCAAGTAAGATCTATGACTGACTTGTAGTTTCATTAAATACTTTTGCAAGCAAAATCCGATCCCGCATTTTGCTAAATCCTACCCTCTGATTAGAAGGAAAGTATTTCTTTGAAACTCCGCGGATTAAGGACTATCCACTTATTTAGTGTTTCCTTTTTAAAATTAAATGTTTTTAACTCTTTCTCCAAGTGTTTTTAACATGTTTTATTAACTACTTGTTCTTATATTTCTATTTAACCTATAGTTGGGACCCTAACAGGTACAACCACTCCGGGTCAGAGTGGACCTGGGAGCAATGGCAATTAAAGGGTGGCTCCACACTCGTCAAAGCCCGCCAGCTGGGGCCTCACCATCGGATATAGTTTAAGGTCATATCCAGGACCCCCATTGAGGGACTTTTACCCTCTGCAGGGGGGGGGGGCAGTCGGCGTATTTTAATGCCCCACCGACAGGGCCCACATTACTTGGATTGAAGCATCTGCAGAACAGATACTACACTTAGATCTTTATTTCAGGAAGCCAATGTTTTCATGCAGCCTTAATCTTAAACTTACTCTCTTTTTATTTATTTATTTTTTTTAAATTTTTTTTTTTTTTTTTCATATATTAGTATAAATACTAACCGTATTATTCTACATTTTCTAATTGGGGAAATGGTATTATCGACTGGAGAGCTATGTATTTAACAGCTGTCCTGTTTTTAAATCTCCGAAACAGCTACATGGTAAGCAGTTGATGATCCCCGTTTTCTATTTGCAAAATTTTAGTTAAGGTTTTCTCTTTTCATTCTTATATAGTTAAATGTTCTTTTATGATTTAAAACTCGGTATGTTTCTATTCAACATTTTTAGTTAAGGCTTTTTTTTCTCTCTCTCATCCTTATATAAATGAATTCTCTTTTGTCATTTATAAACTGCGATAGCTTAAATTACCTTTTTTTTTTTTCCGGAAATTAAACTGCATTCTTTATTTTTGCATTTTTTTTGTATTCAAAGCTTCTTTAGACACACACACACACATATATATATATATATATATATATATATATATATATATATGGTACTTGTACAGTTTAATGAAGATAATAAAAAATGGAAATATCGAAAAAGTTTAAATTGTACGTATCTGTTATGGAACGAAATTCTCCGGAAAAAAAAAAAAAAAAAAAAAAATTCACTTAATTTCATCAAGTAGTTTTTGTTTTTTACAGCGAAAAAACTATTTGTTATGATACCGAGCAAAAGGTTCGATTTTTAGGAAGAAAAGCTAGTATTAAAGATGGGGAGGGAGTGTCGGCGCTTTAACTGGAGTTATCTCTCCACGACGTTTCTAAACACCAAACAAAACTTAAAAAATCCAAGATGACTGCCTTCGACGTGTTCTCATAAAAACGTTTTTTTCCGCTGGAAAAAAAAAAAACTACTCTATCAAATTAAGTGAAAATTTTTTTTCTGAGACCTTCAGTTCAAAACGGATACCTACAATATAACCTTTTTTTCGATATTTTAATGTTTTGATTAAACTGTGAAAGTACTAATATCTCTCTCTTTCTAAGAACCTTGAGTAACTTTGGTCTTTGTAGCTTATTGCTAAATACTTTGTTATAACTTGTGTTCATAAATCGTTAACTGAGTTTGACGACATGTTCGACCAGTTGATTCTAAAATCCCCCCACTGAAGAACGATTAAAACTATGCTGAGAATCGGCGCAGTTTACTTTTGCCGTGAGAATAAAATTACTCGAGTTAAGGTCTAGCCGAGAAAAATTTGGTTTAAAAGAACCTATTGCCATTCAACCGATGAGAATAAAATTGGACTGTCCTAATTTTAATGCCCCCCCCCCTCCAATCGGATAAATTCGAATTTCGAAGTTTCCTCAGGAGGTTTGAGTTCTGTTCAACCAACATAGGGAAGGCGGACAAGCTGTTTTTATTAAAATCAAAATTAATGGGCAAGGCATTCGACTTTGTAACTTAGACATAACTCCTGATACTTACGACCAGGTATTGGTGTGTTTAAAGGAGAGCTTCCTAAATCTTTCCTTAATTAAAAATCGAATTTTTAGGAAAATTATTCCTCAGTCAGAATGAATTAGACTATTAAAAGACCTCAGGACTAGACTTATGCGAAATGCACAAGTCATTTGGTACAGACTTCCTTTTGGATAATTCAATGTCTGGGGCTATGATAGACCATATCTTGCTCGTGAAATTCACAAATGAATGGGACAAATAAACGTTTCCCTTTTCTTCTATAATGTCACATAGTTTCGACATTTTGGAATTTATTTAGAACCAAGCTCCAATATGATAGCTGGTTCCCACTCCAAACCCATAAATGTACCTATTTACTATGCCTCACCACGGGACAGAGTTAGACACCAGGGTCGTTTTTTTTTTAACGTGGAGAAAAGGTACAAAAATAAAAATTGTCTCGGGATTGAATTGAAGGATTTCTCCTCCACCGAAAGAGAACAAGAAATAGCAGTGCAGCATCTGAAGAACAGATGGTATTTATTTGCTCCCCCACCGAGCAAATTAGGCACAAGGCCGATTTTTAATGTGAGGAGTCAAGGGAGGGGGAAGGGAAAAAGGGGCACCAGCTCCCGAGAGGTGGGAAATGGGAGCTGGTTAAAGGTCAAGCATGTGGGGTTGCCCCCACATCTGGTCTTTGCTAGTCATAGCTAGTCATAGCTAGTCATAGCTTGCAGTATCTGTCGGAACAGATGGTATTTATTTGCTCCCCCACCGAGCAAATTAGGCACAAGGCCGATTTTTAATGTGAGGAGTGAAGGGGAAATGGGGACCAACTCCCCGGGAAGTAGGGGAGTTGGATAGTGACAATTGGTATGAAGGGTTGCCCCTACATTGACCAAGGTCTTATATGTGAGGTTGCCCACACATATGGTCTTTGCTTGCAGTATCTGTCGGACAGATACTACACTTTGATCTTGGCCAAAAGGCCAAAACCCATAAATGTAAAGAAGGGTATGAATACCTTCAGAACGCTCGCTAATAATGGCGAAACTAATAAAAGTTGTAAATTATGCAAGGTTACAGACCAATGAGTTAAGGACTGTCCCAAATATCAGAACTTTGACGCTAAATTTCAAAGAGCCAAGGAACTCAAGTTGTTCCAAGTGTCTTGGTGGGTACTCTGAAATTAATTGCAAGGGCATTAAGGGGTTTCCATACGCATGTGTTTGTGGATTAAAGGACCACTATTCTGTTATGGGTCATAAGAATCCCAAATCCTTTGTGGGACGTACCTCTTTAATAGGACAAGAAAACTGCATTTTTTCCTGTACTTAAAATCTCTGAGGGTAAAGGGCCACCTTGTTTATTTTTACTGCCTGTTAGACACGGGCAGTCAGAGGTCGTTCTTTTCACAAGCAGTCCTGAAAAAAAATTAAATCCAGGGACGGTGGAGATGCCAGTAAACACTCTTATTGGGTCTAATTCTTTGAAACTTCAGGCACTTGAAGTCTCCCTTAAATTGGGTTTTCAAAGACCCTTTTTATTTTCTGCTCTATTTGTTAGCAACCTGAAGCTGAATTTCCACGTGGACAAGTTTGATGAAATTGCATCAAAATTGACTAATGAAGGTTTTCGTCTTTGTCCGGGATACATGGACTTGAATGGCTCTGCTAATCGTGGAATAATGGGTCTGTATCAACAGATAAATAACCTTCGTTTAATCAAATTTTTTATTTTAATTCAAATGTTAAGGAAGAGTTACGGGCCTTTGATAAGGTGCTAAATGCTCTCCCTGCATGCAATTCTTATTTGATTGATAGTGTGTTGTCCTAATGTTACTTATGAGGATGCACTTCAACCGTTCTTTAATGAATCTTCCGTCGAGCATGGAATCAAGTTTTTTCTCTCTAGATTCCATTGGAATTAATGAGAGCAATTTATCTTCCTGTGATGAAGGTCCTGGATATAAAAACATATAAATCGGCACAGAAAGCAGTAAATTAAAAAAAAAAAAAAAAAAGACTTATGGAAATAGATTTGTGCTCTCTTCCCTTATTCATCGGCTACAAGTTTTTATCCTTGGACCCCCAAAATCAACAGATTAGATCAGGGTTTCCCGGTCTTTTCAGCAAACTCTCCCCTAGAACACTCGAATACCTACTACCACCCCTCCCTACATGCAGGCCCTGGATATGACCATAAACTATATCCTATGGTGAGACCTCAACTTGCGGGCTTTGGGGAGTGTGGAGCCACCTTTTAATTGCCATTGCTCTCAGGTCCACTCTGACCCGGAGTGGTAGTACCTGTTAGGGTCCCAACTATGGGTTAAATAGAAACTGACTTGAAAAAAAGAAGTATATTCTATTAAAAACTTTTTTCTTCAAAATCACTGGATTTGGCGTTAAATAACCTGAAAACGGTTGATATGCCGTAAAACAACCAACCAATCCTGTGATGAAGATGAATAAATTTAAAGAATCAATCGTCCTCAGGGACAGTTAATATTATATTGATCTGCCGTGGGACTCTCATAAACTTTCTAAAGTAGAGTCTACATGTCCGTTTGTCACCCTTCTTAAAAAAGGGAAGAAGGATGGCGTCACTCCAATCTTGGGGAATCTCCCCACTATTCCAAATCTCAGAAATCAGCTGGTGTAGGAAGTTTTCGACCACTACAATCTCCGCCGCATTCTCCATGTCCGTCCCTTGGATTTCGTCGCCAACAAAGAAGTCCGGCGTCGCTGCAATCTCCAGGCAATTACTGACCTACTGCAGGCCCGACGCCTTCGATGGTTCGGCCATGCCTCTCGCTGTGATGCAGGAGTCTTTATCCACGAGGCTATCTCCCCACGTCCTCTACCCGGCTGGAAAAAACGTGTCGGTGGCCAGCTAAGAACGTGGCTCGGGACTATCAAAGCCGACGCTGAGCTTATTTCGGGCCCGCTCATCTATGGCCTGTCTCATTGGAGACGTGACTGGCTATTGCTCACTCGGGATCTTGCCTCCGATCGCCAGGCTTGGGCCGCAGCGGTACGAGATGTGCATCTTCATGAAGCCGACTCAACTCCTCCAGGGTGAATGTCGTTTCAAGTACAAGTAAAGTAAAGTAGTCTAATTATGCACCCTCTCTGTGAATAATACAGATGGTAGCAAAGTCCTTAAATAAGAAGGGTCCGTATGACAACTATTTGCAAGTTTTCAGAGAATATGAAAACTGCGAGGAACAATTGAATCCTTCTTCGTTCCACTCAGAACATATGAGAATTACATCTGGATCCCCCACAGACCTGTTATTAAGGTGGGTCTGGGGGTAACAATGAAGATCCGCCCTGTCTTTAACTGTTTGTTAAAACGTCGGGTGGGAGTACTCCAATCAATGACGCTGCTTACTCTGGTGTCAATTGAACAGCCCATATCCTCCTAACAGAACTAAGGGGCAAATTTATTAACAAATTTAAACGTATTTGGCAAACTTATCACTTAGAGAAGCCGATAACATAAGAAACAACTGCTCCCCAAAGGTCTGTAGGTGAGATTGTACTCATTAAATCTCCGAATAAGTCTCAACCCTCCTGGAGTCTAGGCAAAATACTTGAATTAATTGTCGGTAATGACGATAAAGTTCGCTCGGCCTGGGTATTAAGGGACGAGTGAACACGTCTGTTCACTAAAATATCTTTTTCCCTTGCAAGTACATTGGAAGTACATTGCTCCCAGGTCCACTCTGACCTGGAGTGTTCATACCTGTTAGGGTCCCAACTGTGGGTTAAAATAGAAACTGACTTGAAAAAAAAAAAAAACATATATTCTATTAAAAATATTTCTTCAAAATCACTGTATTTGGCATTTAATGACTTTAAAAGGGTTGATATGACGTAAAACAACCAACCAACCAACCATACTTTCGCTAATACAATTCTGTAAATTATATTACTGTTTTTATTTTTATTTACACCGGCCGTCAGGGCCAAAACATTTAGTAAATACTAACAAATATATTCTATTAAATTTTCTTTCTTCAAAATCACCGTATTCGGCATTAAATGACCCGAAAAGACAACCAACCAACCAACCCTTGGAAGTAAAGGGTGGTTCTGAGTCTGCCCCAGCAGAATTTATGGAAGAAGGGAGCGAGCCCCTTCTTCTGCCCTACTTATTCAGTTGCTAAAGACGGATCAGCCACTATGGTGTGCTGTGACTCATGCGATAATTGGTATCATTCCAGTTGTGTCGGGGATAATCAGCAGGACACCATGGGGGAGTGGGTTGGTCCAAATCGTACTAATAAAATGTCAATGATTTTAGATTCTTCAGTTGTAGTCATTGACTTTTTTTTTTTTTTTTAACATGGTATCACCACTTATCAAGGCCCGAAGCCACTCAGGGATAGGTGTTTATTGTGTGTACAGTGATCAATGGGATAATATCGTAGTAATCGTTAGTAATGGAGATTTGATAGTGCCTTACTTAAGGGGGGGTATCAGGAATTTGTTTATGTTGGACTTGAAGACATTCAAGTTGTAGTCAGGTGGGAAACAGGTAAGCAGAAGACAGTTCCACAGGCGTGCACTTCTAAGAAAGAAACTTTGTTCATGGAATCTGTTTTGATTTAGTCACAGATAAAGAGTGGGGAAAATTGACAGTGGTTTCAGCTAGACGGGTGTTTTTCATGAAATATTGGTGATGGGAGGGACCAGAGATTGGAGCTCAGATGAGCACTTGCCATGGAAATAACGATAAAACAAAGACAGGCTCGCAACGTCTCTTCTGTGGGAGAAAGGTTGCAGGGAAGAGAAAAGGGCATCCCCCACCAAGCCACCAAATCTACCTTGCACTCTGTCAAGGCAGGATAGGCTGTTTTTAGCAGCTCCTGCCCAAATGTGGCAGCAGTACTCCATCCTTGGACGTACTTGGCTTTTATATAGATAGAGAATTGCATCAGCAGTGAGATATCTTCTGGGGCGGTAGAAGGATCGACTTGAGATAAAGTCACTTTCTTTCTTATTAATAACTATCTAGCTATTTACTTGCTTCCCCACGAGAGAAAATTACGCGCAAGGCCGTTTTTTTTTTTTATATGGAGAGTGTGGGGAGGGGGATCAGTTCCTCTGAGAGGGAACTGGATAGTGACAATTGGTATGAAGGGTTTCCCCTACATTGACCAAAACTTATTGCTCAGGAGCAATTGTCTTATATATGGGGTTGCTCTCGCATAACTTTGATTGCAGCATCTGCTGGAACAGATACTACACTTTGATCCGGGCCAGCCAAGACTTGGCGAGAATCGTCCTAACTGATCGTTAACATTAATAACTGATCTAGATAAACTAGATTTATTGCATACTAGCGGGGGTATCCAGCGTTGCCTGGGTGTTTGGAGGTGTGTGTTTAAGGGGTGGAGGTGGGGGGTAAAGTGAAGAATAAGCCTGTTTAAATATTAATAAAAAAAACAAAAAAACTGTTAAACTTTAAAAAATCAGAAAAACCAAAACAGAAAAAAAAACAGCAAACAGACGTAAAACTTTTAAAAAGAAATCGGAGAAGCAAAAATAAGAGGAAAAAAATGATGAACGTGTTCAGAAAAACAAAAACAAAAAAAAACAGAAAAAAAATGGCATAAATAAGACTTCTATTCAGTTAAGTCCATGGTGCGTTTCACCCAGTAGAAAGCGTAGAACAGAAAGGCATGGTAAAATTCCATTCCAGTTTTTTTTAAGCAACTACAAAGTAAAGAAAACCCAAACCGGTGTTCCTTCGTAACTGTCCCTTGTGAACGATCCCAGAAACAGTGTAAGTGGTGGCGGGGGAAGGAGGAATTAATTAGAGAGAAAAGGTTTTACTACTTCCATTGATTTTTAACTGATTGTGGCAGTTAAGTCTCAGCAGAAAAAATATAGGAATCTATGATTACGGAGGAAGTGAAGAGGTAACATGCCTATAACACACCTCAGGTATTGTGCTGCAGTTTGTGCATATTACATTCGCATGAAATGTCTTGATTTTTAATCCTATTAAGGTCAAAATCAAACGGGAAAAATGAGTTCATTTATGGAGGATAAATTCATTTAACAGCAAACACACACGATTAAATTCAATAATGATAATTAACTGTATTAAGTCCTTTGTTACCTGTCACTTGACAGTTTTAAATTACCTCCTATTCTAATTCGAAAAAAGTAATGAATATTCATTACTTTTCCTCCTTTCCTTGGCAGTGTGTAAGAAATTCTACAATCATAAACAAGCCCCTCAGTGGCTGATTGGCCATCCATTGTCTTTGTTTACACCAATCAGATTGGTTGAAATTTTAAATGATTGGCCAAGACTTTAACTGCTGAGCGATGGACTTGGCGGGTTTTTGAATGCCTTTTCTTTTTATTCGTCAATATTTTATTTCAAATTTTATTACTATATTTACTTTTGTAGAAATATGATTTTTTTTTTTCAATTATATTTCACTTTTTATTCATACTAATCTTTAATTTATGAAGCTCAATGTAATAAAACAAACAAATGACAAGACTATTTTCTAAATTTTATGATGCTGACCGTCTTACAATTTATTAACATTCACAATTCTCGACAGCAACTGTTTCGTAGTGCAAAATCATTCATTTAATTATTACACAAATCATCAGAAGAAAAAGCAAATGAAGTGTGATTTGTATATGCAGCTTCTCTTCCAATCTTTGGATTTTAATCGTATCAAATCAAACTTCATTTGCTTTTGACGGATTGATTGTTGCTTTTTCTTCTGATGAGTTAAGGGCAAAATAAATTTACTATATCAATCAATTTATTTCATGCGTAACTCATCAGAAGAAACAGCACCTAACAATTCATCAAAATAAAATAAAATACATTCAGGCATGATTACAAAATCAGAAAATTGGAAGACAACTTGCAATTACCTTTTATTTTATCTTTTTATTACGCCATTTTTTCCAAATATATATATATATATATATATATATATATATATATATAATCTACGTGTCCATAGATTACTGTTTTTAAAAATAAATAAATAAAAAATATGTAAAAAAAAAAAAAAAAATGGGCGACTTTCTAAGAAAAACACCGTACCTCCAAGACGGAGACGGTAACTTTAATATCGTTTAAAAAATCAACAACAAAAACTATGTAAACAGATAAACGATAAAAACGAAACGGTAAACTGTCTATGGCATCATAGCGTAATGGGTTAGGGCGCTGGACTTAAGTACATAAGGTCTGGGGGTTCGAATCCTAAAAAAAGTCAAGCTACACTGAAGAGGAGTAGGGCTCTAAAACACGCGTATCCGTAGTTTACTGTTTTTAAAAATAATATATATATTAATCAAATCCTTATGCACACACACGTATGTATATATATATATATATAAGATTGTTGAATTTTATTTATTTATTAGCGATTAATTTCTTTCTTTATACTTCGTTCCCCGAGCGTTTACATTTGGTCAAGATCAAAGTGTAGTATCTGTTCTTCAGATGCTGCACTTCTATTTCTTGTTCTCTTTCGGTGGAGGAGAGAATCCTTCACAACTAAGACAATTTTTATTTTTGTACCTTTTCTCCACGTTAAAAAACGACCTTGGTGTCGAACTCTGTCCCGTGGGGAGGCATAGTAAATAGGTACATTATAAGAAAGGAGTTCTTTGCCCTTTGTTTACAGTTTTCATCTCCCACATTTTAGGACGTATTTAAAATAAAATATTATTTTATTTTATTTAAATGACTTACTTTTATGCACGTAGTAATTATTAATTAATAATTACCATTGGGTCCCGATTTGGAATCTCGCTAGATACAGCTACTCTGATGAGTCGTAGACGACGAAGCATGTGTCAGTGGATAATTACATTTTAAAATAATATATATGCCTCTCCCTATGTGGGGGTACCAAATTGGTTAAAGGGGAGAATTGTTCCCAACTCGCATTTAGGTAAAAATGCACTTTTGTAAATAATTGAATTCATTCAAAACATATCGCTAAAACCAAAATAAAACATCTAAGTAAATCGTGTTATATCCAGACAGTTGGCGAGATGGTTCAGTGGTAAGGGATTAGGCTCATTACCGTTGGGTCCCGATTTCAAATCTCGCTAGATACAGCCACTCTGATGAGTCGTAGACGACGAAACACGTGTCAGTGGATAATTACATTTTAAAAATACTGCTCCTCATGTGGGGGTACCAAATTGGTTAAAAGGGAAAATTATTCCCAACTCGCATTTAGGTAAAAATGCACTTTTGTAAATAATTGAATTTATTCAAAACCTATCGCTAAAACCAACCCCCGCACAGTAGAGATCCCTAGATGTAAAAGATCTTTCTATTCCAGTAGTTTCTTCCCCAGAACCGCTAGACTTTGGAATTCTATTTCGGGTCCCTGCTTCCCCAACCGTACTGATGTGCAGAAGTTCAAGTGTAACGTGAACAGACAAATCCCTACATAGTACCCCAGTAAATGTTACCCCTGATAGTAGCCCCCTACACCAAAGTGGCAATGTGCCTTGTTTGGGGTGAAAATGTAATTAAAAAAAAAAAAAAAAAAAACTGCACGCCTATGGAATTGCCTTCCGTTTTCCTGCTTTCCAGCTGACTACAATATGGTTGTCTTCAAGTCTAATGTAAACAAGTTCTTGATGAGCCGTTCAACTTAAGTTAACAAATTTACCGAATTTCCATTACTAACGATTACTATATTGTACATTCTTAACCCTTATCCTCGATTGGTCTATGGGCCTTGATAAATGGTTATCCCTATGTAAAAAAAAATAAAATAAAATAAACTGTTTGAAAGCACTTTTAAAGACCGTGTCAAGATGGCCTAATGGTTATTGTACTTGACTAACAATCTTTAGGTTTTGGTTTCGATCTCAGCTCCAGTATATTTTTTACTTACAAGAAGGGAATTTTTTGATTGATAAGATCAAAGTGTAGTATCTGTTCTTCAGATGCTGCACTTCTATTTCTTGTTCTCTTTCAGTGGAGGAGAAATCCTTCACGACTGAGACAATTTTTATTTTTGTACCTTTTCTCCACGTTAAAAAACGACCCTGGTGTCTAACTCTGTCCCGTGGGGAGGCATAGTAAATAGATACAAGAAGTGAACAGTTTAGAGAAAGAAAACAAAACATAAATACTGGTGTGCACGTATCTCAGTTTCTTGCCATTTTTTTTTTTTTTACTTCATTTTTTTAAAGGAATTTGACGTTACATTTAATACCCAAGGTATTTTTCTTTATAATAAACTAGCGAGGGGTACCCGGCGTTGCCCGGGTGTTTGCAGGTGTGTGTGTGTGGAAACTGTGGGGGTGGGAGTTAAAAAAAAAATGTTTTGGTAGGTAAGTATGAGGATCGAACCCGAACCCTTGAGGCAAAGTTGTAAATTAAAGTGAAAAAAAAAAACAAAAACATGTGACGTTAACCATTGTCCCCACCGCGAGATGCTAACGGAAACACGTTTGAATTTATTTAATTACTTGGATTTAGCAGGTGCCCGTTTTAATGAGTTAATGAGGTCAAGTTTGACTGCGGGATTGTTATTTTCCCAAGATGTTATAGGAAAAAGACTAGCTCACATGCGGCGAGCGACAAATGTTGAATATTTATCTTTCCGAAATTGAGCGAATTAAATAGACAGGCGAGCTTCGTTGTTAACTGTGAGATATTACGATTTATATGTGATATAAAAAGTTTTAAAAAATTGTGAAGCGACCGACCGCTTCTCTGAAAAAAGCCTTTTGTAGAGATACAGAAAAAGCGAACACACATACATACATTTTCGCTTTTATATATATAGATAATGTATATATCTAACTGCTTTAGCATCCTTCATTTTAATGTCTAAAATATATTCGCGATGCATGCTTTATTGTTGGTTTTATTTATGCTGTATGACCTACAAATGACGACCTTTGACCCTTCCAGTAACTGAACACAACCTATAATCGACAACCTTCTGAAATGCGGCTTGCATTACAAAAGTCATCCAACATAATAAATAGGGCTATTTTCGCTTTTATTCTGCATTAATTAAAATATAATATTTATACATGTTTTATGACCGGACAAGGCTGTGTGGCTTGCTAGTTTTATATAAAATTTTATAATTTATTTATTTTTTTTTATTTTACATTTTATAATAAACTAGCGGGGGTACCCGGCGTTGCCCGAGTGTTTGTTTCCGCGAAGGGGGGGGGGGGGGGTTTTAAAAAATGTTATGGTAGGTAAGTAGGAAGGATCAAACCCGGAGTCATGAGTAAAAGTAGGAAAATAAAGTGTGAAAAAAAAACAAACAAAAAAAACATCTGCAACGTTAGCAGTTCGGCCACCAAGAAAAGTCCATTCCAGTTGTTTAGGGGGAAAAAAAAAAACGACTATGGTAGGTCGGCGCAAACGTGAAAATATAATGTGAATTGTCCAGCACGCTAACCACTACGCCACAAAGCACTGCAGCTTAGTTTAGTGATTTTAAATAACTTCACATGAAAGAACTACGAAGCCAAACCGGTGTTCTCTTCTCAACTGTTCCTTGTGAACGATCCCCAAACGGTGTTAAGTGGTGGCAGGGGGAGGAGGAATTTATTAGAGAGAAAATATTTTACCACTTCCATTGATCTTAACCGATTTTGGCCGTGACTTCTCAGCAGAAAAAGTATAGAAATCTAAGATTATCGAGGAATTTGAGAAATAATAAGCCTATAACACACCTCAGATATTGTTCTGCCGTTTGTGCATATTATATTTGCATGAAATATCTTGATTTTTAATCCTATTAATGTCAAAATCCGACGAGAAAAAATGAGTTCATTTTATTTATATAGAGATAAGAATTTTGCATTAATTAAAATATAATATTTATGCGTATTTTACGACCGGACAATGCTGTGTGGCTTGCTAGTTTTATATAAAATTTTATAATTTATTTTTTTTATTTTACAGATGGATCCTGCCTACACGTGGGAGAACGAGTATGACAGTTTCATAAAAGACCAAGAACATCGGAAAAAGGCTCTGCGTAATGCATGTCGCTCTCTTGGTTTGGTCGCGCACAAAAATACGATTAAAAAAGATGACCTTTACAGCATCCTCGTCAACGACCAATACGGTTTCATGTATTGCCAAATCCCCAAAGTGGCGTGCACGAACTGGCGACGTGTTTTGCTCGTGCTGACTGGCTTTTATAACACGACAGAGGCGGCAGAACTAAAGGCTAAACATGTCCACGACTCGTATGACCGAGATTTGACTTACCTCAGCGAGCTCTCCACAGGTGGGATAACTTACCGCGTGAAGAAATATAAGAAATTTCTCTTTGTACGCGAACCGTTTGAGCGCCTTCTGTCGGCATTCCGTAATAAAATCCAGAATCACCAGAATGCGTACTTCTTCGATAAATTCAGCCGAAAGATCCTCAAGAAATTCCGGAATCGGAATATGACGTCTGAGACGATGCGACGGAGCAACGTCACGTTTATCGAGTTTGTCCGCTATCTGCTTGACCCGTCAACCCGCAAGAAGGGACTCAACGACCACTGGGAGCATTTTAACACATTGTGCCACCCGTGTCTGCTTAAATATGACTTCATTGGCAAATATGAAACGCTCGATCGTGACGCTTACTTTATTCTCCGGAATCTGACCCCCAACCATTGGGTGAGGTTCCCATCACGTGAAGAAACGTATAAACACCCGACTACCACGAACCTTGTGGCTAAATATTACGGATCGATATCGCCGCGATATGTGCAGAAACTGTGGAAAATGTATGAGAAGGATTATTCGCTTTTTGATTACCCATATCCATCTTGGCTCCCGGCTTCGTTGAAAGTTAACGGCACCAGACAGTCATTGCCAAATTCTGAACCGTCAGTCGAACCTCAAAATTCGATTTCTGTCATCAAATAATTCTCGATTTTAAACAAAAACGAAATAAAATTTTTAAAAATATATATATATATTTCCAAAGACATGCTGATATGATTGGAGGGGGGGGGGCGTACTTGTGCAGTTTAGTTTTTTTTTTTTTTTTTTTTTTTTTTTTTTTAAAGAAATTTTATTTTTGTTTCCATTTTTGAAAACTTCCACTTCGAAAAGGGGAGATAATTCAAGAATTTCTTAATTCTTTACTAAAGTATTTCTTTGAAAATTTTACTTTTACTTTATTGTTTGGTAAAAGCAAAGCAAACCCTAAATGACCACCAAAATCAAACAATCTGAACATTCAAAAAAGAACATTAGGTGCTTGTTTACATGACGGTTTTTATTTTTAACCAGCACATTTCAGGTGAAAATATCATTACGTATTTACATGGTATGTTGAAATTAGTATAAATTCCAAGAAAATTTTTAAAAATGAATCCGTAGAAAAATTATGGTACTTCTACAGTTTAAAGCCTGTTTTTCCGCGAGTCTTGCTCAGCAATGTCCAGCAGCCGATGGAAACCACTGGATTATACAGAGCGAACGGAAGTCAATAATAAAAAAAAAAAAACACTAACAAAAAAAAAAAAAATAAAACAACCTAAAAAATTTCATAAATTTTACTGTTTTATTCAATTTTATGACAACTGTTTCTTTTTTTTTTTTTTTTTTTTTTCGAGGGGGGGGGTAGCAAAAGTTTTGTTTCTTTGAATTTATAAACAAATATATTTTTTGTTTTGTTTGTGTATGGAAAGATATTTCTGCTATTTTTCTATCACCTGCCCCAGCATAGTATAAACACCCCCAGCCTCCCCATGTTAAGAACTGCTTTCAAGGTTGCAGGTGTTTATTCCGAAAGCTGTTTTAACATGGGGAGTTTGGGGGTGTTTATACTACGCTGGCACAATGATACTCTGCTCTTTCTTTTCTTTTCCTTTTAAACACTATCCTTTCTTTTCCTTTCTTTTCTTTACTTTTTTCTTCCAATTTTTACCGTCTGCTTGCTCTCATCTCTTTTTTGCTCACTCTGTATAATCCAGCAGTTTCCGCCGTTTGCCGGGCGTTACTGAGAGAGGCTTACAGAAAAGCGGGCTTTAAACTGCAGAAGTACCAAAATTACTACAAGTAAAAATGGAATTTAAAGAATTATCAAATTTTATGTGTTTTAATCTGGGACAGTTATGTAAGCAATTTACTATGAGAAACAAGGGAGATAACCCTCGACATATTTTTAGTGTAACAGTTATGCAACCAATTCAGTATGAGAAAAAAAAGGGAGATAGCTTGACTTAAATTGACTTGAATTAAGGGTCTTCCATCAAATAATTATTGATTTAAACGAACTAAAATTAAAAAATTATTGCTGATATTTTTTTTTTTTTTTTTTTGGAGTACTTGTGCAGTTTAGTTTTGTTCTTTTTAAAGAAAACTTATTTTTGTTTCCATATTTTTTAAAAACTTCCACTCGAAAAAGGGAGGGACAATTCCAGAAGTACTTAATTCATTTTTTCAATGAATTTTTCCAGAAAATGTTATTTTTGCGTAACTTTTTGGTACAAGCAGTAAAACTATAAACAGATGTGCGTTTTTTTAGTGGGAGACAATAATTGGAATAGCTCTTACAATGTTCACTCTCTAAATGTGGCTATAGGCCTAAGTTCGATGTGATGTATTCAGTGATTTTTTTTTTTTTTTTTTTTAGTAGGTTAAGAAATATAGTGTTCATGATATGTCTTTCTCCTGAGTTCAACAAGTTTTAAAAATTTACTGACAACTATTTAATGAAACCATTTAACACATGTGTTCACATTATTACGGTATATTACGGCTCTTGTAATGTATGCATTTACATTATCTTACATGAAATAAATTATGTCTAAAAACAAACTTTGCTTGAAATGCACAGCATGTCATTAATCAGAATGTCTGATTAGCAACATTTGCGTTTGCTGCATGTAAGTGTGCAGTGGTTTGATTCTATATATGAAAATCAAATAGACAACACTTGCGTAAATGCACATATTATTGCTCGTGAATGTCAAGAAACAATTTATAATGTCTTACAAAAATAAACACCAAAAATGAAATTATCTGTGCAAGAAAGAGCCATGAGATGGACTATTTAACTTGTCTTGTATTTACAGTCAACTTATACACAGGTAATACCAAAAAGACACAATTTTTGGTCTTAAAATGCACATCGACTCACACACCAGATCGACTTATACACAAGTATATACAGTATGTGACCAGTTGACAAACAAGGGAAATAACCATTGAAATATTGGTTTAATGTCGACTTATACACAGGTAATACCAAAAAGACACAATTTTTGGTCTTAAAATGCACATCGACTCACACACCAGATCGACATATACACAAGTATATACAGTATGTGACCAGTTGAAAAACAAAGGAAATAACCATTGAAATATTGGTTTAATGTCGACTTATACACAGGTAATACCAAAATGGCACAATTTTTGGTCTTAAAATGCACATCGACTCCTACACACCATCGATTTATACATAAATACATACATTACTTTAGATATCATTTTCAACTAAAAGCTATGTTGCCTACTTAACTGTCATGTCGCAATTAGTTAAATGTTAATGCATTATACATAAAACATGTACTTTGACGAATCCTTAATAGTTAACTTTCTAACTGATCGTTTTTCATAATTTTTGGATATGTTAGTAAATTCGACATGACAATTAAGTAGATACCATTTTTTTTTTTTTTTTTTTTTTACTTAAAATTCAATATTTCGATTTTTAGAATTTCGCACTTATAACGAAGAAGCAGCTAACATTATTATAAAGCGACGAAAGAGGTAGCCCATTTTTGCTGGCGGTTTATTCTGTAAACCCGTTTTTTTTTTTTTTTTTTTGTTAGATGATGCAGACAATCGACTTATACACAGGTAATACCTAAAATGACACAATTTTTGGTCTTAAAATACACCAGACCGACTTATACACAAGTATATACAGTATGTGACCAGTTGACAAACAAGGGAGATAACCATTGAAATATTGTTTTAATGTGTAAGCATTTTGAAACCAATTTAGTATGAGAAAAAAAGGGAGATAATTTCATTTTTAAACATGATATCTGGGAAGCAACTGTGACTAATTTTTCGGGTTTGTATTACTGTACACATAGATTCGAAAAAGTTGTCAAAAAACAAATATATAACAAATAAATGTTATCAAAGGCACGATAAGTTACTTTTCTACCAAACTGGATATATTTTTCGTGTTTTTATTCAATGTAACATGTTTATTCAGCTCGAAAACCATACAGTGTTTACCGATTGTGTTGGAAAATTAAAGATGGATAAAATACTGTAAAATACTCGCTCAATATATGTTACCGTGACATAGGTTGACATATATTCGGCGGGTTTTTAATAGTATTTTGTCTAGTTTTTTATTTATAACACCTCTTCCCAAACTTACCGTGTTAAAGAGGGAGTCAGACGCCATCTTGAATTTTCTAGTACATCGGTGAACACTGTATGGTTTTCGAGCTGAATAAACTTGTTACATTGAATAAAAGCACGAAAAATATATCCAGTTTGGTAGAAAAGTAACTTATCGTGCGTTTGATAAAATTTATTTGTTATATATTTGTTTTTTGACAACTTTTTCAAATCTATGTGTACAGTAATACAAACTCATTTTTTTGTTATTTAAAATATTCCTCACAAGTCATCTACTGGAACAATTTTTTGTAAGTTTTTGAAATTTACACCAATTTCCTCATGACACGTAAGTTTGTAATGTTTTCACCTGAAATGTGTTGGTCTAAATGGTGTGCAGTGAAAACAATCATCGCTAAAATATCATTTATTGAATTAAGATGAAATTTTTTGAGGTTTTATAAACTACAGTAATATCATGTGATACGAATTTAATTCATTCTATAACCACTGACGTATCTGGGGGGGGGGCTGTATTTCACAATAATTATTCCCATTTAAATTAAAAGAAACAGAATTAATCCGTTCCAATGGTAAGCAATTTAGCCAAAACAAGCTCAAATTACACTCAACAATCGCCAACATGTTCCACAATAAAACAGGTTATCTCCCTTGTTTCTTGTAAATTGCTCGTAAATTGCTTGCATAAAACACACGGAAATTGATGTAATCAATGTTAAAAAAAAAAAAAAAAAAAAAAAAAAAAAAAAAAAACAAAACACGATACGGTAACTGTAAAGGAGGCAAGATCATGCACAATAAAAATTGTTGAGACTAAAATATTTAGCAAAGGAAGGATGAATATAAAAATAAAATTATAACCAACTTACCATGAAGACAATTTACCCAAAAAACAAGCTCAAAATTATGCTCAAACTAGCAGGGAGACCCAATGTTGCCCGGGATTGAATGATGATCAACAAATATTTCACACTCCTATATTTTTAAATCACCCAGGAGGAAGCTCCACATACCTCTATGCAGTAACTTAGTCTAAAATATATGTTGTTCTACATTGCACTCTAGAGAACCTACCGTTTCTTTTTTTTGCTTTCCAGTTAACGAAAAACCCCCAAAAATCATTAAGAAATTTACGTACTGGATTTGAACCTACAGTCCATGTCATACAAAAAAAAAAAAAAATTACCCCAAAAAACACGTAAATTTTCAATCTTTGCAGTTAATGAAAAAAAAAAATGAAGAAATTTATGTGCAGAGTTTAAACTTAGAGACCACGTCATGCGAACAAAAAACACGCTATCAACTTACCCACAGTAGAATTTCCACAGCCCGTTGTTCTATCACTGTTGCTAAGCGACAACATGGAAAGAATGGCTTTACCGATGATAAATTAAAATAAGTTTTGATTATCGGTAATATTCTGAGACAAAACTTAACTAAGATCATTCCCAGACTTATACACTAAAGTTCTGGTCAGCCATTTCGAAGTCTATAAGGAACGAACTCGCCCACATACACACAAAGTTGCATTTATATAATTGTAGAGATTACACTCAACAATCGCTAAAGAAAGTGAAATACAGCAGTAATGATATGGAAATTGATATAATAGTAAATCTTACAAATAATTTTAAAAAATAGTTGTACTCACTGCCTAGGCAAGTGCTAGTGTATAGGATGCATGCAAAGAGGAGGGAAGGGGAGAAGCAAATGTACTATGTACATACACATCGCAATTGAAAAGAGACGAGATTATGCACAAAAATGTTAAATGAACTTACTGTGCTTAATATTTAAGTCTTAATGTAACAGAAAGGATGAATAATAAAGAATAAAATTGTAACCAACTTACTATGGAGACAGGGACGAGTGGCTAAGGGAGGTGAGCTAACTAAAAAGATGCAAAGAGGAAGGTGGCTGAAACGACATAGCATGCACACTTGTTTCTTGTTTTTATATATATATATATATATTTTAAAAATCGCATAATCGCATTTTAAAATGAAAAGCCAAAAAAAAAAAGAAAAGATATATATATATATATATATATTTGCTTTTCATTTTAAAATGCGATTTTTAAAGTCATATCAACAAAATCATATCTTAGGGTGTAAATTCTTGGCCTTCGGGACAAGATCAGAGTGTAGTATCTGTTCTTCAGATGCTGCACTTCTATTTCTTGTTCTCTTTCGGTGGAGGAGAAATCCTTCACGACTGAGACAATTTTTATTTTTGTACCTTTTCTCCACGTTAAAAAACGACCCTGGTGTCTAACTCTGTCCCGTAGGGAGGCATAGTAAATAGGTACAATGTATCATCGTATTTCCCAAAACAAAATGTATCTTAGTGCATTCATATCTCAAGGCATTACTGTAATTAGAATTTCAAAATAAATTACATTTTTTGTACTTTTCCAAAATAAATGAAAATGGTCATTTTATGAAAATGAATTTTTTTAAGCAAACTTTTAAAAAATTCTGAAATAAGTTATAAGTATATGAAAATGTATGACTAATTATTGAAATTTATAGTTTTGAACAAAAGTAATTCTTTCAAACTTTTTAAAATTTCTTAAACTGTCTAATATTTGAAAACTTTATAAAATTAAACTTTTATTAAAAAAAAAAATGAAAATAATAATTGGAAATAATTGTTTTCAGAATTTAAAAAAATTGTTTCCCTTTTGTGCTGATAGTGTAGAAGTTTTCAAAAACTAACACAAAAAATTGACCTTAAAAATTAAAATGCACATTCCATGGTGAGAAAAAAAAAAGGAATGAAATGCTTATATGAATCAAAAAAATATGAAGTAAAGTCAGTTTCTTTGTTGTTTCTTTGTCGATAACTTTCTTCCTACAAAATCAATATTTGATTCTGTTTGGTCAGATTACATTCTGAATCGTTGAGGCATGTTGTTAAGAAAATGTAATACGATTTTATTACAAAATCGATATTTGATTCTGTTTATCTTGTGGATTATTGTAGCATGTTGTTACAGAGAATAAAATGTAATTCGATTTCATCCTTCCAGAAAAAATATGAATTGTAACTCTGCATGACATAAATGCGGGAGTGCCTCAGGGGTCTATCCTTGGACCTCTATTGTTCCTGATATTCATAAACGACCTCCCTGATAATATTGTTTCGGAGATGGGTATATTTGCCGATGACACCACTCTCTATAACAGATATGAGGGGAAAACAAATGAACACATATCCAAGAAAATGGCAGAAACACTAGAGGATGACCTCCAATCCGTAGTGGAATGGGGACAAAAATGGTTGGTCTCATTCAATGCTGCTAAGACTAAGCTTGTTTCCTTCAATAACTACAAGAAACCTTCTCTACCACCAATAGCAATGGCCAAGAACACATTGCCTGAAAGTACTTCTTTTAAACTCCTCGGCCTAACGTTTACAGGGAATATGAACTGGAATAGATACATTGAGAGCATTGCCAAGGCTGCTGCAAGGAAGGTTGGCTCCCTCTACCGTGCTAGAAAACTACTTACGCCTGCCAGTATCCTATACCTCTATAAGGCAACCATTCGCCCATGTATGGAGTACTGTTGTCACATCTGGGCTGGTGCATCTGCTGCTTGTCTCTCGCTCCTGGACAGGGTTCAAAAAAGAGTCGCAAACCTGATAGGTCCTGAACTGTCATCTGGGCTTCAACCTCTGTCCCATCGACGAGATGTTGCATCCCTCTGCCTGTTCTACAAATACTTTAATGGTGAATGCTCTGACGAACTGCAAACACTTGTACCTCCCCGACGTAACTACCCCCGACAAACCCGACAAGCTACTAAGTCTCATCCCTTTACAGTGGAGATCCCTAGGTGCAAGAAAGCCTTTTACTCCAATAGTTTCTTCCCCAGAACTGCGGGTCTTTGGAACTCCCTTCCGGGATTCTGCTTTCCCAACTGCAATGATATGCAGAAGTTCAAGTGTAATGTTAACAAACATCTTTCTACTCTTCTCCCTTCATAATGACCCCGCTAATTGATTCCCTAATAGTAGCCCCCTGCTTCAAAGTGGCACTGTGCCTTGTTTGGGGTGAAAATTGAATAAAAAAAAAAAAAATGTACAAATAGTTTTTTTTTGGGGGGGGGGGATTTAATTTTTCAAGTTAGATCCAATTTTTTTTTTTAGCCAAAGTAAGATCCAAAATGGTGTGTTAGGTAATTTGAGGTGCAAGTCCGTTCCACAGCAGACATCCTCACTGTGATCTCTGAACGTATATACCATTCACTGGACAAAGCGGGGGAAGGCAGAGCGGTAGCTCTAGATATATCTAAGGCTTTTGACAGGGTATGGCATGAGGGTCTCCTCAGTAAAATCAGATCATACGGTATCACTCGTAGAATACTTAACATAATTAAATCCTTCTTAGATAAGAGAAAAATCCAGGTTGTCCTCGACGGTCGTACATCTAAACAATATGATATAAATGCGGGGGTGCCCCAGGGTTCTATCCTTGGACCTCTATTGTTCCTGATATTCATAAATGACCTCCCCGACAACATTGCCTCTGAGATGGGTATATATGCTGATGACACTACACTCTATGGCAGGCACGACAGGAAGACGAATGAACACATTTCTAAAGAAATGGCAGAAACACTAGAGGAAGACCTCCAATCAGTAGTGGAATGGGGACAAAAGTGGTTGGTCGCGTTCAATGCTGCCAAGACTAAACTAGTTTCATTCAATAATTACAAGAAACCCTCTCTACCACCCATAGCAATGGCCAACGACTCTTTATCTGAGAGTCCATCTTTCAAACTCCTTGGCCTAACGTTCACAGGAAACATGAGTTGGAACAATTACATTGAAGGCATTGCCAGGGCCGCTGCAAGAAAGGTGGGCTCTCTCTACCGTGCTAGAAAACTGCTAACACCCGAAAATATCCTGTACCTCTATAAGGCCACCATTCGCCCATGTATGGAGTATTGCTGCCACATCTGGGCTGGTGCATCTGCTACTAGTCTCTCGCTCCTTGACAAGGTTCAAAAGAAAGTCGCAAACCTGATAGGCCCTGAACTGGCATCTAAGCTTCAGCCTCTGTCCCATCGACGAAATGTTGCCTCCCTCTGCCTTTTCTACAAGTATTTTAGTGGTGAATGCTCTGACGAACTGCAATCACTTGTGCCCCCACGACGTAAGCACCCTCGACAAACCCGACAGGCTGCTAAATCCCACCCCCACACTGTAGAGATCCCTAGATGTAAAAGATCTTTTTACTCCAATAGTTTCTTCCCCAGAACCGCTAGACTCTGGAATTCCATTCCAGGTCCCTGCTTCCCCAACAGTATTGACGTGCAGAAGTTCAAGTGTAACGTGAACCGACACCTTGCTGCCCAAATCCCTACATAGTACCCCAGTAGTTGTTGCCCCTGACAGTAGCCCCCTACACCAAAGTGGCAATTTGCCTTGTTTGAGGTGAAAATGTAATAAAAAAAAAAAAAAACAAAAAAAAACATACTTCAGAATAAAATTATCCAACAATTAGCTGGTATGTAAACCTGTGATTATAAGATTTTAAAAATATTTCTGGCAATAATATTCTATAAGTATTATCCCACCTAAATAAGAATTGCTCGATATACAAGATAGAGCAAATATATAATTAAAAGTTTTACTTCTGTCCAGGTAACCTACATTTAAAAGTTCAAGTCTTTAGACCCAAAATTGGTGGAGGAGTTTGGTAGAGCCTGCAAAGGTTAACTCTTTCAACTTTGACCTCTTGACAGCCAAATTTTCTCCCAAAAACTGATTAAAAAGCTTGCTGCATGTCTGAATATCCTTTATGTAAAATTTCAAATGTTTAGATCCAGAATTAGTTGAATATTTTGCTAGAGACTGCAATGGTCAAATCTTTTGAATTTTAATCCCTTGGCATCTAAATTTCTAGCTGAAAATGGATTAAAAAGATTTTTCCAAATCTCAATACTCCTTATGTCAAATCTCCAGTCTGTTGATTGAAAATTGGCAGAGTAGTTTGGTAGGGAAAATGTACACACACACACACACACACACACACACACACACACACACACACACACACACACAGACAATTTCACTTTTATAGATATACTAGCATGGGTGCCCGGCGTTGCCCAGGTGTTTGGAGGTGTATGCTTAGCAAAAAAAAAAAAAAAAAAGGATCAATTTTTTTTTAAACTTTGACCCCTATTATGACCCCCTTACAATTTATTGTTTTGGGCTCTAATGAAGTTAAGTTAGATCCATGTCCAAGGAACCTATACCTAAAATTTCAAGTGTTTAGACCCAAAATTGTTGGAAGAGTTTGGTAGAGTTCTCAAAATTAAAATCGTTGAACTTTGACCCCTTAATCGCCAAATTTCTGTCCGAAAACTGATCGTATAGATTTTCCCAAATCTCAGTACCCTGTATATCAAATTTCGAGTCTGTAGACTGAAAATTAACAGAGTTATTGCGAAGGAAAATGTACACACACACACACAGACACATTCACTTTTATAGATATATAGATAGGTATATATTTGTTTATAAAGAGATTTTTGCACTTTTCAAAATTATCTTATCTATTGCTGCTTCCTTTGTTACAGCCTGTTTGACTCGTTGGTCTACTGGTCTTCATCAATTTTCTATTATAATACCTCATTGTAATACTGCTTCCTATTCCAGTGGCATTTTTCCAAGAAATGTTTGTGGATCTCTCTTTTTGCTGATTGTTTTCTTCCTTTTGAAGATTAAGGTCAGTGGACGTCTCTCTTTTCTTTGTGATAATCATCTTTCATTCTTTCTAGCTACTTACACAAAGTAGTTTCATACTTTGTCTGTAGCGACTCCCATAAAATTGTTTTTTAATATTTTCGAGAAACTTCCTCTTCTGGAAGAGGTCAGCTCAAGCTACCTAGGATGAACATTTTTGTTTGTTTGGTCAGAGACAATTTCTGAAATAAAGAGGACCATCACAGCAAAGATGACCGTCGTTTCAAAAGAGGAGTATGGCAAGTGCATTATCCTTTGACTGACCTGCCCACCAAGTTTCAACCATTAATGTCCAACAGTCTTTAGTTTATCGCCATTCAGTTACATGGATTTCGATCCTCTCATAGTTTTCATCATCTAACCTATCCTTCTCTTTAACCCTTATCTTGATAAGTGGTAAAAAAATAAAAAAAAAAGTTTGGTCAATGGCTCCGTTATGCCAACAGAAGACGCCTCAACATTTTTCTGATAAATCAATGACTTTTATAGGTTTTTGGGTATGCTGAAAAGGAATATCGCAGGAAAGATTAGCGCAGATAGTTTTCAAGCGACCATGTTTGAACGGACAGCATATAAAATCGGCACACCCTCAGTTTATTTATTTTTTCAGTGCAATTCTGAAAGCCATTCTTAATATGGGGAGGGTAGGGAGTGTTTATTCTGAAAGCCGTTGTTAACATGGGGAGAAAGATTGGGGGGGGGAGTGTTTATTCGGAAAGCCATTGTTAACATGGGGAGATTGGGAGAAGTGTTTATTCCGAAAGGCATTTTCTTATTTTCAATCTCCCCCATGTTAAGAATAGCTTACGGAATAAACGGCTTGGACAGCCAGTGCACACTGACCGAATTTTCTTGAATTTGAATTTTTTAAAGTAATTTTTGGGGTGGAATTAGCTAGAAATGATATTGAATAAACGTTCGTATTTTTACTTGACGTCTGCGCATGCTCACTGAACCTTTTCATTGAAACAACAAAAATGGCGGCCAATTCAAACTGCTAGAAATTACAGGTATTTATATCTTGAAAAATATTTGTCTGTCCTAATTTTACCTGCAATATTCGTTTTCAGCATACCCGAAAACTTTTTTTTTTTTTTTTAAGAAAATGTTGAGGCGTCTTCAGTTGGCATAACGGAGCACCTTGACTAAACATTCCGTGTGAAATCAGTTACTGATTTCCAGGTGACTTGAGGCGAATGCTCTCACCCATGTAAAATTTTGTTAATTTTTTTTTTTTTTTTTTTTTTTTTTATTTATGAACAAAACATTTATTTTGATTCTATTTCTTTCAAAAAAAAAACAAAAAACACTACTTACTACTTGGAAGTGTTTTCCGAGAATGCTTACATAGATGTTCTTTTCATATTGCATCCATGAAGGGCGGAGTACGTGGTGCCTTCGATAAGTTTCCAGACTTTTTTTTGGACATTCATTTAAAATTGTCATAGACTCTTGAAAATTCAGTGTGTTATTTGCTATACATTTTATGAGATGACTGATTTTTATTTTTTATGATTTTAGGTTCAAATGAATAGCTACAGCAGGAATTGGAATACACCCTACTAAAGCCTTATCACAGCTGGTGAATTTCAAAAATGCAATCTGGTTGTGAGGACACTTTAGAAGAACGATATGCAATAAAATTCTGTTTTAAACTTGGAAAAAATGCCACAGAAATGTATGGAATGCTTCAGGACCATCTTGCATGGATGAAGCGTCAGTTTTTGAGTGACATAAGAGATTCAAGGAAGGCAGGGGAGTCTGTGAGTGATGATGAAAGGTGTGGTGGGAGTAAGGAAGTCAGAACACCAGAATCTATTGGCCAAATAAAGAATTTCGTGGATAAGGCCGATCGGGTGTCTATAGACAATAAGTGCACAGTTTGATGTCAGTGTGGGAACTGTACACCCTATTATTCACGAGAAACTGGAGATGAAAAAGATTTGCACAAAGTTTGTTCTGAGGTCCATCCTTGACCAAGATGGGCATCAAGACAGTTCCCCACCCCCCATAGTCCAGACCTTGCTCCCTGTGACTTTTGGTTATTCCTTAAGCTTAAGGAAAACTCT
This sequence comes from Euprymna scolopes, assembly GCF_053919585.1. NCBI lineage: Eukaryota > Metazoa > Mollusca > Cephalopoda > Sepiida > Sepiolidae > Euprymna > Euprymna scolopes. The sequence continues at coordinate 4,148,058 of NC_136521.1, read as the reverse complement.
GGAGGCTGTTATGAGACAATTAAGAAAATGAAAGCGGTTATGACAAGGGTCATTGACACGCTCACACAAGATGTCTCCAGAAGTTGTCGGAACGGTACAAGTGCATTGCAGCCGGAGGAGATTACTTTGACAGTACACACGACACTCTAATCTCTATCAATAAAAAGTGTCTGGAAATTTATTGAAGGCACCTTGCAAGGATAAAGTGTGAAAAAAAAAAAAAAAAAAAAAAAATGTGAATAAACTCAAACGTTCTTGAATTTTGCACAATAAATTATTTCCCCAAGACGGGCTTTCTCCAGTGCTAAGAACTCAGACCTGGAAGACGCCAAGTTCCAACCCTAAGTTGGGGGACAGCAAGTCATTAAAGTTGATTCCTATTGTCTCTTCCTTATGTAGCGTTATCATTACACTACCCCGGGGTGGGGTAAGGGGGTCCCCCTGCGTTTCCCCTGTCATAAAATACGCTTAAATATATTTTAATTTGTCCAGATTTCGTATATATTATTACAGAGTTGTGATTTCAAAAGTAAAAAAAAAAATATTTGGGTGCCATCAGCTAGAATCGAAAGTGTAGCATTCAAAGCTGGTGACGTTACCACTGTACTGACATGACACGCATGTGAACTGATGAAAAATAAACTAAGATGAATGTACAAAATGTATGATCAAAATTGAAAAAAAAAAAAAAAACTATTTTAATCGGCTAAAGACCCATAAAAGAATGATCCATATAAAATGCAATCAAAAGGCCTGCGACTTTTAGTTTTGGAAGATAGCTTGAAAATATGGAGACAGACAGTGAGTTTTAAACTAGATTTTCATTCAGACCTACACGTTGCATGCAGAGACAGTTGCAAAGGAACAAAAAGGAAAATTTGATGCACGTTTTTTTTTTCTAGTTGAAATAAAGTACATTTATTTATTCACTGTACTTTCCAAAATAAGATTGCATTTTTTTAAGTCTCTTAGTTCGCCATGTCATTGACAAAACTCTGCCGTTGCAAACACATTCTCTTCCTTCTCATGCGATGGTTTGTCTGCTTGTCCTACGCGGACTTAAATCTCTCATACTGGCCCATCCCGCCTTTTGCCATGTCTGCAGCCTGCCCAAGAGCACACAGTCATCTGATCACTTTTTGTTCAAGTTCTTAATTGTATCTTGTTTGAAAATTTCCTTTCTTACCGACTCGTGTTTCCAAATCCACATAGTTCCTTGTTATCGTCGTAGTCCACGCGTACTTTTCCTCCACTGTGGCGTCAGCTTGTACACGGACAAATTAATTTGCATAATGTTAGTTATCTCCCTTACATGTGTTGGTGAAATCAAAACATGCTTACCTCCCTTTGGATGTGTACAACGTGATGAGTGAAAACTTACGAGACTACACACTGCTGACGTAGGATGGGTGGCCATCTTTGTTTTTACGTGTTAATAATAAATCTCATTTTTGTTTATTTCCAGATGTGCTGTAGAAACCTCCTCATAAGACTTGTTCCCGTCTGTGATTTCATGATTTACAAAACCAGCTATCTGCCACATACAGTGCATTTCAGTTTCTGAGATTTTCGTCATGCTTTGTTAAAACGTGTTTTAAGACAGCAATATCTTCCAGCTTGTCATGTGCATCATATCAAACCATTTTTCTGTCTCGCCATTAAACAGCTGCCATAAATACGATTTCTTCATTTGCAAATCAGCTGATATTATAAACAAATAGATCGAATTTGATGCACAACATTATTTTGCAAATTATTCCTCGTAATCTATGTGTGAAGATGTGTGTGTCTGTACATTTACCTACGCAACAACTGTCAATTTTCAGTCTACAAACTCGAAATTTGATATACAGGGTACTGAGATTTGGGAAAATCTTTAATCTGTTTTTGGACAGAAATTTGGCTGTTAAAGGGGTCAAAGTTTAACGATTTGACCTTTGAGAATTCTACCAAACTCCATCAATTTTGGGTCTAAACACTTGAATTTTTTTTATATAGGTTCCTTGGACATGGATCTAACTTAACATTTATTTTGGGCTCAAAGTTAAAAAAAATTGACCGTTTTTTTTTTTTTTTTGCTCAACCTACACCCGGGCAATGTCAGGCTGAAATGCTAGTATATAATAATTAGGGCAAGGACAAAAGCATATTCTTTTCATTGTTTTGGTTCGAGTGTGTATCCATTGATATCTTATATGGTTTTATATATAGTGATGTCATTGGCAGTTGATTAACTGTGTCATATATACTCGAGTTAAAAAAAAAACTATGACAACAGAATATTCTTAGTAACAATCATAATCGTGCATTTTTTTTTTTTTACAGTGGTCACCCCTTATCAAGGCCCGGAAGCCACTCAGGGATAAGGGTTATTGCAAGTACATTACGTTAGTGTGGAGATTTGATGAAGTGTTTACTTAAGGGGCGGTTCATTAGGAATTTGTTAACGTTGGACTTGAACACCACATCCAAGTTGTAGTCAGGTGGGAAGCAGGCAGACAACACGATATTTTAATGCTTGCATTATGTTGATTAATTGAACTATTATTCTCATCTTGGGTGTTTATTAGCACAATGATTCAGTCGCTGCAACCTTCAAGTTTTGAAAACCTGCTTCTTTTTCTCTAAAGAAAAAGTTTTGCCTCTGCATTACAAGAATTCAAACCGTGGGTTTGAGGGTCGATCCGCACATCATAAAGAAAGTTCAATCTTCAGGTGGGGGGGGGGGTCACTAAGATTTTATTTGAAGATTGAACCTTCTGTAGATCTGCAGATCCACCCTCAAACCCACAGTTCGAATTTCTTGTAACGCAGAGTGTTACAAGGGAGTATTTCTATAAAATAAAAAAAATATCAAATAAATAAAAGCAGTTTAAAATGTGTGCTAATGTATTCTAGGCAGCTCTAATGATCAAATCTCAAGTTTTTAATTCACAAGATTTAAAGGCCAGAGTATAGTAATAGAAAGTTTAGAAGGATTAGCAGTATCTAGAAAGCCCCAGAGGGTTCTGCAATAATCATCTAGAATTGGTTAAGATGTCATATAAATAAAAGTAGAGAGGGGAAACAGATCAGTTATCAGTTTGGACCTGTTAAGATATCCATGAATCATAGACCAGAGTTAAGTCCAGTCGAAAGAATCCAAAGCACCAAAAGAAAAATACATCCCTTCAACCCACGGAAAGTTGTAGGAAATATATTTACCACTAGTCCAGAGGACAGTTTTGAAGTATTCTCATTGACCAAACTTTTATAGAAAAATAAAAAGAAATTTTATATTCATTGAATTTCATCGTTAATAGCGTGAATATTGTTGAAAATAAACAGAAAATATCATTTTCCGAAAACCATATTTCATATCGTCCATATTTTCAATTGTTCCACCTTTGTAACAGAGCCACACTCTTTTCCTTAAAAAAAAAAAAAAAAAAAAAAAAAAAAAAAAAAAAAAAAACTAACTAATAAAGCATGTTTTCAACACCTGAAGAAGGCTGTAGCAACCGAAACGGGCGTATAACACCCAAGATGAGAATAGTCCAATTAATCAATATAACAAAAATTCAGAATTGCGATATTTTAATTCATGCAGGTTGCCTATCTATTATTAAAGTCGGAGAAATGACTAATGCAATCTGCATAAATTAAAATGTTTAAGCATACTGTACGACCAGGCAAACAACAGGTATCCCACTAGTGTCTATTCATAACTTAAACAGTAAAAACAAAGCAAAGACTTTTTGTGTTTAAAATTGTTTTAATGAATAAAACAAAAATAGAAAAATTGCAATTTGAAAATTTCTCAAAAAAATTTATTTAGGCGTGCGGAATCACAGAATTATAAAAGGGAAACGAGTGTATTTATATGTAGGTATTAGGCACAGTTTGAGTGGATTCTTTTTCAACCCACAGGACGTAAATTAATACCAGGTATTTAACCCTAGAAAACATTTTAAACATATTGTTAAAATACAAAGTTATAGTTTTAATCAAATTTTTAACTATCGCTGCTCCTGTGAAAGTTACGCCTGGCAAACAAACAAAATTCACGGATTATTACCAACATGTGCAGTCATCCTCAACTATTATGATTAATCATCTGAAGAAGGCCAAAGGATGGGTTGGCCGAAACGTGGTGTACCAACAAGAACTATGAGAATAACAGTTCACAAAAAGAATGACTACAGAGTTTCATCACAAAGGATTTAAAAAAAAAAGTTTTAGCATGTTACTAAATTTTAGTTATAGTTTTGTATTGTAAGGTCAAGGCCGCTACTTGACCTACGAAATTGCAGGTGGCAGCCATCTTCATTATTACTTATTGAGTGTTTACATTCAAGTCATGCATTTCTGAAGTTTAGATGGGAAGAAAAAAAATCCATCAATGGAATTATTACTCAAAATGACTTCTCATGTAATAATGTTCAAGAAAGATTTAATATCTACACAGATTTTTCTCATACCACCCACAAACACGATTTAGTGACATTACCAATAGTTATTAATTTTTTCAATAACTATAAATAGTTATTATAAACATTATGCCACTCTTAATCCGAAATTGTTACCGTTAACATAAGGTGATTTATATTTTCGGCATTAACATGTTAAGCCGCCTTACATCTCAGGAAGAGACAAGGCTACAGACAATGGAATTATTACTCAAAATGACTTCTCATGTAATAAATGTTCAAGAAAGATTTAATATCTACCTACAGACAAACCCTATTTAGTGAAATTACCAATAGTTAATTTTTTCAAAAACTATAAATAGTTAATCCGAAATAGTTACCGTTAACATAATGCTGAAAATATAAATCACCTTAACATGTTAAGCCGCCTTACATCTCAGGAAGAGACAAGGCTACAGTTGTTGACCTGTCAAGAAAATACTCCCCTTCCTACTGAAATGGGAATCTCCCCTCCTAAGGCCTTCCCTTCCTGGTCAAAAAGCATTCTCGGTCCAGTGTTCAAGATTCGAGTAGCACTCAGTATGAAGATATACCTATGGCAAGTAAGCTAAACGGTAACGTTTGTGTTTCATTCCCACAGGAAATGCATTTAGCCTGATGAGTAGAAGGTAAGTTTTGGTACTCATTGAATTGTTAGAATAAAAGTTTTTAATTTACGGTTAACTTTACAACGGTAATTTGAGTGTACTATATTGAACGTCAGTTTTGAATTTTTCCTTTCGTTGTACTTTTAGGATTGAAGAAAAAGCTTTTTGGCAGGTTAAAAAGGTTAGATTACTGAAACCAGAGAACTGAAGACGGACAACTGGATGAAGAACATACCAAGGAAAGAAAAAGATTAAACCCCTTGGTCAGTTTGCAACTAACAGTTCACAACTGACCAGACGTGAATATATGTTCTTGAATAAGAACAATAAAGGGTCTCATGTTCTTCCCAGCGAACAGCAGTTTTGAAACCCCAGATAAAAAAAAAAAAAAAAAAAAAAAAAAAAAAAAAAAAAAAAAAAAAACTGGTATTTTTAGTCATTCTAAACAGATTCAAGAAGCTTAGAAATAATTGCAGTTTATTTTCTCCAGCAAATCCAGCCCAACCACCACACAATAAAACGACAACCATCATATCAAGGTAGGAAGTCTTTCCTCGATAGTGGCCTCAAGAAGTATTACGTTATTTGTTTACCGGGCATAACTTAAATACAGATACCAAGCAATTCGGACTAAACCCACCTATCTTTTTGGCTCTGAAGAGTCCAAGCCCAGATTTGGGCAATGTGTGAAAGAGAGGGATATGAAGATGTCTGAAAAAGTGCTAAATTATTTGAGGGGGTGCGATGATATTCATTAGGGAATCAAGTAGCTGACCTAGTTTACATTAAAAAGAAAAAAAAAAGGGGGGGGGTTCATAGACCAACAACCATTGTTTAGACCATATCACACTATTTTTATTATTATATATAAAAACGGCCTTAGAAACCTAAACCTATATATCGATTGATTGGCATTTATTGCTTTGAAATACATATGCTCAACAATAACTGATATGGGTTTAGTTCAGGCAGTATAACATGACGCCTCTGTGTCAATTATAGATAAATGTGTCCTGGATAAATAGTTGGAGGATAAATGGCTGATAAATGGAGAAACTTTGATTGCAAATTAAAAAGAAAAAATATAAGCAAAATAGATATTTTATGCGATTGGCAGGAAATCTGCCTGGATTTATGGATAGTTTTTTTTTTTTTTTTTTTTTTTTTTTAAGCAGTCATGGCAACATCAAAGGCTTTGGAGTGTTGGTTTTCAGAGAGGACAGTAACCGGACAATTGGGTTTTCCGCATTCACCACCCAAAAAGCTCTGAAAGAGAAAAAAAAATTATGAATATATAATTATTACAGAAAAAAAAAAATATATATATATATATATATATATAAAATAAAATAAAAAAATACATACGAGGGCAGAGTTAGATAAGGTCGGTTTTTAATGTGGGGAATATCTAGTTCCCCAAAATGGGGCACTCTGGATTGGGAGAAAAATAAAAACGGTCTCCATTGGCTTGAAACAAAGCACAAGAAAAATGCATAATGTTCAAAATAAGCTAAAAAAAAAAAAAATTTTTGGAAAATTCAGAAAACTGAAAGGTTTTACTTAAAAAAAATAGAAGTACAAGAATTAAAAGAATGATAAATATTGTATTTGTTTAACGATGAACAGCAGTACAAAATGTGGCCAAAAAACACACTAATGTTCCTAAAGGCAAGATTAGTTACTCTTCTACCTAGCTGGGTAAGTTTTTAGGGTTTATTTACTTTTGAATGTTTATTTGGAAAAAAAAAAAAATAAATAAATAGTGTCTAGCATTACATAAAAAAAGTGGTCACAATGTGCCTTACATCTTTGAAGTCGATTGAAAAAAGAAAAATGCATAATGTTCAAAATAAAAAAAAAAGTGGGTTGAATGGTTAGCATAAACTTAGTCACATCTTTGAAGACATTTGAGAATTCTAGGGTTATAATTTTTTTTATTAAATGATTTTAAATATTTCCATTTTCTGAAACTTACATTTTTAAAACAACTGTAGCAGTAAATGTTTACTCATCGAGGTAAAAAATCAAAATGTATAAACACATTTGTACACCATTATGCATACGTTATCCTAAATAAAAACAATTATATTTTGGACCAATCAAAACTTTCTGAATTTATTTGAAAATAGCTTGGGTGCTCGGCGTTGCCCAGGTGTTTGGAGATGTGTGTTCAGAGAAAAAAAAAATAGTAGGAAGCCAGACTCGAACCTGTGACGCAAAGCCGGAAAAGAAAGTGAAAGAAAACCTGACGTCTTACCTCTACTCCAGACTCGACCAGAAGTTCGGAACGTTAAAATTAGGCAAAGTTATGATTGCAAAAATGGCTCATTAAAAAAAAAAAAAAAAAAAAAAAAAAAAAAAAATCGACCCCTCCTTGTAGGAAACTGTCTAGTTGAGGGTGAAGGAATTAATGTTTTTAGCCAATTTTTTTTATATTTGTCGTCAGCTTCAAAATGATACCAATCTTGTAAAAAGTGACAGACAGATGAGATTTATATTATAGATGGTCTTTCTGGGAGCTACCCAAACTCCTTAAAAGCCAGATTTTCTTTCAATAAACCAGTGGAATTCAGTTGACCTGAATCTGGATCAGTGTCGTTGGCACCCCACTATGGGCGCTCATCTCTGCAAAATTATTCTCTACTGATGCACACAAACATTAACAATCACTCCTCACATTATCTGCAAAAATCTGTATTCATCGAAATACTTCAATCTTTTTCCACTGAACTTCAATCATAACACAACAAAATGAACACTCAACTCTTCTAAAACAACTTTCAATGAATTATGATTTATAAAAATGAGCAAAGAAATTTTGAATGATTTTCCTGACCCCTGAAACTCACGGCTCTTAATTGATCCAGACTTCTAATCTATTAGCTAATGACTCCGTTTTTACAAGAACTCTAAAAAATAATTTTGACCTCTTAGCAACCCTTTTTTCTGGATGGAAAGAAAAAAAAAGGGGGGGGGGTCAAGTCTTCCACATATCTGAATATTCTAAATTTCAAGATAAAAAAAATAAGTCTTCTCCATGTATATCTTCATTTTCTTTATGGCATTAATTAGAGAGATCGGTCCCTCGTGGAGAGAGAAAGGTACATGTCCGATGCTGTTGAAAGTCAGAATTGATTTTGGTAGCAAATATCGAGAAATTGGCTAAAAACATTAATTCCTTCACCCTCAACTAGACACTTTTCTACAAGGAGGTGGGGGAGGGGTCACTTTTTTTCGGTGATATTTTCGAAAGTCATTCCCTCTTTTTGATCGACAAACCTTAATTTAAACATTCACCGCTTCTACTTTGGCAATAGGCGCAACAGGAAAGATGTTTTTTTTTTTTATGTCCTCTTCCTCCTTCACGGTACGGGTTTGAGCCTGCCTGCCACCACATTTTTTTTTTTTTTTGAACACAGACTAGTGCTAAATAACAGCTTTAGTTTGATTTTTTTTTTTTTTCAATTTCAAAACATACAGGAAAATTACTCAAGTAATTGTCTACAAAAGATGAAGATAATAAAATTTTCATTATCTTCATCTATTTCAATACAATAGCAAAAATGCATTATACATAAAGTTTGAATAGAGAAACTTTTCTGACTTAACTCCAGTTAGAAGCCCAGACTATGCGATTAGAAAACGACACTAAGTACTCCTTTACATCTATAAAAGCGAGAATGCGTGAGGACACATCTCAACCTATACACTCAAATTTTTTATCTACATTCTTGAAATTTAGTATATAGCATATTCAGACATGTGGAAAACTTACTCGGTTTTCATCTGGGGAAAAAGGATTGCTAAGGGGGTCAAAATAATACTTGGGAGGTCATTGGATTTTTATCCGCTGACAATTTTACGACTGCACATACACGAATCATTAACATGTTTGAAAACATTTTTTAAAAAAGTGTCAAGCTGGTCTAATGGTTATTGTATTTGATTCACTGTTTTTAGGTCTTGGTTGCTATGCATTTTTTTTTTTTTAAGGAATTTAGTGTTACGTTCAATACTTACAGTATTTCTATTTATAAGAAATCTGCGTTAAAATATATTTATGCATATTTTACAGGCGGTTTTCTATTATAGATATGTAGATAAATAGATGCGTACATACAGAGAGATAAAGGAAGCGAAAGAGAGATGAGGGAACAGTATTGTTTCGAAATGCAAATGCTATTCTCATGTAGAAACAATTTTTCAGCATCTTCGTGTCAAGTTGGCCTAAAGGTTATCTTACTTGACTGTCTTTAGGTTTGGTTTCAATCTCCGCTCAATTTTTTTTTATTTTATCAACTTACCAGAAGTGAACTGGTTAGAAGAAAAAAAAAAATACATGCACATGTCTCAGTTTCTTTCTGTTTTTTTTTTTTTTTTTTTTTTTAAGTAAAAAAAAAAAAAAAAAACAAAAAAACAAAGGAATTTAACGTTACGTTTGATACCGAGTAACGCCAGGTACATTAGTAAAAGAAAAGAAAAAAAAAAAAGAAAAAAAAAGTAATAAACGTTAACTCACATGAGCATAAGGGATCCCATTTCTCTTTTCTTCTCTTGATGCGTTGGCACCAACCCACACAAACACCTCTTTGCCATTGTAAAGCAAAAAGACGTCCTGGAAAGTTAATTTCACAAAATTAAACATTCGAACAAGATAAATTCCTATGCATAAAACTTTTAAGTTAAGAAAAAAAAAAAAAAAAAAAAAAAAAAAAAAAAGTATCTACTTTTCAATTTCAACTAAAAAGCAATATTTTTAAAAAAGTAATTTAATGTTATATTTAAGACTGAGCAAGACCGACTGCATCTCATCTTGTAAATAAAGAGAAGTAATAAATGTTAACCGATTTATCTTTCCCCCTCTCTTCTTAGTTACAAAATTGAGTTAAAAAAAGTAAGATAAAACAACAAATTGATCTGTTGACGGTAAGCAAAAAACAATATTATGTATTTAATTTAATTTTAAGTTAAAAAAATTGTTCCTCGTTACAAAATCAGACAGTAAAAAAAAAAAAAAAAAAAAACCCTAAAAACCCCCCAAAACGAGTTTTCCTTAAAGAAAAATGGTATCTACTTTTCAATTTCAACTTCCTTGTTACATATAAAAAAAATAAAATAAAAAGTATCAGACTTAGATTTTAAAATACAGTCAACAGATCAATTTGGCGTTTTAAACAAAAAAAATATTATGTATTTGTCATGTCGAAAATAGTAATATATCCAAAAACTGAAAATTCTTCCAGTAGAAAGTCATTTATAGTTTAAAGTCATTTTTATGGAAAATTTGGCAAAATCGTATTTTTCTTAGAAATAAACTATACGCAAGGGACATAACTCCTAAACGAATATTTTAGATTACTTGTTCATGGGTGCAATATTTGTTGTCTACAGCGATTGACTATTTTACTAACACAGTAGCAGTTCTATTCAGTTTTCATGATTTTTGGATATATTACTATTTTTGAAGTGACAAATGTGTACGTAATGTTTTTGCTTGAACTTAAAAAAAAAAAAAAATCAATTTGTTGACTATCCCTACTTTTTATTTCACTCTCAACTAAATATCTACCTAATTTTCATGTTAATTAAAATATTACTGCATTACATAAAACATGTAGTTTTTACAAATAGATGACTGACAGAGTTACTTCCCTTGAATTTAATTACTTGAAAGTTATTTTGAAAATAAACTTTTCATTAATATATTTTCTACTTTACTGTCTTTCGTAATTTTTTTTTTTTTACATAGGCATCACCACATTATCAAGGCCAAGAGGCCACTCAAGGATAAGGGTTAAAGAGTGTACAGTAGAAATTGGACATTATAGTAATCATTAGTAATGTAAATTTAGTAAAGTTGATAACTTATATGGAACGGCTCATCAAGAACTTATTTACGTTAGACTTGAAGACTTTGGATATGTTACTAATTCGACATGACAATTAATTAGCTACCATTGGTTTTATTTGAAGTTTAATATTTTGATTTTTGATATTATAATGAAACACCAAAGTTTTAAATTAAAAAGTGGTGAGAATTCGGGGGGAGGGGGAATAAATAAAATAAATAAAACGTGTAGGAGAGATGCATCTTTCATTTTCAAATTGCAGATCGGTTCCATTTAGAGTATAATTATTCAATAATAAAAAGACAATAAAACAAGTGTTTCTGTTAGATAAATAAATCGATTTAAAAATCTGTCCAATAGGAGATACCTGTACCCTAAAATTATCTCCCTTTGCAAGAGTCATTTTTGAAGCAAAAATTGATTTACTCTTCGTGAAATACAGAACGAAAGTCATTAAGCAGGAAACGAAATACGAAACCATAGAAATATTTTATTTAAAAAATTAATTTAGTTTAACTTTTTTTTGTATAAATGCTTAAAATCAGTTTTTTTTCTTTTATAATAGCAAGTGTTAAACACTCATACATTATAACAGAATTATTAGAAGAAACTTAAAATTTATTTTTTAAATAAATAAAAAACAAAAAAACATGGTCACACACTTTAAAAAACACTTATTTTGAATAAAATTTAAATGAGGAATTTGAAAACTTTGTAGTGTCAGAAATAATGATAAAATCATTTTATTTTATTGTAAGTCTGATATATTTCACTATAAATAGCTTCATCAGGGTAGGATTAGTTGGTTGGTTGGTTGTTTTACGGCATACCAACCCTTTTCGGGTTATTTAATGCCGAATCCAAAGATTCGGAAGAAAAATGTTTTTAATAGAATATATTTGTTGTTTTCACGTCGGTTTCTATTTAACCCATAGTTGGGACCCTAACAGGTACTACCACTCCGGGTCAGAGTGGACCTGGGAGCAATGGTAATTAAAGGGTGGCTCCACACTCCCCAAAGCCCACAAGCTGGGGCATCACCTTTGGCTCTAGTTTTGCGTGGGAGATTTAAAGTAAAACACGTCACACACTTGAAGAACACTTATTTTGAATAAAATTTAAATGAGAAACTTGAAAACTTTTCATTTTAAACTTTAATTCAAGCCATTTTGTAAAAATAATTTTATGAAAACAGTAGGTTCTCTACAGTGTAATGTAGACTACAACGTATTATGACTAAATCAATGTGAAGAGGCATGTGAAGCTTCCTCCCTGTGCATCGCAATGGATCCCTGACTAGGACAAAATAATCGATTGATTTTTTTTTGTTTGTTTAATTTAGTAAGTAAGCTAAGTAATTGTGAGTGTTGCAATGTTTGTCATTTCCATTGGAAAACCGACGATAAGTATGTTTCTCTTTCGTTTTTTTTTTTTCTTTTAACCAAATTCTTTTGCAGTTGACCCACTTTGTTAGAATTTACAAACTCGCACGCACTTCTTTGCACCCACCACCCACATTTTTTTTCCTCACATTTTCCTCATTTTTATTTTTTTAAAGTTTTGTGATAGCAAATGTAAAAAAAAATATTTAAAGAAATGTTAAAAATGTTTCATGATACAAATATTAAAATAGTTCTATATTTCGTTTCATGCTTAGTGATTTCCATTCCGTATTTACATCAACTGCATCCATTTCCGCTATCTTGGTTTTGGGAGCACAATTGTCAGGGGATTTTTTTTTTTTTTTTTTTTTTTTAAATAATTCTTGAAAGAAAAAAAGCTTTGTCTCCCATTAAATGCTACCACCCACTTACACCTACCCCCATTAAATTATACTGTTCATAACGAGGTTAGTGCAATTAAAAGTTTCATCAAAACCATTAAACATCTCTTGAACACAAAATGAAGAGATTTAACACTCACGTCGCTAGCAAGATCATCTTTGGAGATCTCCTCTCCAGCTTTGAATTGTTCAAACTTGTGTTCAGCCAATCTGTATAAAGAGAATATAAAAGAAAGTTAAGATAAAGTTTGTTGTGCATTTTAAATCACCCAAATAAAATTATTAAAAATTCATAGAAATTCCAATACATTTGGGAAAATTGAAAACTAAAACCTACATTTTGTTAGCCATAACATCAAGGGCTGTCCCCTTTTATCATGTAAGTAAAAAAAAAAAAAAAATAGGGAATTTGTTAAATGTAAATATGGAATAGGATAGTCAAGGATTCGAACTTGCGAAGCTAGATTTAGAATTGAAAATTCCAATCATAAGTTAAAATAAATACAGAATGTTATTGAAATAAGGAATTGCAATTGTTTAGCTTACATATCTGTATATGGAAAAGGAGTGTAATAATGAAAATTGTTTCTGTTAAGGAATTTAATCGTCAATTAAAATTGTAAACATTTTATAAAAATGTTATTTGAAAAATAGGTTACTGAACTCTGGGTCAAGTTTGGCAACATGACGCATGTCATCCAACGTGCTTGATGGGCACATGTTTAATCATGCAATGACGTGACGAGTTCTCAATATAGGAAAGAGTTTTTAGATGGAGTCTGAGAGTCTGGGAGAAGAGTTGGAGAGAAGCAGAGAGGTTCAGACCTATTTTCCGTTAGAATCAAGACACCCTCTTGTCTATTATATATATTATTTTTCTTTTATTAATATTAATTTTGTCCTTGTACATATTTTTGTGAATTATTCCATGGATTTCTGCCTTTGGATTATTATGGACCATCTTCCAATTACGGGGTTTCCTTGGATTTTACTTGTACAAATGGAAATCTTTTTTAGCTTTCTTGAAGTTTTACATTTGGATTTTACTGTCATTGGATTTTTTATCTTCCAGACTATCCATTCATGTGCAATCACCTTTTTCTTTACCATATTCCCTCTGTTTAACTTATTTTGTTTTCAAGTAAGATCTTTGACTTACTTGTTGTTTCATCAAATACTTCTGCATGCAAAATCCGATCCCGCATTTTGCTAATTCCTACCCTCTGATGAGAAGGAGAGTATTTCTTCGAAACTCCGCGGATTAAGGACTATCCATTTATCTAGTGTTTCCTTTTCAGATTAAATATGTTTTTAACTCATTTCAAAAGTGTTTTTTAACATATTTCATTAACTGTTTGCTTATATATATATATATATATATATATATATATATATATATATATATATATATATTACACACACACACACACACACAGAACTCTCTCTTAATATGTACTCTGTCTCTATATCTCACCAATGTCTCCATCTCTTACAACATGAACATCTTAAGACATATGAACACTCAACATATGAACACTCAACATATGATCACACACAGGAACACACTAAGGCTCTTAAATAAGAACGAAACATACACATATTTTGTACCTCTTTAAAATACCACCCATTACATAACATCAAGGGTGTGCTTGTGGTACGTGTGTGTGCGTCCATAGTATATGTGCATGTAGTGAAATACGAGTTGTGTGCGGTATACTTGCACGGAAGTTATTTTAAATTCCAGTTTTAAAAACCCGAAATTTCATATAAATTATCTCCCTTGAAAATTAATGTAAATAAAATAAAACAAATTTGTGGGGAAATTATATTTTTTTAATGTTGATATTAAAAATGTATCGCATATACATTAAAATATATATTGAAAAATATTAAAAATAAGGCGAACATTTCAAATGGACATTCATTTATTAAAAACTCTAAAAACATGAAAATTAAATTTGTCGATTACTATGTATATAACTCGATAATGCATATTTTTAAATGCCTTAAAGCCAGAGCCCTTTTAATACTAATATCGCCTGGTTAAAATGAACAAGACGGTTCTTGTCCACAATTTCCGCTATCTTAAAAAAAAAAAAAATCTGTAATTTATCAAGTTGACAAGAAAGTTGCTGCAGTTTTGAACTTTGAAATTCAGATGAACATATCTTGGCTTGAACAAAAATTTATTGATCGAAATAAACACCATCAGAATCAACACTTACCAATGCAAAACAAGTGTAGCAACAAATCTTGCATTCTGAAGGCAGTTTTCGTATCATGATATTATGCATTCTGAAGGCAGTTTTGATATTACGCATTCTGAGGGCAGTTTTGATATCATGATATTACGCATTCTGAAGGCAGTTTTGATATCATGATATTACGCATTCTGAAGGCAGTTTTGATATCATGATATTACGCATTCTGAAGGCAGTTTTGATATGATATTACGCATTCTGAAGGCAGTTTTGATATCACTTTTTAAAAAATTTTTTTATAGCATTTCTCATGCAGAAAGTTTTCAAGATGCTTGAAAATGGTGGTCAGTTGGTGAGAGGTCTTGAGAGTATGGTGGATGAGGCAGAGTTTCATAGCCCAATTTGTTCAACTTTTGCAGGGTCGGTTTAGCAACATGCAGTCAGGCATTGTTGTGGTGGAGAATTAGGCTTTTCTGTTGACTAATGCTGGGTGTTGAATTTTTTATGCATGCCATCCATTTGTTAGCAGTAATTCACTGCCATATTATAGTTTTGCCTGCATTAAAAGGATTAATGGACAAGACCGGTCGCAGACCACTAAACAACTCTGGCTTCGGGAAGTATTGTGGAGCTTTGGAGTAACCACTTGGCAGAGAAACTCACTTTTCATCGCAAGTCACAACCCGATCAAGAAACGGGTCGTTCTTGTTGTGTAAAAGGAAAACTGACACTTCCTAACGGCGTTTCTTTTGATCGTTGTTTCAAGCCATGAGGCATCCATCAAGTATTTTTTAGTTCTCCCATCTCTCAAGTGGTTGAAAATCTTGCGTCGAATTCAGAAACAAATTCTCGAACAGTTGTGCATGGCTTGGCTTCGACTAAGGCTCTTAATCGATAGTTGTCAACAGCCGATGACCGACCACTACAATCACATTCAAGACTTTGCTGCTACAAAATTTCCTAAACCACCATTGTGCTATGCGTTCAGTAGTGATTCCTGGGTCAAATGCTTCGTTAATATTGCGAGCTGTTTCAGCAGCTTTTTGACCTAGCTTGAATTGGAATGAGAAAAAAGATGCAAATTTGCTTTCATCCCTCTTGTACTCAATGTTCTGAAAAACTGATAATTCAAAGGATCATATCAAGCAAAAACAAAAAATGTTCTTTAAAATGATGTAATAATGAATATATTTGAAAATACATCATTTGAAATCAAAATTCAAAATTCTACAGGAACCTTTTGTCAACCTAATATTTTGTTGGAGAAACTGAATTATGATAAAGGCAATTGACAAGGGGGGGGAGGGAAGGGGGTGCTAAAGCAGTTTTCCTTCGACTAAGCAGACAAAGCCATATCGCACTTATCTGCTACATAGAGTTGTAGACATTCGTTTCCTAAGAAAATTTTTTTTAATCGTAAAACGATTAAAAAAAAAAAAAAAAAAATGACTACACTTTTATTGCAAAAATAAATTTTATCAACTTCAAAGAAAGCAGACAATTGTCACATTTTGGATAAGAATATTTGGTTGGGAAGGGGGGAAGCAGAGAGAGAGAGAGAGAGGGGGAGGAAAAAAAAAAAAAAACAAAAAAAAAAGGTTTTGGCAGTTGTAAATCGCCACTAATAATTTGTTTCCAGTACCAGAAGAGTTCTACAAGAAAAGTAGAGATAATCCAGGAATTTAATGATTTTCAGCAGTTTGGAGCATTTTTTAAATTATTTTAAAATTTTTATTTTAAAATAAAATATGACAGTTAATTTAGGATATTAAAAATTTGCAAATATTTAATTTTGAAAATTAAGTTTTTTTTTTGAGAAAATATTTACTAAAAAATATTTAGTCATGAAATGTAATTTTGTATCTATTTTGAAAAATGTTTGAAATTGTCAATTTTGAAACAATGAATTCATTAAACGGTGATTAAACTTGCTCAGCTTGTGAGGAATGTAGTGACTAGCATTGATAGAACCAGCTTAAATCACTGAGTGAATGCTGTTCCAAGAACAAGTATCATTGGATCAAAAGATTGGCAGAGCAGTGATTTCAAACTTTGACTGCTCAACTCCAAGCAAATAACAAAATCATGCAAAACTTGACCATTTGAAAACTTTACAAAATAACATGAATAAACATTTAATCTTAATTTTGAATTCTTGTTTTATTTTATTGGTCCCCCCCGACAAAAGGAGGGTGAACCTGCAAATTTACCCTTGGCCGTACATCTGTCCACACTTTTCTCAAAAACTACACCTTGGAATTTTTTTAAATTCTGCACAAACATTAAACATGATATGAGTAAAAAAGTAACAGAATGGATTTTCCAGGAAAACTCCTTTTGCATTTTTTTTTTATGCCTCATTTAATGTGCGCTGATGGGGAACCATGCATGCTCCACTTGTTTCAAATAGTTATTACTAGCAGAGTTATCTGCACTTTAATTTGTTAATCTAATGTACTTGTTTGGATGTACCGACAAAGTTTTGCTGAAGAATAAGTTAAAATTCTGCGTAGAGCTCTCCCGATATCAGAAACAATTTATCTGTGACAAGATTTCAGCAAAATAGAGAAAAAAAAGGCAGCAATGTTGCATTTATTTATTTTATTTATTTTTTTTTTTGCAAACAGCAGTAAACTTACTTCCTTGAACGGACACGTCTTTTTCTTGGAGAGAAAGAAAGAGAAAGTTCTTTTTTTCACTTATTGGTAAGAATTAAAAGGATGAGAGCATTCACTATCACATTTACATCAAAGACAAGAGATTAAAAAGAAAAATATTAGAATCAATAGAGAAAAAGATGACAGGACACTATAGAAAATATATATATATATATATATATTATATACACACAGTTTAAAAAAAGGTGGGGAGCAAAATGAAAGTAAAGTTTCCCGGGCAAAGTCGGGTAGAAAGAATGAATGCATGCAGGAGTTTCAATCAATCAAAGAATGAATAAATGAATGTATGCATCCATTAATTCTTTCTAAGGACTGGAGGAGAGCGAGAAAAAAAAAAAAAAAAAAAAAAAAAAAAAAAAAATGGTAAACATTGATAGAGATACTCAAATTTTAATTTTTTATTTTTTTAAAAAGGAGTCAACACTTATCAAGGCCCGGAGGTCACTCGAGGATAAGGGTTAATGAGTGTACGGTAGTCAATGGGACAATATCGCAGCCTGCTAGCTGAATATATAAAGGGGAAAATGTGTTAGTTTGTGTGTGTTTGTATGTCTGGCAAAAATTTGAGAAAATTTGAGAAGAGTTGAGAAGAGTTCTACAAGAAAAGTAGAGATAATCCAGGAATTTAATGATTTTCAGCAGTTTGGAGCATTTTTTTACATTTTTAAAAAATTTTTATTTTAAAATATATAAATATATATAAAGGGAAAATGTGTTAGTTTGTATGTCTGGCAAAAATTTGACAGACGTATCAGACCATGACAAAATTGATAATGTTAGAAAGATCAATCTCTTTGTGGAAAAATATCTAAAAATTGACCCAAAAGTAATTCTGGGCTGGTCAACTGGGTCGTTTTTTGAAAGGAGGGGTTACTTTTGGCGTCAAGATTTCTGCAAGTCATACGTCTAGCAATCTCAATGTATGTTTAACGCTATCAATAATCCCCCCCCCTCGTTATCTCTGCCTAAACCTGAACGTAGATTCCATAAACAAAGCTTCTTTCTTAGAACTGCATGCCTGTGGAATTGTCTTGTTTTCCAACTGACTACAATATGGTTGTCTTCAAGTCTAACGTAAACAAGTTTTTGATGAGCCGTTCCATATAAGTTAACAAATTTACCGAATTTCCATTACTAACGATTACTATATTGTCTACTGTACACCCTTTAACCGTTATCCTTGAGTTGCCTCTTTGCTTTGATAAGTGGCGACGCCTTTGTAAAAAAAAAAAAAAAAGTAAATTTATTTTGACCCGCCGTGACGTCATAAGTCATTGTGGCCGTGACAGCTAGCGCATTAGCTTTTCACCTCCTTTTCCTCCTGCGTGTTAAGGTTTGCACCTGCTTACCCACTTCGGCTAATTTTTTTTTTTGTTGTTGAGGTCGCACAGGTACCTTTAATTGAAGCAATTTTTTTCGGGGG
This sequence comes from Euprymna scolopes, assembly GCF_053919585.1. Lineage (NCBI taxonomy): Eukaryota > Metazoa > Mollusca > Cephalopoda > Sepiida > Sepiolidae > Euprymna > Euprymna scolopes. The sequence continues at coordinate 4,129,068 of NC_136521.1, read as the reverse complement.
GGGGGGGGGAGTTGCTTAATATCCTTAGTATACCACTTCCCGTCACCCAGGTAACTCCAGTTGGCCATGCTAGTGTGTATATATATATATAAATAAATAAATAAAGCTCAACATTTCTCTTTTGTTTTAATTTTCTCATCACTGTTTTTGCTGGGGATGGGGCATTCTACCGAATGTCAAACATTCTCCCATTAGTAAACTAATGGGAGAATGTCTGACATCCAGTAGAATGTCCCATCTCCAGTTACTCCAAGCGAGAAGTCTTTTTAAGATTCTAACCATCTCTTTAAATGCAATTGTTTGTATTGCTCTTGCACTTGGTTCACAGGGTATATTTACAAGATTTTTTTTTTTTTTTTTTAAATCAGTTTCATTATAATGACTGATATGATTGATACCTTAAGATTCCAGTTTCTTTTCATATCATATATAAGTCCTTGGGATTTTGTTATTTTCTCCCTCTGCTCTGTTAAGGCTAGCATCATTAGGGACGCTGACTTCAACTAAGGTTGCCACTTTCCCCTCTTGACGCCCGTGTGTGCATGCATGCTTACACAAATAGGCTCTTGTATGGTTTACTATTATAGTAAACTGATCACATACAATGATCGAAGAGATATCAAAAGAAAATAAAATGGGCATGTTAAAGACCCACCACCACCACCACCACAGATATAAATAGGAACCCTATGCACGTCCACAGCGTTTGATGTAGAGCTATTGAACTTTCTATGATAACGTCACCATGGGAAGGGAGAGGTTTTTAACGGTTACATCACTCACACCAATGAAGGTGGGGGGGGCCCATGGGAGTCACTTATAATCAGGAACCCTAATCAGTGTTCATATATTTGTGTCGATAAAGATTGTTTGAAGCTATCTTTACACCCACAACTGCTATCTCACAACCTTTCATAAGTCAGAGTCCATTTCTTGAAGAAATAAATCGATAAACGAGTACTTCTGATATATATATATATATATACATATATATATATATATATATACATATATATATATATATATATATACACAAAAGATAATTATCTTTATAAATCGAGATAATAGAAAGTTCGATATATATAAAATTCAAAAGGAAAAGTTGATGGAAACTTAAATTTGATATCACAAACTCACCTGTAAAGCTTCCTTTCCTCATCTTCAAGAGGAATGTCTGGATCATCAGGTTCTTCATCAGTAAGGTTCGCCATGAATGGATGCTGAAAGAGATAGACAAAATTTTGTAATCTAATATATATATATATATATATATATATATATATATATATATATATATATATATAAGTGCGTATGTGTACGTGTACATGTGTGTACGTGTACGTGTACATGTGTGTACGTGTACGTGTGTGTGTGTGTACATGTATATGGACACTTCCCAACATATATACTAGTGATGGGAAAATTGTGTATGTGTACACGTGTGTGTACGTGTACATGTATATGTGTGTGATGTGTGTATATGTATACTTCCCAACATACTAGTGGTGGGAAATTTGTGCATGTGTACACATGTGTGTACGTATACATGTGTATGTGTGTACGTATACGTGTACACGTGTGTACGTATACATGTATACATGTGTGTACATGTATATGGACACTTCCCAACATATATACTAGTGATGGGAAAAATTTCCATATCCCCGATCCTGATTTTTTATAAATCTATAAATTTAACGTTTACCCCTCACCTCCGATTACTGTAAAATTTTATGTAAAATGTTGATATTTTCTTAAACTTAAAACACCCATGTGGTGGGGAGAGGTGATCTATAAATTTTAGTTTTACTGGCCATTTTAAAATCAATAAATATTTGTGATTCGATCATTACTACCGACAGTAGAAGATTTTTCTTTTAAACAAAAATTAAGATAATTAAAAGGAATCGTTTTTAGTATTGGAAAATAGGTACAAATTTTGATTCCACCTAAAGTTTCGATTACTCATCTCAACACTCAAAGTTTTTACCTACAGTCTTGAAATTTGGCATATAGGATATTCAGACATGTGAAAAAAAATTTTAATCCATTTTCATCTAACTAAAAGGGGCTACCAAGGGGTATAAATTGAACAATTAGTACGTGGAAGTCATTTGCTAACAGTTTCACGAATGTGTGAATTGGTCACGTTAAAGATTACTTACGTTAAGAATAAGTAGTTTGAAAACTTATTTTGAATAAAGTGTCATGCTGGTCTAATGGTTATCGTACTCGACTCACTCTAGGTTTTGAGTGCAGCTTTAGTAATTTTTTTTTTTTTTTTTTTTTTTTTTTTTTTTTACAAGAAGTGAACGGTTCCAACAGAAACACTTGAATGCAGGTCTTAGTTTCTGTATTAAAATATAAATATATTTTGGGACCAGGTAGTGCCGGGTGGCCTGCTAGTTTTTTAATAAATATAAAGATGAATCTTGTTGGAGACTGAGGGAGAAAACAGCAGGTCGATTTCGCAACTTTTTTATATAAAAAAAATAATCTATATAATTATAAAACTCAAATGACCTTGTAACAGTGTATGTAACCCACTTTCCAGTTTACGACATCCGGTTGCGCATGCACACATGACCTGCGCACTGAAATATTAACGTTATTATTTCGAAATTATTTAACATGGAAAGAGTGGGGTTTAAAATAACTTAAACGTAATACAGAAATGAACGAAGTACTAAAAAAAAAAAAAAAATGCAGATATATCAAAATTTGAATTTAACTATAATAAGTATTATGGTATCTGTTCAGTGCATATTTACCTATAAGTATGGTCAACCACGTATAATTCAGTAACTATAGATTTAAAAAAAAAAAAATAATCAATTATAATCTACCTATATTCTTTTTTTCATTTTAATATACGTTCATAGAAATGTTTCTGTTATGTCAAAAAAAAAAAAAAAGTTTCCAAGCTCATACATGAATTTCATAGCTAGTATAACGTACTGATCCAGCGGGTCACGGGTAGTCTAGTATTAGATCAAATTTGTGACTGATCGACAGACAAAGAAAATGCTAATATAAGGAGTGCGTTGGTTTCACCATGCAACTATCATAAGTACTTAACCCCCTCCTTCCCGCTTTTCTAATGAAAAAAAAAGAAAAAAAAGAAAAAATAAAGAAAAATAAAAAAAAAAAAAATAAAAATAAAAATAAATAAATAAAATAAAATAAAATATTTTTCTTACACTGGAACGGAGTTCATCGCTTTCAACGACTTCACCTTTGGCATCTCCGCGATCCGATTCAAGTTCTTGCATAAATTTCATAGCCTGGTTTAAAAAAAAAAAAAAAAAAAATTTCAATCAATACTCCTATTAATATTTTTTTTGTGTGTATTGATATTCATATTAAAAACCCTTTTTACTATTTATTTAAAAATAAAATACAACTATATTATATGGATCGTTGACTTGTATTCATCTGCAAAAGATCTAGCTAATTTGCAAATTCTTTTAAACATTCATTTTAATTCCCAACTAGTTTTTTTTCATTTTTCTGATGAGATGATCATCTTTAGTTAACTATTATGTATAACTAGCATGGGTGCCCGGCGTTACCCGGGTGTTTGGAGGTGTATGCTGAGCTCCCCCCCCCCCAAAAAAAAACCGGTCAATTTTTTAAAACTTTGACCCCTAACCCATTAAAATTTGTTTTCGGCTCAAATCAAGTTAAGTTAGATACATGTCCAAGGAACCTATATCTAAAATTTCAAGTGTTTAGACCCAAAATTGTCGGAGTTTGGTAGAGTTCTCAAAGGCCAAATCGTTGAACTTTGACCCCTTAACAGCCAAACTTCTGACCGAAAACCGATCACATAGATTTTCCCAAATCTCAGTACCCTGCACATCAAATTTCGAGTCTGTAGACTAAAAATTGACAGAGTTATTGTGTAGGGAAATGTAAACAGACACACAGACATGTTCACTTTTATAGATATAGATTATGTTCATGCAGATATTCTACATGATTTATACTTGCGTAAAAAGGTTATAGTAAACAAGCCCCTTTCTATGTCAGTTTTAAGTCTACAAACATGAAACTTGATATATAGGGTATTCAAATTCATGCAAATCTTTATATTTGGGTTTTAGCCAGGAAAAATCTGTCCAAAAGTGTCAAAATTAAAAAATAGAATTTGCTAAGTGAAGGTCGAACAGCATTACGTAATAGCTATTGGTTTATGTTTTAATGCAAACATGTCTTCACAGCCAAGGTACACCAAAGGCAAAAATAAAATCGCAAGCTAAACGTTTCGGTTTCAATTCTCGGATGAGTCTTTTTTTTTTTTTTTTAAACTTTTTAAATAGTTACTTAATTCGGGCCAATATAATATAATATAAATACGAATATGGCAGTTGCTCGTCTGAACTCCAATCTCTGGTCCCCCCTCGCCAATCTTTCACGAAAAACACCCGTCTAGCTGAATCCACTGTGAAAAAATTCCCCCACTCTTTATCTGTGCCTAAATCAAAAGTGGATTCCATGAACAAAGCTTCTTTCTTAGAACTGCACGCCTGTGTAACTGTTCGGTCTGCCTGCTTCCCACCTGACTACAACTTGGATGTGTTCAAGTCCAACGTTAACAAATTCCTAATGAACCGCCCCCTTAAGTAAACACTTCAAATCTCCACACTAACATAATGTACTTGCAATAACCCTTATCCCTGAGTGGCTTCCGGGCCTTGATAAGTGGTGATCACTAAAAAAAAAAAAAAAAAAAAAAAATCTGCATAATTAAAACATATTTAAGCGTATTTTATAACCAGGCAATGCCGGGCAGCCTGCT
>NC_136521.1:4054267-4119267 GCF_053919585.1 Euprymna scolopes | reverse complement strand
AAAGGAAAAGAAAAGGAAAAGAAAAAAAGGAAAAGAAAAGGAAAAGAAAAAAAGGAAAAGAAAAGGAAAAGAAAAAAAGGAAAAGAAAAGGAAAAGAAAAAAAGGAAAAGAAAAGGAAAAGAAAAAAAGGAAAAGAAAAGGAAAAGAAAAAAAGGAAAAGAAAAGGAAAAGAAAAAAAGGAAAAGAAAAGGAAAAGAAAAGGAAAAGAAAAAAAGGAAAAGAAACGGAAAAGAAAAAAAGGAAAAGAAACGGAAAAGAAAAAAAGGAAAAGAAACGGAAAAGAAAAAAAGGAAAAGAAACGGAAAAGAAAAAAAGGAAAAGAAACGGAAAAGAAAAAAAGGAAAAGAAACGGAAAAGAAAAAAAGGAAAAGAAACGGAAAAGAAAAAAAGGAAAAGAAACGGAAAAGAAAAAAAGGAAAAGAAACGGAAAAAAGGAAAAGAAACGGAAAAAAGGAAAAGAAACGGAAAAAAGGAAAAGAAACGGAAAAAAGGAAAAGAAACGGAAAAAAGGAAAAGAAACGGAAAAAAGGAAAAGAAACGGAAAAAAGGAAAAGAAACGGAAAAAAGGAAAAGAAACGGAAAAAAGGAAAAGAAACGGAAAAAAGGAAAAGAAACGGAAAAACGGAAAAGAAACGGAAAAACGGAAAAGAAAAGGAAAAGAAAAGGAAAAGAAAAGGAAAAGAAAAGGAAAAGAAAAGGAAAAGAAAAGGAAAAGAAAAGGAAAAGGAAAGGAAAAGGAAAGGAAAAGGAAAGGAAAAGGAAAGGAAAAGGAAAGGAAAAGGAAAAAAGGAAAAGGAAAAAAGGAAAAGGAAAAAAGGAAAAGGAAAAAAGGAAAAGGAAAAAAGGAAAAGGAAAAAAGGAAAAGGAAAAAAGGAAAAGGAAAAAAGGAAAAGGAAAAAAGGAAAAGGAAAAAAGGAAAAGGAAAAAAGGAAAAGGAAAAAAGGAAAAGGAAAAAAGGAAAAGGAAAAAAGGAAAAGGAAAAAAGGAAAAGGAAAAAAGGAAAAGAAAAAAAAGGAAAAGAAAAAAAAGGAAAAGAAAAAAAAGGAAAAGAAAAAAAAGGAAAAGAAAAAAAAGGAAAAGAAAAAAAAGGAAAAGAAAAAAAAGGAAAAGAAAAAAAAGGAAAAGAAAAAAGTGCCATCATCCAGAATCAAAATCAGCACCCTTATCCATAACTGTATTATTTTACATAGAAATGTTCTTAGAAATAACACGATAATGTGCTTAGAAAAAACATTTAATAGACTTGCCGAGGTCAATGTTTGTTTTCAATTTAGACCCCTCACCAACAACTTTTTCCCCGATTCCAAACCAAATCTAATTCTTTCCATGGATCTTAACTCCGTATAAGTACAGCAAACGAACGTGCAACATGCACAGTAGCAGGAGTTAATTCTTGCGGTTCAAGATTTGAAATCCATTTTCTCCCTGGCTTATCCAATCCCGTGACAGTATATAAAAAGGCGAAATCAGAAACCTTCTCTTCCTCCCTGGCAGCAGACCTCGGTTGGTTGGTTGTTTTACGGCATATCAACCCTTTTCAGGTTATTTAATGCCAAATCCAAAGATTTTGAAGATTTTTTTTTAATAGAATATATTTGTTTTTTTCAAGTCGGTTTCTATTTAATCGATAGTTGGGACCCTAACAGGTACTACCACTCCGGGTCAGAGTGGACCTGGAAGCAATGGCAATTAAAGGGTGGCTCCACACTCCCTACAGCCCACAAGCTGGAGCCTCACCACTGGATATAGTTTAAGGTCATATCCAGGACCAGACCTCGCTTGGGGCGTTTGACCCCAGGCCTAACACAAGTACAACAAGCCAACATTTGCTTCCACGTACGCTTCACACACACTCTTTCCTACCACGAGACACTAACCTTTTGCCTTGTCTTTGTTGCACGCTCCTACACACGTAAACATTGAACACTTGTTTCTTTCAACAGGCTTGTCGGATGTCTAGTCTTCGTCCCCCACATCAGGAACTCTTTTCACGACTATTATAAATACAAGTGCGCACGAACACCGAACTCTAACACGTTTCATTTACACGCTACTAACAAAGATAACAAATAAAGTTGTTTCTAAAATGTTGTCTTCGTTAACTAAATAAGTTTTTAAAAATTGACAGAAGTTTGATAAAAACCTTCCGTACATACAGATGAGGTCAAAAACATGTTAGAGTGCTAAAACGTTTGCATTCTAAATGTTATGCAATTATGCACAATATAGAAACTATGCATAAAGAATTCAGTGTAATAGTTAAATGAAGTCAATCTAAAAAAAGTTTGAATATGCAAATTAGTTTACATTTATTTAGTTGCTTGCATATTCATGACTGAGTATATTAAGTTAGTTCTAATAATTTTTAAAATGTTAAAAGCCTACTTTTTCTATCAATGTAAAATAACTTCATACAAGAAAATACAATAAGAACATCACTGAATCAGACAAGTGAACCTTCAGATGTAAAATAAAGTTGGATAATTTCAATTCAGATTAAAAGCCTATCTAAGAACACTCCCAGAGACAAGATTTGTGAAGAGAATAAAAAAAAAACTGCCCAGCCGATTCAGAGACTATACAAAATGAACTCGCACAAACAAGGTGCCCTTACATATATAATATATATATATAATAATATATAATAATATATAATAAATAATATATAATAATATATAATAATATATAATAATAATATATAATAATATATAATAATAATATATAATAATAATATATAATAATAATATATAATATATAATATATAATAATATATAATAATATATAATAAATAATATATAATAATAATATATAATAATATATAATAATAATATATAATAATAATATATAATATATAATATATAATAAATAATATATAATAATAATATATAATAATATATAATAATAATATATAATAATAATATATAATATATAATATATAATATATAATAATAATAATATATAATAATAATATATAATAATAATATATAATAATAATATATAATAATAATATATAATAATAATATATAATAATATATAATAATATATAATAATAATATATAATAATAATATATAATAATAATATATAATAATAATATATAATAATATATAATAATAATATATAATAATAATATATAATAATAATATATAATAATAATATATAATAATATATAATAATATATAATAATAATATATAATAATAATATATAATAATAATATATAATAATATATAATAATAATATATAATAATAATATATAATAATAATATATAATAATAATAATATATAATAATATATAATAATAATATATAATAATAATAATATATAATAATAATATATAATAATAATAATATATAATAATAATAATATATAATAATAATAATATATAATAATAATAATGTTTTTAGCCAGTTTTCGATATTTGTCGTTTGAAGGGTCGACCTTCAAAATGATACCAATATCGTGAATATCCGTCGCCTCTGTACATACATACAGGTGAGATTTATATTATAGATATATATAACAGTAGTCTAACACCGTAAATATGGGAAATACAAGTTTCAGGTCATGAATTCATAAGTTCAGTCATAACATTACTTTTGGAACGCTCCTCATAAAAATTATCGTATAAATGGAAAAATTTTATTAGATAGCACTTTACAGTTAAAAATACCGTAAAAATAGAAATGGTTTAGTTGTTAGGTGAAAAGTACAGAATGGTTAAAGAGAACCCGCCAATCCACATGTTAAAAATGTGTTTCAAAAGACCATTTCAACATAAACACAAATTTTTAACACCATAAATCTGAAGGGTTTTTCGAATCTGAAATAAAAGTTCAATTATTTTAGATTCTAATTTAATTCTCCAAAAAATTAAAATATTTTAGATTCTAATTTAATTATATCATTTTTCTTAGTTCATTTCTATGGGCAGATTTTTTTTTTTTCATTCAAAAGTATTTTATCGGGTGTGAGAGTGTTAAGTTTTGTATGTGAATGCCTCTGATACGGATGGAAAATCGATTATAAAAAAAAATTAAAATACGATTAAAGGAGGAACAGTTCAAAATTAGCCTCATACAGCCTAACACCACAAGTGCGTTTGAGAAGTTTTATCAGCACACAAGTAGAAGGGCTTGGCATATAAAAAATCAACAGTTTCTTTGATAAGAGGAATGCGTTTGAAATGAATGGGTTTTTAAAACAATTGAACTATGATACTTGACTTGAAAATATTAACTTTAATTCAAGCCATATATATATATATAACTACTTTATTTACTCGCATAAAATTAATATATGAAAGTATAAATTTATGCGTGAACTTTAAGTATTTACTTCAAAAGTGCTCAATACGTAGGTAGAGCTAGTTAATAAGTTATAAAATATATAAGCCTGAAGAGTCCTAGAGTGGATGAAACGCGGAATATTCAGTGTAGCTTAATCGCCATATATATTTTCTAACTTACTATATATATATATATATATATATATATATATATATATATATATATATCTCACACACACACACACAGAGTAAGTTATGAAAATAACTATGACAATTTAAGTTATACAGAATATTCCAGGTTTCATATATAATTTCATAAAAACAACAGTAGGTTTTGTTCTCTACATTGTAGTATATATTGCACTGTAAGCAGATTTGATTAAAAAAAAAAAAAAAAAGGTAAAAGGTAGGTTTCATCAATTTTGATAAAAATTGAGATTTTATCCTTACTAAATCCTGAGAAACATCGGGTCTCCCTTCTAGTTAGATATATTGATCATGGTCCGGACCCTTCAACCTCTCATGGAGCATCGTAGGTTGGTAGCTAACTTACAGGTTGGCAGTTTCTTGCAGCAATAAAACACGTCAACCACCACAGGTTGAGTGGGGTTTATTAGCCATCAGAAAAAAAAAAAAAAAAAAAAAAAAAAAAAAAAAAAAACAAGTTCAGGGTATCAGAATGGTGGTCATTTTGTGGTATATCAAACCTTTTTGGATTATTTAATGTCGAATCCAGTAATTTTGAAAAGGGTTTCATGCTTCAAGTTCTTTATATCAAACGTTTATATAATTGGAATAAAGAAAATTTTGTCAAAGAAAATTTGTTTTTACTTTTGATGTTGCAGAACAGGATTGAGTTTTGCAAAGGAAAAAAGTGTATTCCATTTTTTTGGTCAGAAAGTATCTCCAGATCTTTTAACAGGTATTACCATTCTGGGGCAAAATCGATCTGGAAGCAATGGTAACAGGCGGTGTGTATGTGTGGGGGGGGGGCGACTCCACATTTCCCATAGCCCCCAAATGGAACCTCGCTACTGGATATCCTAAGGTCATACTCAGGATCGTATCTGAAGGACACGAAACAAAAACACTTACCTCAATAACTTCAACATTTTTTCTGGAGCCACAGAAACGCAAGAGTCTGGGTTTGTATTCATCGGGAACAACATGACGGAATCCACTTTCAGCACCACCTTCAAGGATCCTGAAAATCAGAAAATTTTATCTTTACGTTTTGTTTTTGCAATTTCTATTTTTAGTGTTCTAAAAAAAAAAAAAAAAAAAAAAAACTGATTTGAGAGGGCACTTTTTTTTTTTAATGCTAAACAAAAGAAACAGACCAAATATCAAGGTCTCATGTACAATATGAAAAGAAACTGGAATCTTAAGGAGATATCAATCGTACCAGTTATTATAGGTGCCACAGGGCTTATGAAGAAGAACCGGAAGTCCTACCTAACTAATATTCCTGGTGAACCAAGTGCAAAAGAGATCCAGATAATTGCATTAAGAGAATAACGACAATACTAAAAAGAGCTCTCGGTTGGTTTCAATAAAAAGCAGGCCAATGTTGGCAGCTGGTTTGGCTGCCCCATACCCAGCATTATCTTCAAAGGAAGGAAGGAAGGAAAAAAAAAAAAAAAAAAAAAAAAAAAAAAAAAAAAAAATGGAAAAAAGTGTATTATACCGGTTATGATAGGTGCAACGGGCCCAGTGAAAAAGAATCTTAAGTATAAAATCCCCGGAAGTCCAAGCTGTAATGAAATACAGATTGCAGCCATAAAGGGAACATCTATTCTAAAAATAGTTCTTGGATATAAAATCAAATCATAATGTAATCAAGTGTTTGCTCCAGGAAGAGTTCGCTCCCTTGATGTTTTAAAGAACTCCAATAATAAAAAAAAAAAATGTACATATATACACACAGACTTATGAAAATAATTAAAAACTACATGTCAAATATACCGGGGGAACCAAGTGCAATACAAATAATTGCACTCAAAGGAATGGTTTGAATTTTAAAAAGACCTCTTGGTTAGAGTGACTGAAATTGTGAGTGAACGTCTAGCATCCAGTAACAAAACGATTAAAAAATAAAAACACTAAAAAATGTGTGTGTGGTTTGGTTGTTTTGTTTTACGGCATATCAACCCTTTTGAGGTTATTTAATGCCGAATCCGGTCAATTTAGAAAAGGTTTTATTCTTCGAGTTGTTTAGGTGTGCAAATATTTATTCGACCCCCTTTTCAGATTTTGGTTTTGTTGTCCTGTAGTGGATTATTTTTTCATTCCCAACCTTGAATGTTGAGATTTGCAAAGAATATTATATTGCTTGGTGTGCTTTAAGTCAGGAAGCCAGTAGGGAAGTGAGGGAGGATAAGATGGAAGTGGCAAGTCTTGGATTTCTAAATCTGGAATCTTGTTCTTTCTCTTGTATTGTTGTGCCAATTTTGATTCCAGGTTGAGAACACGCTCCCATGGAGAAGGTTGGTTGATTGTTTTATGGTATATCAACCCTTTTCAGGTTATTTAATGCCGAATCTAGTGATTCGGAAGAAAGTTTTTGATAGAATATATTTGTTTTAAGTCGGCTTCTATTTAACTCATAGTTGGGACCCTAACAAGTACTACCACTCCGGGTCAGGACGAACCTGGGAGAAATGGTAATTAAAGGGTGGCTCCACACTCCCCAGAGCCCGCAAGCTGGGGCCTCACCATCGGATATAGTTTGTTGCGGGCCAGGATATAAATACCCTAACTCGCTACAAAAGAAAATAATGAAACGAATGGAATGAAGGAAACAAAAGCTCAGTTGCTGGATAGAATAAACGTGTCGTTTATTTACTGTTGAAAGAATGAATGAATGTTTTAGGTATAACACGTGTTCATGTCCGTGTTCTGGTGTAACCATCGTTTGTTGCGGGACTGGTAGTATAGAAAGAAAAGGAAATGTGTGTTCATCTCACGTTCGGGTCACCATCGTTTGTTCGCGCGTGGGAAGAGAAGTGAGTAATGTAGTGGAAATGGGAATGATAGTCCAGCGTGTAGACAAAGAAAAAGATAGAGGGTTGACATCAATTAAACTGTGCGCCATGTTAGCAGGTCAGCTACGTGGAGGTGTTTTCTGGCACAAGTTGTAGATAGAGAGAGAGAAAGTCAATCCAGTTCATGGAGAGAGAAAACGTATAAAGTGTACGTACTGTCTGTTAGCTTTTTGCCCCACATAGTAGCAGTGGCATGAGTCACGCGCGTGCGTGCGCCTGCCAAAAAGGCACCCTATTGGTCCGTAGACCACTCACCTCGGAAGTGAGTTGGAAAAGAAGGAAGCAGCTTATTGCTCTTGCTTTTATAGTTGTTTCCTGTGGTCTTTTACGCATGTGTGGATTTCCTTTGAAGGGGAAGTGACATTGCCCACGTGTGCGTACGTGTGCGCGTACGCGAGTACATTTCTCTTTTTTTATTTTTCTTCCTTTGAAGATTGTAATGCCGGGTATGGGGCAGCCAAACCAGCTGCCAACATTGCCCCGCTTTTTTATTGAAACCAACCGAGAGCTCTTTTTAGTATCCTCGCTGTTCCCTTAAGTGCAATTGTCTGAATCTCTTTTGCACTTGGTTCACCAGGAATATTAGTTAGGTAGGACTTCAGGTTCTTCTTCATAAGTCCTGTGGCATACGTTAGCGTGTGTGAATATATGTACGTGTGTGGACGTGCGCGCATATGTGTGCCTGTATGTATATGACAGGAAATATGGCTTGAAAGGTGAACGCGTGTTTTTGTGGGAGACTAGAAAAGGCTCGCGCAAGTTGAAGGTTATATCCAGGACCCCTATGGAGAGGGAGCTAAAAATCTATTTTGGTCCTCCAGCTATCTATTCATATTAGATGTATAGACAATGACGAATCCTTGCAAGAATAGACAGTGGAATAATTCTGTAGCTTAATTGCCGTAAATATTTTCAAAACTTACTATACATCTATGTGTGTATGCATTTCTAAATAAGCCTCATGTGCAGATGGTGACTCCAACACTGGTGTCATTAAAAATCTAGCTAGAATATCCGATATTCATTGGGTTCATATCTCATTTTTTTTCCTCTTAGAGTAGAGAAGGAATCAGCAAGGGAGATAATTCATATAAGGGATAATTTTCAGAAAAAAAAAAAAAAAAACTCACATTAATTTTTCGAAATACGACTTGAAAAGTTCACTCTCAGCTCCTTGCACTTCCCGATGTTGGATGGCCTTGTCGTCAAGCAGAGTATCTAATTCAACAGTTTTGTACGCAGCAGTACCATATTCATCCTAAAAAAGAAATAAAAATTATCGGCAAATGTGTAGAGACCATATTTACACTTTTGTGCGAAACAAAAATGCTTAAAATCGTTTCTGCATATATTTTTGCACATACAATGGTCTAAAATAACAGGGGAAAAAAAATTCTCCTTATTGAAAGCCATGTTTAATTTCAGAAGAGTTTCCGATAGGTAGCCGTTCTATACAAGTCCTGGACTTTATTTTGCAAGCAAAGAGCAAATATTCAACCCTTCTTACCTATCTCTTGATAGCTACCATGGTAGGGAACGCATCTAGAGCGCTAAATGTTTGGTTTCAATTCTAGCTGATGGCAGCCAAATTTTTTTTTTTTTTTAACAACTTGAAATCACTTTATATTAGGTACAATATGATAATCAATAGAGAATAAATACAAAAGCTGCATAAATTAAAATATTTATAAGTTTATTTTACGACTTAGTTTTCTTTAACTATAAGCTATCCATACAACATTGGGGTTTTCAAAACTAAGGCAAATAGGCATCACCCATCCTTGCGATAATTAGCTTTCGTTCTTATTAATTCTTTACAACAAGCAGCTACATGCCTTGTCTGGAACAATTTCTCTCCAAAAAGTATTCAAATTGTTCATTTAGTTATTTTGTATATAAAGCTCTGTCTAAGAAGTCATTGAGCACTGTTTTTTAAAAGGCAAAACAAAACTCAAGATGCTAAGATTGGATCATTTCGCTTTCTCAAAGATTTTTTTTTTTTTTTTTTACACTTTTTTCACACAGGAATTACCACTTATTAAGGCCTGGCGGCCACTTGAGGATAAGGGTTAATGGGTATACATTTAGTCAATGTGATTATAGCATAGTAAACATAAGTAGTGGGAATTTTGTAAATTGTATTACTTAGGGGGACGGTGCATTAAGAATTTGTTTACGTTGGACTTGAAGACAATGAGATTGTAGTCAGCTGGAAAGCAGGCAATCGGAAAAAGAGTTCCACATGCGTGCAGTTCTAAGAAAGAAGCTTTGTTCATGGAATCTACATTTAGGTTTAGGCACAGACAAGAGTGGGGGAAATTATTGATAGTGGTTTCAGATAGACGAGTGTTTTTCGTGAAAGTTTAAGCTTTATCCAGATGGTTTTCCTTACCACAGAATTTATTTTTCAGTTTTCTATAAGAACAGTAAAGTTACATTCCAAGATCCAAATATTTATTTCTTAATGCAAAACAGCTCCTCCTGCATGTTACAATTTCAGTATATTTACAGACATGTTTCATTATGCAGAAAAAAAACAGTTCTGTCAATACTGTCTTTTCATGCATATACTCTGCAGAAAAATGAGTAACTCTTTGCTTAAGTAGAAAAATGTATGACAATATAATGCTGCAAAAAAAAAAAAAAGAAAAAAGTTCATAACACTTAACATTGTGTGTATGTCCCAGTAGCTATCGTTCAAATCCATCCAACTAACCAACACCTGGCCTCAACGCTCATGAGCACATTTTATTTCCATACATTGAGCTGCATAGAGTTCCTCATGTAGTGCTCAATCCAAATCTCACGTCATCCACCTCCAATCCAACCACACTTGTGAAGCATTTAGCAAATGATATGGAAACTTACCTGAGAACTGGTCTTTCCGATCCAAAAGTGGACATCATATTTCAGATCCTCGGAGTCTCCCTCTTTATAAGTCTGGGAAAACAAAAATGGTTTAGAGATTATAATCCAGAAATTTTAAGAGGAGGGTTGATAATGTGGACGTTATTCTGAACGCTCAAGTTGTTGATGTAACAGTCATAAATAAAAACTTATTTTTTGTTGCAGAGATGTCCCTGCTAGGTGATTTGGCCACACATTGGTCAATCGGCTTGCAAAGCGTACAGATTTCATTTGTTTTACGAGGAATAAAAACTACTTTAGCCTCTTTGGGAATCCAAGCCGGTCAGCAGATAGAACACTGGAAAAAACAAGGACCATGTTATACTTAGCCAGGAATCAGCCCCACGATATTGGGTTCCGCAGAACACTATACCATTGACAGTCTTCCCCCGAAGATAACGTGACAAATTTTTGACAGTCCATAGAACTCTTCACTTCCCAAATCAAGTAATAAATACACCAGCAACATTCAAAATGCATTTTTTGAGTCGCCCTCAGTCATGGATGGAACAGGAACATGCTACTCCCGGTGAAGTAAATAAAAGGTTCTGTTCGAAATTCCATCCAGATTCTAGAGTTCAATAGAAACATTCATGAAGAATGTGGAGTTTTTTTTTTTTTTTTTTTTTTTTTTACATGGGGATCATCACTTATCAAGGCCCGGAAGCCACTCGAGGATAAGAATTATTTTGTGTACAATAATCAATGGGATAATATCGTAGTAATGGCTGGTATTGGAGATTTGATAAAGTGTCTTACTTAAGGGGGAGATTAATCAGGAATTTGTTTATGTTGGACTTGAAGACATCCAAGTTGTAGCCAGGTGGGAAACAGGCAAACGGAAGAGAATTCCACAGGCGTGCACTTCTCAGAAAAAAGCTTTGTTCATGGAATCTACGTTTTGATTTAGGCAAAGAGTGGGTGAAATCACTGACAGTGGTTTTAGCTAGATGGCGGGTGTTTATCATGAAGGATTGGCGAGGGGGAACCAGCTACATTAACCAAAACGTAGTGAAAAATCACACTGAAGAGAATCGTAGTCCAAATAATATGGATCTCTACCTGAATAAACTTCCAACTGAAATTATTATGAGCACAAACCTTTGTTTTTTGTTTTTTTTTAAATTTATTTATTTTTGTTATTCGAACCTTCAATGTTTTGGTTTTTATTCCAGCTAATGGAACCAAAAGTTCCTGGATATGACCTTAAATTATATTTGATACTGAGGCCCCAGCTTGCGGGCTTTGGGGAGTGTGGAGCCATCCCCTAATTACCATTGCTCCCAGGTCCACTGACCCGGAGTGGTAGTACCCGTTACGGCCCCAACTATGGGTTAAATAGAAACTGACTTTAAAAAAAAAAAAAAAAAAAATTCTATTAAAACTTTTCGGGGGAGAAAAAAAATTATATATATTCTATTAAAAACTTTCAAAGTCACTGGATTCGGCATTAAATAACTTGAAAAGGGTTGATATGCCGTAAAACAAATGGCCAACCAACTAATGGAACCAAAATCATATTTTTAAACTTTTAATCAGTACTGTTAGGTAGAATAGAATATTCAATAGAGAACTGACTCAGTAAGAATACGAATCTGCATGAACTAACATTTTTTATAACTGACAAGGTCCCCACCCCCACTCTCTACTGTTAATCTTAAAAGAGTTGGAGCCAGACCATTAAATTGTTAGGTGAGAGTACAGAATAGTTAATCTTATAATTAACCACAAAAGTTTTGGCAATACATAGTGTCCATCTATATATATAAAAGCCAAAAATCTGTGTGTATGTATGTATGTATGTATGTTTGTTTGTAACGCTAAAACTTTTGACAGACACAACCAGAGTTGACAAATTTGGTATCATATTGAAGCCCAGTCACCTGGATGACAAATATCTGTAAATTACCTACGCTAGGGATAAAACATGAACAATACCAGTCCTAGGGTAGATAAAACAAATAATACATAGAGATGAAAGATTCCTCTCCCCTAAGAATAAAACATATATTCAATATCTGCTTTTATTTTTTCATTGTTTATACGGTCCCGAGCAACGCCGGGTAGCCCTGCTAGTCTATATATATATTAAAGGCAAAATGTGTGTGTCATTTCATGTATGTCTTCAAAAGGCTTTTCGAGCACACGGTCCCGGGGTCGTTACTATCGCTTACAACTGTTTATATAGGTCCTATATCATAATATGTAGGATTTGGGAACGCGGGTCGTCTCTAGATTTATTTACGTCGACTTTTATGAGATTCGCGCTATTTCGCTTTGTGCCCGGTTTGTCCTGCATTTTAGTATAAATACAGTGAAAAAACTGTGTTCTCGGCTTTCGCTCTGCTTTCCCACCATCATCTGGGGAAAGTGAAAACTAAAAATAATGATCCCGCGATGACCTCATTTAGCGTCGTCCTGTCAATCAAACCTCTCTTAGCTTTATAAGCTTTAACTTAACACGCTAATCAATTACTCTCACTCGTGGTCGAGACCGTTAAGTATTGGCATTGGTTTCCACCTCTGCGTCAAAGCTTCCGGGTTCAATCCCTCCTCCCGACCAAACATTTTTTTTTTTATTACTTCGCTTATTCTTTAGTTTACACCCCCCCCCATACACAGGTTTATTTATGCCATTTTTTTACGTTTTGGTTTTGGATTTTTTACATCGTCTTTTTTATAATATTTAAGCAGGATTATTAATTACCCCCCCATACACACACCTACAAATACCCGGGCAACGCAGGGTACCCCCCCCCCCCCGCTAGTCAAATATAAAATAAGGAGCAATATTTTTACAATATTTTTAAATAAATTAAAATTTTTATACCTACAAACACTAGTACTTCACGCTTATGCAAGTATCAGTGTAGGAAGTGATTACTGTTTGCCAAGAGATTCAAACAACCTCAAAGAGGCTTTGTATCTTTCCTATCTTCCAGCGAGTGGCATGTAAACTACGTCCACACCTTGATAGAGCGTCTACCTTTCTCAAGGTAAGAAAGGATTCATGTGTTAATTCTCGCATACAGAATGAAGACACACGTAGGCACAACGAACATACGCAGTGAACACATCATACATGTTCGTACACATCCACGCATGACAATGTTCTCACCTATAAGAGAACTAGCATGGGTGCCCAGTGTTGCCCGGGTGTTTGAAGATGTGTTTTAAAGAAAAAAAAAAAAAAAAAAAAAAAGTTTTTGATGTTGCGCCCACCATCAAACCGGAAGTGATGAAGGTTTAAATTAGAGCTAGTAAATTGAAGAGAGGGGACGACTTTCGAAAATATTGGGGGGGGGGGGGGGGAAATCAACCCCTCCCTGTAGAAAAGTGCCCAGTTGAGGGTGAGAAAATTAATGTTTTAATCAACTAATTAATGATCAACTTAATGGATCAACTAATTGATTAACTGTGCCTTACTGATCAACTAATTGATTAACTGTGTCAGATATATACTGGAGTCAAAACAATGAAAATTGTCTCTTATTATTATAGTCCGAATAATAATTACACGAACAACACAATTCATGATGAATTTGAACATTTGTATCCTGTTCTGTGTGAATTTCTACCACCCTTTTGTTTATTTTTATCCGATTATCACTAAAAATGCAAAAACCAAAAAATAAATCCAAATTTACTTACGTTGAGAATAATGTAGGAATCGCCATTGTAGAAGCTACCATACTCTTCAACGGGCCAGTCTGTAACTTCAAATTTCTGAAAGAAAAAAAAAAAAAAAAAAAAAAAAAAAAAATTTAAATGTATAAGTTATCTCCCTTTGAACAAATTATTTCCCTTAGTACACACGTTTTATACCAATTAAAGGCTCTGGTTTGCTGGTCTTTTTTTTTTTTTTTTTTTTTCCATGCAGAGAAAATGCAGCTCCTCAAAGAGTAGTCTGGTTTGAACAAAAATAAAAATTATCTACATCTCAAAGGAAACCTTTTTCACTGACCGATTAAAAAAAAAATAAAAAAATAGATCAAGTCATTGGCATCTGGCGATAATGTAATTTAGTGCCTCACATAAGCCCAAATGCGAGTTGATTAACAGTTTCCCTAAATTTTTTTTCCTATATTTTAACTAGCATGGCTACCTGGCGTTGCCCAGCATGTAAGAAAATAAAGTTAAAGTGTACATGTTTATTTAAAAAAAAACAATCTTTCCTCTTATCACCAGTAGTATTTCACACTAAAAGATCCTATTTACTTGCCTCCCCATGCAGGGAGAATTAGATACAAATTAGTTTAGTTTTATGTAGGGAAATGTCCAATTCCCCCAAAAGGAGCACTGGATTAAGACGACAAAAAAAAAAAAAAAAAAAAAAAAAAAAAAAAAGAAGACATTTGGGGACAGAATTAATATTATACTTTGAAAAATGTATT
Source organism: Euprymna scolopes (assembly GCF_053919585.1). Lineage (NCBI taxonomy): Eukaryota > Metazoa > Mollusca > Cephalopoda > Sepiida > Sepiolidae > Euprymna > Euprymna scolopes. The sequence continues at coordinate 4,104,638 of NC_136521.1, read as the reverse complement.
TCCAAAATTATACAGAGTGGTCGCTAGAAAAGTGGGAAATTTGAAGGTCAGCTTAGATCATGAAATTCGTGATTGCTACTTTTTGATTGGTTCATTTGTTGTTGAAGCTTGGATTTCTAGGTTAAGATGCTGCTGTGAAGTGCACAGACGACATTTTGAGTATCTAGGAGTATAATATAACATTTGTCTGAAAAACTTTGTAAAAATTAATCTTTGTAAAAAAAAAAAAAAAAAAAAAAAAAAAAAAAAGTTGTCTGACAAATTTCTCGCTTTTCTAGCGACCACATAATGCTATTTAAAAATGTGGGGAAGGGAGGGATCTATGGTCATCCTTGTCACTTTAATATTTACTAGCGGGGGTACCCAGCTTTGCCCGGTTGTTTGGAGGTGTGTGCGTGTAATAGGGGGGGGGTTAAAGTAAAAAATAAGCGAAGTAATAACCCTGTTTAAATATTAAAAAAAAAAAATAAAAAATAAGCGAACAAACAAAATTACTTTAAAAAAGAAATCGAAAAAACAAAAAAAAGCATAAATCAGGGAAAAAACTGAACATGTTCACAAAAAACAAAAACAAAAACAAAAACACCGCGAAAAACGAAAAAAAAAAAAATGGCATAAATAACCCTTCAATTCGTTAAAATTCCATTCCAGTTTTTTTTAAGCAACTACAAAGTAAAGAAAACCCAACCCGGTATTCCTTCGTAACTGTCTCTTGTGGGTGAGACTGCAACGGTGTTAAGTGGTGGTGGGGAAAGGAGGAATTAGAGAGAAAAGATTTTACCACTATCGATTTTAACCGATTTGGCAGTGAACTCTTACAAGAAAAATATAGGAATCTACGATTTTCGAGGAAGTGGATAGGATATAGGCCTATAACACCTCAGATATTTATTGACAGTAGTTTCAGCCAAACGGGTGTTTCTCGTGAAAGATTGGCGAGGGGGGGGGACGAGGGATTGGAGCTCAGATGAGCACCTGCCATGGAAATAACGATAAAACAAAGACAGGCTCGCAACGTCTCTTCTGTGGGAGAGAGGTTGCGAGGAAGAGAAAAGGGCATCCCCCACTAAACCACAAAGTCTATTTTGTACTCTGTCAAGGCAGGATAGGCTGTTTTTAGCAGCTCCTGCTCAGATGTGGTAGCAGTACTCCATCCTTGGACGTACTTGGCTTTTATACAGATAGAGAATTGCATCAGTAGTGAGATATCTTCTGGAGCGGTAGAAGGATCCCACCATTTTCCCAGTATCCCTCGCAACAGATTTGATGTACGTGTTCCATTTAGTAATATTGAGCAGAAATAACTTTGCTGCAAGCCGTCACTGCTATATACTAGAATAGAGTTTAAAAAACTAATCAGTTGAAATTAGATGACAAAGACAACCAACAGCTACACTAAAAGGTTGTAAGGAAACTTGAATTCTGTCAGTTTTATTTATGAATGTTGGCAACCTTCATAGGATCGCTCCAATTTTATTTTTTACTGTTATTTCAACTCAAATAAAGCGCAGTGTACCTGATGCAAGAAGCTACTAATAGAGGCCAAATTTGCAGGGATACTATGTAGAGAGAAGCAGCAAGATATTTGTTGACATTACATTGACTTTCGCATGTTAGTCCAGTTAGGGGGAGCAGAGACCCGAGAGGGAATTCCAAAGTCTAGCAGTTCGAAGAAAGAATGTTTGAATAGGTTTTCCAGCATCTATGGATCTCTGCAGTGTAGAGGGTGGGATTTTGCTGTTTTCCGAGTTAGTCGGGGTGGGGCCAGATTTACACAGGGGGGAACAAGTGCTTTGCATTCGTCAGAGCACATTCCATTAAAATACTTGTAAAACAAGCACAGAGATGCTACGTTTTGGTGATGGGACAGAGGTCAGAGTTTGGTTGCTAGTGCAGAACCTATCCGGTTGGCATTTTTTTTTTTTTTTTAACCCTCTCTAGGTTTGGTTTTACAGCATATCAACCTTTGTTTAGTTATTTAATGCCAAATTCCATTTTTTTTTTTTTTTTTTTGTGGATTAGATAATTTATTCAGTAAGTCAAGTCAGCCTTTGATGTGCTTTTTTTATTTTTTATTTTTTTTTTTGGAACCCTGTCTAGAACAGAGATTAGTGACAGCTGACTAGCTGAAACCACTATCAATTTTTCCACTCTTTATCTGTGCTTAAACCTAAAACGTAGATTCCATGAACAAAGCTTCTTTCTTAGAACTGACCGCCTGTGGAACTGTTCTCTTTTCCTGCTTTCCAACCGACTACAATATGGTCATCTTCAAGTTCAACGTAAACAAATTCTTGAGGAGCCATTCTCTTGAGTAATCCAATTTACCAGATTTCCACCACTAATAATAAAGACATTTTCCCCCCATTGACTACTGTACAATTATTAACCCTTATCCTCGAGTGGCCTCTGAGCCTTGATAAGTGGTGACTCATTTGTAAAAAAAAAAAAAAAAAACAAAAAAAAAAATGAACCAGCCCAGACGTGGCACCAATACTCCATGCATGGGCGAATAGTGACTTTGCTAGGTTACTCACAACCGAGAGTATCCTGTACGTCTACGGAGTAGCCTTAGCAATTACCTCAAGTAATTGTTCCAAACGAGGTTACCTGTGAATGTAGTATTGAGGAACTTTCAAGTAGTTTACCATTAGCAGGTTTAGTATGTTTTGGTGTGGCCGATTCCGTGTCAAATTAACGCTTCGTCGCCATAGTCAAAAGTTTGTTTTTTTAATATATTTTTAAAATTCAATAAAATGAAGATATTTTGCTTTGAATAAAATTGAAAAATCAAAATTCAAGTAAAACTTCGTCAATGAGAGATTTCCAAGTTTTTCTTAAAACTTGATTTTAAAGTTTTTAGTTGTTGAAAAATTAAAATAACAAAAAAGTTTGAAAAAAAAAAAAAAAAAAAAAAAATGTATTTTTCTTAAAAACACTTTAAATTACTATTTTTATATTGTTTTCAATTTTTTTTAAACAAAATATCTATAAAAATGTGACTGGTGTGGTTGACGTTGAATTGCCCCCTCCATTAAATAAGCCCCAAAGTAACATCTCATTCCCATTAACAATGGCTATCAGTGATTGAGATGATTCCTTGTAATTATTAAAAGGAAAGAAACTTAGTTTTGGCAGCAGTGAATGTTACCGTTCATTTAGAACTACAGACTAGAAGTATTCCTTTAACCATTTCCTTAGATATGTATTCGTTTGTTTCCTCAGTCTTATAGAACCAAGTCAAAAAAAAAAAAAAAAAAAAAAAAAAAAAAATAGCCAGTCAGAAAGTTAAATTCATATGAACTTATTAATCGCCACACATGCACAAAAGAATGCATGCAAGATGGGATGGGAGGAGAAAAATGGTCGGCCATTATTTATTTTTTTTGAAGAAAGAGTTTAAGAATTTACCCTTGGGTAGAACAAACGATTATTGTCTACGAAAGTGAATAGTTCTTGTTGCAGCTTAAGTGATTACATATGAAGGCCACCCATCCTATAAACACCCCCTCCAATTACTTTAAATAGCCGAGAATAAAATATACAATACAACTAAAGCAATTATTAGTTCCACAAAATTAGTATTTAAAAAAAAAATATATATATATATATATATATATATATATATATATATATATATATATTCTAAGTAGAATAAAATTTATTGACAGTATTCGAGCTAAACGAGACATATTGCAACTAATTGGTTGGTTTGTTGCTTTACAGTGTATCAACTGTTTAGGTTATTTAATGTCAAATCCAGTGATTTTGAAGAAAAAGTTTTTAATAGAATATGTTTTTTCTTCAAGTTAATTTCTATTTAACTTATAGTTAGGATCCTAACAGGTACTACCACTCTGGGTCAGAGTGAACCTGGGAGCAATGGCAATTAAGGGGTGGCTCCACACTCCCCAAAGCCCGCAAGCTGGGGCCTCACCATCAGATAGTTTAACGTCATATCCAGGACCTATTGCAACTGAAGTGCATGTGCTTTACTGTGGTAGGTGCATGGTCGGTTGGTTTTGTTTAATAATTCCCCCACTATATCTGTGCCTAAATCAAAACGCGGATTCCATGAGCAAAGCTTCTTTCTTAGAACTGCACGCCTGTGGAACTGTTCCGTCTGCCTGCTTCCCACCGGACTACAACTTGGATGTCTTCAAGTCCAACGTTAACAAATTCCTAATGAACCGCCCCCTTAAGTAAACACTTCAAATCTCCACACTAACGTAATGTACTTGCAATAACCCTTATCCCTGAGTGGCTTCCGGGCCTTGATAAGTGGTGATCACAAAAAAAAAAAAAAAAAAAAAAAAAAAAAAAAAAAAACACTTTGGGTTAATAAATGCCAAATTCAGTAGTTTTGAACAGAGTTTTTTATCCTTCAAATTCTTTATATCCTCAAATATTCATCCATGGTATTTGGTTTTGGTTGTTTTTTTTTATATTGGCTTTTCACCCCAAACAAGGCAGATTGCCACTTTGATGTAGAGGGGCTACTATCTAGGATATAATTTGTAAGGATACTAAGTAGGGTTGGTTGTTTTTGTTTTATGGTATATCAACCCTTTTCAGGCTATTTAATGCCGAATCCAGTTATTTTGAATAAAATCTTTTTAATAGAATTTTTTTTTTTTTTTTCAGTCGGTTTCTATTTAACTCATAATTGGGACCCTAACAGGTACTACCACTCCTGGTCAGAGCAGACCTGGGAGCAATGGCAATTAAAGGGTGTCTCCACACTCCCCAAAGCCCGCAAGCTGGGGCCTCACCATAGGTGATAGTTTAAGGTCATATCCAGGATCACTAAGTAGGGAGTTGAGCAGCAAGATGTCTACATTACATGTGAACTTCTGCATGCCAGTACAGTCAAGGGAAGTAGGAATGCTGAAGGGAATTTCAAAGTCTCGCAATCCTCGGGGAAAAAAAAACTGTTCGAGTAGAAGGCTTTCTGGCATCTGGGGATCTCTGTAAAGGTGGGGTTTTTCTGCTTGTCAAGTTTGTCGGGGGTATTTATGTCTAGGGGGTACCAGGGCTTTTAGTTTAGAGCATCTATTAAAATACTTGTAAAACAAGTAGAGAGATGCAATATTTTGTCGATAGGACGGAGGTTGAAGCCTAGCTGACAATTCAGGACCTATCAGCTTGGCAACTCTTGAACTCTGTCCCGAGAGGACTTTGCAGAACATGATTAAGTTAAAAAAAAAAAACAAAAAAAAAAAAACAAAATGGTGCATTTTAGGTGAGGCAGTCGATATCTTCAGACAGGCTGATCTAGTAGCACAAAATTCTCTAACAAGTGTTATCACTTGGCCCAAGTGGACCTTGAACAATGTTATATAAGGAACAAATTCACATTTCCCCACAGCTCTCAAATGGGGGCGGTCACCACAGGAAGTAGTTTTAGGTCATACCCATGGTCCTGTGTGGAACTAGGCTCAAGATATTTTCTGGAATATAACATGTATCTGTGAGCACTTTATAAATAACCGTGTCTGTGCCTTAAACTTCAGAGTTGACTTGTTTTCTGTCCTGAGCAGGTCACACTCCTTATCACCTAAAAATTTTAAAAAGTATTAAGTCCTTGAGACAACCTATTTGCAAACAAAGAGAAAATCTTTTGGGACTTAATAGTTCCTATTTGATTCTCCCCCCCCCCATTTATACCGCTATATTTCCATCTTTTTCTTAATCATTCACCTCAATTTTAGCGAAACCTGTCCGCTAGCTTTTTATATTTTATCATGAATAAAATTGGTCTGTACATAGCCATCATTAAATTCTGTAGCACAAAAAAAAAAAAAAAAAAAAAAAAAAAAACTTACGACAATCCTCCAGATTTTCAGTCCTACTTCCTGGCCTGCACCTTCCCAGGCAGGTTCGGTTTGAGCAGATTCCTCTGAAAAATAGTTACGTTTGGTTCAATTTAATTAAAAAAAAAAAAAAAAAAAAAAAAAAAAAAATTATATATATATATATATATATATATATATATATATATATATATATATATATATATATATACACACACACACACACACACACACAGCTCCCCATGTGGGGGTACCAAATTGGTTAAAAGGGAAAATTATTCCCAGCTCGCATTTAGATAAAAATGCACTTTCGTAAATAATTGAATCCATTCAAAACATCGCTAAAACCAAAACAAAATATATATATATATATATATATATAAATAAAGAAAAGCCTTTGATGTCCATGTATGTCATTTCAAGTCATGAAAATTGGTCAAATAGTTTAAGAAAAACATTTTTATGCTTTTTAGCGATTAAGTTTGATTTTGAATACAAACAATCTTGGTAGTCGAATAGAGTTGTCGCCCTTGAATTTTAACACATTCTAAGAAAAAAATAGGAGGGGGGGTGTGCAAATTTCAGCCAGTCTTGCTTTGTCATAAAATTTGATTCTTGATTAAAAATTAAAAACTACTAGATCAACCCGATTTTTGGAATATAACATCTTCGTTCTGTGATAAATATGTGCATCATAAAATTTCTTTTTGACACTTGTGCACTATTGTGACGTAACTACTTTTTTTGGTTTTCAGTTTGGAGAGTGCATGGGCAAGGGACAGCAACTGTCAACAATAAATGCAAAAGTTTTTGTTGCGACTTTATTGAATAAAAATAAATTCAAGAAAATAAATGTTTTCCATAAAAGTAAAAATGCTGAAATTTTAATGAAATTTTACTACCGGGTGGTAGGGGTAACTTTGCCCGGTTGTAAAATACCCTTAAACATTAATTTATTTTTATTTCGGACTATTAGTCTCATCTTTATTAGTTGTTTTTTGATCTTTGTATTGGTTTGGATTTAAACCGCTATCTTCAGACAATGCTCATCTGGAATCTGAAGATAGCGGTTTCAATCCCACCCAAAGCGTGCCAGAGGTTAATTGGTCAAAATGTGGTGAGACGACAACAACTACGGATGGCAGTGATGGCTGAGAATGCAGTTAGGAGATTCAAAGTTCCTATCCGTCGCGGTTACCACAAGAAACGTTGTGAATAAACAAACCAATAAAAAGATAAAAAAAAAAACAACTAATAAAGATGAGACTAATAGTCCGAAATAAAAATAAATTAATATATAATGCTCATCTCAAAAAATGAATTCCAATTAAGGAATAATATATATATATATATATATATATATACCCTTAAACATATTTTGATTAATCCAGATTTTATATATTATAAAGTTATGATTTCAAAAGTAAAAAAGTATTTGGGTGCCATCAGCTAGAATCGAACCGAAAGGAAAACTGTAGCATTCAAAGCTGGTGACGTTACCACTGTACACCAGTGTCAAGCATATGAATTGATTAAAAATAAACTAAGATGAATGTACAAAATGTATAACAATTTAATTTGGACCCCCTTAAAAACTATTTAGCTAAAAACCTATAAAAGAACACTTCATAAAACATCCAATCATTTGAGGCCCCTAGCACCGTTCTGCAACTTTTATTTTTATTTTATTTTTTTACAGTGATCACCACTTATCAAGGCCCGGAAGCAACTCAGGGATAAGGGTTATTGCAAGTACATTACGTTCTATCTAGTTTTGGAAGAGATAGAGTTTGAAAATATGGTTTGGTTGGTTTTTGTTTTACGGCATATCAACCCTTTTCGGGTTATTTAATGCCGAATCCAAAGATGTCAGAAATTTTTTTTTTAATAATAGAATATATTTGTTGTTTTCACGTCGGTTTCTATTCAACCCATAGTTGGGACCCTAACAGGTACTACCACTCCGGGTCAGAGTGGACCTGGGAGCAATGGTAATTAAAGGGTGGCTCCACACTCCTCAAAACCCACAAGCTGGGGCCTCACCACTGAATATAGTTTAAGGTCATATCCAGGACCCCCCCCATTGAGGGACTTTTACCCTCTGCAGGGGGGGGGGGCAGTCGGCATATTCTAATGCCCCACCAACAGGGCCATTGAAAATATGGAAACAGCCTTTTATATATTAGATAAAAAGTGTGATGTAAATAAACTTAAATTTTCGTAAAAAATGTCGAAATTATGAAGTTTAATCAAATGTGCAAGTTTTTATTTATGGGGAATATTGTTATAACTGGTCCTGAAATGGCACTTTTTTGCCATTGCTATGCATTCTCCAATTCTGGAAACCAAAAATGTGGTTCCTCTGCAGTAGTGTACAAGTGCTGATTTTTTTTTTTTTTTTAAATTTATTTTATTTATTTTTTTAAATTTATTTTAGTTATTTTTTTAAATTTATTTTAGTTATTTTTTTAAATTTATTTTAGTTATTTTTTTAAATTTATTTTAGTTATTTTTTTAAATTTATTTTAGTTATTTTTTTAAATTTATTTTAGTTATTTTTTTAAATTTATTTTAGTTATTTTTTTAAATTTATTTTAGTTATTTTTTTAAATTTATTTTAGTTATTTTTTTAAATTTATTTTAGTTATTTTTTTAAATTTATTTTAGTTATTTTTTTAAATTTATTTTAGTTATTTTTTTAAATTTATTTTAGTTATTTTTTTAAATTTATTTTAGTTATTTTTTTAAATTTATTTTAGTTATTTTTTTAAATTTATTTTAGTTATTTTTTTAAATTTATTTTAGTTATTTTTTTAAATTTATTTTAGTTATTTTTTTAAATTTATTTTAGTTATTTTTTTAAATTTATTTTAGTTATTTTTTTAAATTTATTTTAGTTATTTTTTTAAATTTATTTTAGTTATTTTTTTAAATTTATTTTAGTTATTTTTTTAAATTTATTTTAGTTATTTTTTTTTAATTTATTTTAGTTATTTTTTTTTAATTTATTTTATTTATTTTTTTTTTAAAATTGGAATTTAAAAAAACGCTGCATAGATCACTTCGAATATCTTGACTAATGAAATTAGTGACTGCAAGATATGCTCAAATTTGGGGCCCATACAAACAAAAAAATAAAAGGTAAGAAAAACAAAAGCTTCACTTTTAACTTGTCTCTCCAGGTCAGAGCCAAATAAGGCCATATTGGAATCTTTCCAGTTATATTTCTTGGCTTTCACAAGTCCTGGAAAAAAAAATAAAAAAGATAGATAAGATAAAAAAAAAAAAAAAAAAAAAAAAAAATACAATTTAGAATAAAATCAAATCATTAGAATATTTAGATTTTCATATACAAAATAGAACTTGCTAAAAAAAAAAAGTCCAGATTCCCTGCTAAATGAAATTTGATGTATGAAAAAAACATCGTACACCAAAATTCATGTAAATTAATAAAGTAATTTTATTTTGAAATAAAGATTTATGGCTAAACTATGAGCAACGATCTTGTGTCGCCATCTTGAAAACAGTTTTAAGGAACAAGGGAGATAACTGCAAAGAAATTCAACTTATTTTAAAAAGCCATCCTTAACATGGAGATAATTTTTATAAAAATAAAACTCAATTCGTGAATATTCATTCATTTAATTGGCAAAGAATAAACGCACAAACGATTGCCACTCATAAGGGGGAAAAAAGTCAGTGAAGGGGCTATGTACAAAGAGAAACTATACATGGGGAAACTGAAGGTCCGACCAGCACCTGTCCAAGGCCACCTTTAAGCCCTGTAGTGTGGACTGATTTACAATCTAATTGGGTAGCTGGTTCCATGGATATGCAACTCGAACTGAGAACGCTGCTTGGCATCTCCAGAACTAATTTGATGGTTGATTATAGTTAATAATCAAATTAAAAAAAAAAAAAAATCTTATTTGTTTAAAATAAGATTCACACTGGAAGTCATACCAACACTTGACAAATTCAAAAAAGATGTTTAATTTTAACAGACATTGAAAGACATGTCATTCTTATTTACCTTTTGACTGTGTGTGTGTGTGTGTGTGTGTGTGTGTGTGTGTGTGTGTGTGTGTGTATACACACACAAAGGGAGATAACTCCAAGTTACTCAAAAGCTTGGCAGTAGCCGTTAAAGCATGTATGCAAATTAGCAAGTGTGTGCTAGCTTCGCCACAAGAGAAAAATACATGTGCCTGAGAGGAAAAGCAAAGTGCATGCTGGGAAAGATAGGCGTGTAAATACGAGGACGAGAAAGGTATCGGGGTAGACAGACTTTTAAAAAAGCCCATTTGAAGGAACTATGAATAAACGCAGAAGCCGATTTGTTTGTTTCTTGGTGGTAGTACCATACAGCGTGTGGGTCTGAGAGGTTTGACGTGTAACAATACAATTAAAAATTGACGGCCACATTACACGAAAATTTGTTTTTAATCTCATTTATATATATATATATATATATATATATATACATACTAGTGAGGGGTACCCGGCGTTGCCCTGGTGTTTGGAGGTGTGTGTGGAAACTCCGGGGGTGGGGGTGGGTTAAAAAACAAAAAAGTAAGTATGAGGATCGAACCCGAACCGTTGAGGCAAACTTGTAAATTAAAGTGTGGAAAAAGTTCGACGTTAACCATTGCCCTACCGCGACATGCTAACGGAAACACGTTTGAATTTAATTACTTGGATTTAGCAGGTGCTCCTTTTAAAGAGTTAATGAGGTCAAGTTTGACTGCAGGATTTCATTTACTGCTGATCGCTTATCCCCCCCCCCAAGATGTTATAGGAAAAAGACTAACCCACATGCGGCGAGCGACAAATGTTGAATATTTATCTTCCCAAAATCGAGCAAATTAAATAGACAGCGAGCTTCGTTGTTAACTGTGAGATATTACGATTTATATGGGATATAAAAAGTTTTTAAAAGTTGTGAAGCGACCGACCGCTTCTCTGAAAAAAGCCTTTTGTAGACGCACAGAAAAAGCGAACATACATACATTTTCGCTTTTATATATATCGACAAAAAGGGGCGCGTGCATTTTCGTATGTCCAGCAAAAGCCTTTTTTCACGGGGAGGAGGGTTCAAGGGGGGGGAGGGGATGTTACTATTTCTTAGAACATTTTATGTATACTCCCTAGATTGTAATATCTACAATTTGTGAACGAAAGTCATCTGTAGATATAGTTTGATCAACTTTTATAAAATTCCCGCTGTTAAAATTAGAACACTTTCAATCCTTTCCCTTCCTGGCCGACCGATACAATGTCACCGTTTTCTTTCATTTTCTTTTCCGCCTTCACGTCAAGGCTTCAGGTTCGAGCTTGCATGCCTACAACTTGCTTTTTCTCCACACACAAACACCTGGGCAATGCCGAATACCCCCACTAGTCTATTATATAAAAGGAAAAATGTGCGCGCACATTTGAGAATGTCTAAGAAAGGCTTTTTTTCTCTGGGCTTCTCGCGTCCGTTACGTTTATGGAGAAGGTCCCTAGATTATATTTCCAATTCGAAAACGGACGTCGTCTCGACCTTTATTATTAACAAATTCCCTCCATCCTGTCCTTTCCAGTGTTTGTCTTTCATATAAATAGAGTGAAACTGATTGTAGCAAAGTCAACCTCCTCGCCTTCAGAGTCACAACGTCTTGAAGACAATCAGCTTTGATAAATGCGGGGGAAACCCTTCATATCAGACAATTGCTATTCATTTGGACACTGCCAGAGTTCTGCATTTTTTTTTTTTTTTTGGGGGGGGGGAGCTGGTTTTTCCCAAACATCATGGGAAACAAGTACGTCAGAAAGCTGAAAGCTTAACTGGCTCACAGCCAGATGTTCATTTCTTCACTTAATTAACAACTCGTTTCTTTTTCATCGCTTTACACTTCCGCTCTCCGGTTTTCTTTCATCTTTTCCATCACGGGTTTAAGCCTGCCTGTCTACTAACACTAATTTTTTTTCACACCTACAACCATCCGTGCAACACCGGACACCCCTGCTAGTATATATTAAGTATATTGGAGGTGTTCAGTCAATTTTTTTTTTTTTTTTTTTTTTTTTTTTTTTTTGAGTGGGAGGATTCACAGAAATTTTTAATATATTCTTTAAGAAAATACATAACATGTTTATGAAAAGCATAAATTATTAAATTAAAGTACAGGAACAAATTGTTTTTTTTTTTTCCAAGAAAATTTTGTTTTGAATTCTTTGCTATGGTCACCAGACCAGATTTCTCTTTTACCAAGCATGCGACTTCAAACCTTCGACCAATTAGCTTCACATTTTCTTTTATCAAAAATCTGTAAGTCATTCGGTTTTTTATATCCTCGCCAAGATGTCTTATTTTTAGGATTCATTCTTCCACTTATTATATGCTAAAAATAATAATGATCTGCAAAATAGAAATTTTCAGTTAAACTTGACCCAAATTCATAGAAAAACATTGAAAAATCGATTTCTTCTTTCTTTCACTCTTGGCCCATTTTTTTTTTTTTTTGCTCATGATTGTGTATGTTTATATATAAGCGTGTATGTGTTTATATGCTAAAATATTGAGTTTTTGGTCTTTTAATAAACTGTTTATGAATGTGAGAAAAGGAAACCACTAAGGAAATAGCTGGGAAGAATGACACCGACGTTCTTAACACTGATCAACGACGTCATAGTCCCAACCCATGTCATGCACTGATATTTTAGGCTTGCCACATACTTGATCTTAAAAAACAAAAACAAAAAATCAACACTATGAAGCTATAACTAGATCAAGCCTAACTTCCGGAGGATTGGTTTCATAATTTCTGGGATGAACGACTTATTATCTCTAGCAAAACAAACATGAGGGGCATTACAAAAGCAATGTCTATTTTTTCGTCCGAATGGATCAGAGGGGGATCGCAAATTGCATTAAGATGACTGAACTTATGCATTCATAACTGGAAAGTTTTATCTTTGAAGCTATTAAAGACGTGAGACTAAGAAAGCACCCTTCGTTATGGACGTGCGTAGAAGCAGAGATGCATCAACGAATTCCTGAAAAACGTGTAACAAAAAAAAATAAATAAAAAAAAATAAAAATGAATAAATTCTGGAGCGCAAAAAAGGTCACTCGTTTTAATGGTAAAAAATCTTTGTAGCTCTTCAACTTTTGAGTTAATAGGATATACTCCTGGAACAACTCTTATAAACACTGTTGGGACAATCGGACCAGGAATTCAAAAAATTAATGCCTATTTTCCAACATCTAAGTAAATCGCGATATATCCAGACAGCTGGCGAGATGGTAAGGGTTTAGGCGCATTACCGTTGGGTCCCGATTTCGAATCTCGCTAGATACAGCCATTCTGATGAGTCGTAGACGACGAAACGTGTCAGTAGATAATTACATTTTAAATATATATATATATATATTATATATATATATATATATATATATATAAAATAATTATATATAATATATTACACACGCGTATCTCCACAAGTCCAACATTCTTGTGAAACAAGCAGCGTATTTGTTTTCTGTCTGTAATGACCATATAAGGGCAAAGGAAAGAGACTCTTCTGCCAAGGAAGATTAATAAACCAACACCCAAAGGTTCAGCATTTTTTTTTTTCTGAAGAGGAAGACAGAATCCATTAGGCAAATACTACAAAGGAGGAAGCTGAAATTAAGAACGTCTACTCTATTACGAGGAAAACAGAACCGCTTACCTCGAACGAAACTTTCCATTTTGGAAAAAAATAGAAAAAAAAAAAAAAAAAAAAAGAAAGATTTTTAGCAAGAAGTAAAATCCTTACTATCAAACGAGAAATCTCTATGGTTACTTTAATAACAAAAAAACTTTATTCATTCACTTTTTTTGAATGAATGAAAAATAGGTTCTTTAATTAGTTATAAATATTCGCCTCGTCTGATAGTAAAAAAAAAAAAAAAAAAAAAAAAGGGGTGGGCGTGGTCTTTGAGGAAGATTACAACTAAATAGTAAATTGAGCTTTACAACTAGAGTGATGGGAGCAAAGTGTAGGATCTGTTCTGATACTACACTTCACCTTTTCAGACCTCGGTCAGTGAATGCGAAATCCTTCTAGATTGAGACAATTTTTATTTTTGTTCCTATTAAGAGTGCCCCTTTTTTGGAGGGAGGGAGCTGGATTTTTCCCCCACATTAAAACCCGATCTTGCGTCTACCCGCCCTCGTGGGGAGGAAGTAAATAGGAACAATTAGAGTTATAAATTAGTGTTTTTTAGCCATTCGAAAACATTTTAGACATTCGAAAACATTTTAGACAAGAAAACGAAGTAAAATTTCTCAAGATGCCACGCCAAGAATATTCAATGGAAAACTTTCTACAGATGCAAGTAAGTTAAGATATTTAAGTTTCCAAAATATTTTTAATTGAAAAAAATTTTTTTTAATAGGATTAGGAATTTAAACAAAATATAAAGACTTTTTTTTTTTAAATCATAAAAACAACTAATATTTAAATAATATAAGAAGGCTTTTTAAAATCATAAAAACTAATATCATTTCAATAATATAAAAAGACTTTAAATCATAAAAACTAATATAATTTAAATAAGGTTATTTGCAATCTAACCTTTTTTCATAAAAAAAAAAAAAAATCATGCCTAACAGGGCCTTGGAGGAGGGGTGGGGAGCAGAGAGCAGAGTGTTCTATAGGGTAGTACTGTCAAGGAAGCAAAATACAAGGAGAGAATTCCCAAGTCTAGCAGTCAGAGGTAAAAAAATGAAATAAAATACAAAATACTAGAAGTCTTTGCGGTATCTTGAAGCCTCATTGAAAGGGTGGATTTTTGCTGCTTGCTAGATTTGTCGGAAGTTTTGTTTTTACTAGTAAGTCGCCACTTATTCAAGGCCCAAATGCCACTCGAGGATAAGGGTAAATGAATGTACGGTGATAATGCAATCGTTTAATGGTGTAGAACTTAAATTAATTAAGGGGGCAGCTTACGAGAAGTTGTTTACATTAGACTTTGATGTTACCATGTTGTAATTGACCAGGAAGCAGGCCAGTGGTAAAGTGTTCCACAGGCGGGCAGTCCTAGAAAAGAAGCTTTGTTCATGGAATGTATTTAGCTTTAGGTATAGATAGAGAATGGGGAAAATTGTTGATAATGGTTGTAGCTAGTGCAGTCAGGTGCATTTTTATGAAATTTTGGAAGTGGTGGGGGGGGCATACCGTGGAGCTCAGACAAGCACTTGCTATGAAAATAACGATAGAGCAGAGACAAGCTTACAACCTCTCTTCCATGTGCAAAGGGTTGCAAGGATAACGCAAAGAACATCACCTACTAGATTTTGAAGCTGGTTTTGCACGAGGGTGCGCAAAGCAGTTTCTGCCCAGATGTGGAAGCAGTACTTCATTTTAGGACATACTTGGCTCCTATTCAGATAAAAGATTGCATTGGAAGCAAGAGCTTCTTGAGCGATAGAATGATCCAACTTTTTTCCCAGCAATCATGGCAACAGATGTGCACGTTCCATTTCAGATCAGGAGTGAAGGTTAGTCCCAGAAGCTTGTTAAAACATGGTGCTTTCAAGACGAAAGCCATTCATTTCTATTGATGCCAGAGGAGGGGGGGGTCAGAGCGATTATAAGAAGAGAGAAGCTTGGTTTTAGATAAAAAAAAAAAAAAAAAAAAAAAAAAAAAAAAAAAAAAAACAGTCACCTCTCCCATTGTACCACGTGAGAGAGAGAGAATCGGAAAGATTCTTGTCATTTCTCAACAAAGGCTTCGTTTCTAGAGCTATAGCTCTAGACATATCAAAGGCTTTTGATAGGGGTATGGCATAAAGGTCTACTTCACAAGATTTCCAGCTCTTCCATAGCTGGAAATGTCCTCAATTAGTAAATCCTTTCTCTGATAGGCTTATCAGAGTAGTCGTCGATGGGCAGAAACCAGAAGCTCATAGTATAAATGCTGGCATCCTTCAGGGTTCCATCCTAGGCTCAACTCTTGATCTTCAATAGTCTCCCAAATCACATTCTTAGCCGTTTATGCAAACGACACCACAATCTATGGCAACACCTCAAAAAGGTTGGCAATGACCAAGATCTTTCCGATTCTCTTTTCAGATCTTGAGCATGTGATGCAATGGGGAAAAGGTGGTTGGTTAATTCTGATACAAAGCCTACCTAAGAGCACTGCCAGGCACATAATGTATCTGTGCAAAATTTCATAAAAATTTGAGATTTTTTCAAGTCCATAGAGAACGAACTCAAGATTCCTTTTAAATAATGGATTTGATTGTTTTTGTTTTACGGCATATCAACCCTTTTCAGGTTATTTAATGCCAAATCCAAAGATTTAAGAAAAATTTTTTAATAGAATATATTTATTTTCAAGTCGGTTTCTATTTAACCCATAGTTGGGACCCTAACAGGTACTACCACTCTGGGTCAGAGTGGACCTGGGAGCAATGGCAATTAAAGGGTGGCTCCACACTCCCCAAAGCCCGTAAGCTAGGGCCTCACCACTGGATATAGTTTAAGGTCATATCCAGGACCTAAATAATGGAAGACATAGGTATGTTTAGACAAAATGTTTTCATTTATTCAGATACTAGCTGGTTGTCCGGTCATACAATACGCTTAATCATGATATTTTAATTTATGCAGATTGTGTATGTATTATTACAGAATCAATCCTCTATTGATTATATATATATATATATACTAGCATTTCAGCCCGGCGTTGCCCGAGTGTTTGGAGGTGTATGTTGAAAAAAAAAAAAAAAAAAAAAAAGGGACAATTTTTTAACTGACTCCTATTATGACCCCTTGGGGCTCAAATAAAGTTATTAAGTTAAATCCATGTGCAAGGAACCTATATCTAAAATTTCAAGTGTTTAGAACCAAAATTGGCGGAGGAGTTTGGTATAGTTCTCAAAAGGTCAAATCGTTGAACTTCGACCTCTTAACAGCCAAATTTCTGGCCAAAAACGGATTACAAAGATTTTCCCAAATCCCAGTACCCTGTATATCAAATTTCGAGTCTGTAGACTGAAAATTGACAGTTAATGCGTTGGGAAATGTACACAGGCACGTTCACTTTTACAGATATATAGGTTATGAGAAATTTGCTCGGACTAATTTGCAAAAAATAAAATAAATGTTCAAATGTTGTGTAGTCGGGCTAGGGGTTCATCTCGCGATACACATAACGAGGGAATCAAAACAATGGATGATAATGACATTCTGAGCCGTGCAAGATGCGGATTCATTATTGAAGGAATGTGTAATACTGTTCTTTTACATTAAAAGGAAGATACTTCAGTTATGATGGAGGAGGGGACAGACAATGCTTGGAGGGGGTTATACAAAGTTTGTTTATGATGATAGATAAAACACATTTACCTTCAGTTGTAATGACACGAAGACAAACAGTTACAAAACATAGATGGTGATTCTTTATTCATCAGCCGGCTGATTAAGGACTCAGGAATTCAAGCTTGTATGGCTACATGGTCTCTTACCCGCTTCGCTTCTAAGGGCATCAGCTTCACTAAGTCGCTGTTCGACTCGTCCGACTATCACTCCCTAACTTCAAACCCCATCCCAATATATTGAGAATTTCCTTTATGACGTCAGAGGTGTGGTCAACCAATGTGACTATCTCATTTCAATTTACCCATGCCCTTTGCACATGTATACACACCTCTGATAAAAAGAAATCCGTAAATTAAATTGCATCATTTAACCTATTTGTTGCATAACATTTTCAACTTTGTTATTGTCCATTCTTTTAACTGACATATTTAATATCCAGTTATTTCTTAAAGAATGGACAATCGCTTTATCTCTGACATGAATAATATTTAGTTATTTGCGAGAACAAGACGAATCGTTCTGCATTCCTAGGATTTCAATATCTATTGTCTTAATACTTGCTTACTGGGTTCGATTCTAGCCTTTTCCTAATATTATTTTCAAACTTATTTAGTTTTGCTTATTTACTGGGGTCCGTTCCTTTTCATAACAAATTCCGTCCGTTTTTGTTTACAATATCATGTCAGCCGATGTTTGGGCTTGATGATGAATGTTTGGAAAAGTCACTTATTAATGCTTAGTTTTAAAATATGCAAATGAAGAAATGATTTGCAGCGATTTTAAATAGTACCTCTTAGAAATTGAACTCCAGAAAAATTTAAATAAAATGGTGAGCTACACCCAGGTTTGAACAGAGGATCATTCAATCTGTAGTCTAACACTACCACTGAGATATCTGTTGGAGACGCTCCTCCATGGGATTAATGGACTATCTCGTGACATCACTTCCAGTATCGAGTACCGGTGCCTGGCAGTTTGAGATTGGTATGCGACGAAGCCGGTCGTGTGCAAACGCCTACCGTAGTGCTAAACTCACTTTGCCTGTAAGATTTGTCTTGTGTTCCTTTCGTTCATTGCCATTTAACCCCATAATATCTCTAGACAACAATAAACCTTTTTTTTTTATTTTAAGAAAAAAATGATTTGCTGAGATTTTATTTCTCTTGGTCAGTGTAACTTAAAATATTCCCCTGTAGAATTTTTTAGTTACAAGTTAGAGTTCTTTTGATTTGATACTTATCGGATGAATTTCTGTACAAGACATATCTAAGAACACTGCCAGACATAAATTACCTTTGCGTAAAATTTGTAAGCGACAAGTTCCAAAACGGCTGAGCGTATGAAGAATGAATTCTTACGCCCACACCAAGTAAAGAGATCGTTAACAATTCTAGCTTCATTATTTCCAGTTTGTTTGAAAAAGAAAAGTCCTGTCAAAACAAATCAACGAAAGAAACCGAGAGAAAAGAATTTCAAAAGATTTCAAAGAAGCGTACTCGTGAAGTCATTTAAACGCCACGAAGGCACCGTTTCAGTAAGAAACTCAACATTCAGTGTAGTAAAAACTCCTGGGAACATATACCCGAACGAACAGTTGGGAATGACAACTACACTATTCACTATGACTACATAATCCCTACTGCTACATATCTTGAAAATGCAGCTGTTAAACCAGATATAGTGATTTGGGACAGAGCAAACAAAAAAGCGACCGTAATAGAGGTCAGTGTACCCAATGATACAGGGCTTAACAGAGTTGAGAGGGAAAAGATTACAAAGTATGATATGAAACGAAATTGGAAATTAAAAGACGTTTCAATTATACCAGTCATCATAGGAGCAACTGGGCCTATGAAAAAGAACTTTAAAAAGTACATAGCAAGCATACCCGGTGAACCAAGTGCAAGTGAAATACAAACGATTGCACTGAAAGGGACGGCTAGAATCCTGAAAAGATCTTGGTTGGACTCACTAAAATAGGGGTAAATGTCAGACATCTGGTTGGATGTCCCATCCCCTAGAAGAAAAAGTTTAAGAAAAATGAAAAAAAAAAAAAAGAGAAACCATAAGGACGTTTATTTACATTCGCAATGTTAGAATTAGCGTCACAGAACAGAACCAGTAACATTTTAAAATGTTAACTTAATGTGTATTCTTTGACGACACGACATTATCTGTAGACCGGAATGGATTACCTTAAAAAGAAAAACTATTCTATACAAATCTACAAAAAATCGGTTCTGAAAGGGTGCGTATCTTTTCCTGATTACTTAACCAGAATTAAATATTCCACAAGTTAAAACATTTAATGAACTTGATTCTGCAAGGTAAGCTGTTTTTTTGTTTTGTTTTGTTGTTTTGTTTTTACTCCTGTTCACTCCTTACAAAGCATATCGCCACTTGGACGTAAGGGGCTACTATTTGGGTTGGTTGGTTTTGTTTTATGGCATATCAACCCTTTTCGGGTTATTTAATGCCGAATCCAAAGATTTTGAAGAAAAATTTTTTTAATAGAATATATTTGTTGTTTTCACGTCGGTTTCTATTTAACCCGTAGTTGGAACCCTAACAGGTACTACCACTCCGGGTCAGAGTGGACCTGGGAGCAATGGTAATTAAAGTGTGGCTCCACACTCCCCAAAGCCCACAAGCTGGGGCCTCAACACTGGATATAGTTTAAGGTCATATCCAGGACCCTCATTGAGGGACTTTTACCCTCTGCAGGGGGGGGGGACAGTCAGCGTATTCTAATGCCCCACCGACAGGGCCATACTATTTTGGGGGGGGATGTCTAGGAAATATTAAATTTGTTACATTTAAACGTCTGCATATCAGTACAGCTAAGGAAGCAGGCAGGGAATTCCAAAGTCTAGCTGTTCGCGGGAAGAAACTATTAGAATAAAAAGCTTTAGGGACATCAACAGTGAAGGGAAGGGGGGTGAGATCTTATTGCTAAACGGGTTTGTCGGGGATATGTACGTCGAAGGGGGTTCAAGTGAAACAAGTTCATCAGAACACATTCCATTATTTGTAAAACAGTGATGCAACATTGCGGTGATGGAATTTCATTTCTGCTACTGTTCCAGTGGCAAATACTCTATTTCGGTTCTATAAGAAATTATCGCTAGGTTTTAGTGAAGATATCAGAGTATTTTTTAAATTGGTTTCAGTATTTTAATCGATATCATACCGAACAGAAATTGACCAGTTTTGCAAACTCCTTTTTTCGATTACAAATAATCGGACTAGAGCTCGGTGGACGATTCAACGGCAGTCCCCCACCCTTATAGCTAGTTTAGAAAAGCCGCTGTTAGTCTTACGGTTCTTTCGATAAGAGTTCAGAAATTGTTATGTACCTGTCCGTCGGGTTCCGGTTGCTGACAGCTAACTTATTGGCAGTTGATGACTAATACTCGCGCGGGAGTGTGTGTGTGTGTGTATTGGAGGGAGAGGAAACTTGCGATGAATCACAGCGATTAAAGACAATTCACAGATGGCAAATGTTGGTCTTGCAACAGCTGACAAGCGTTTGTTTTGGGTGACGTCACAAAATAAAGTATCCCAGTTATTGAATCAGTCAGAACACTTACAGAGAATAAGTGTTCATTTAAAAAGAAAAATTGAATTTTTTAACTCGTCTGTGAGGCCAAGTTTATTGATCTTTTTTCTTGATAGTGAGTCACTATTTATAGAAGTCGAAAGCTGAGGATACAGAAAATGAATGCTAGCTGGGTTTGACTTACTCCTGATCTGAAATGGAACACGTACATCAAGTCTGTTGCCAAGGTCGCTGGAAAGATGGTCGGATCCTTCTACCGCTCCGGAAGATATCTCACTACTGATGCAATTCTCTATCTATATAAAAGCCAAGTACGTCCAAGGATGGAATACTGTTGCCATATCTGGGCAGGAGCTGCTAAAAACAGCCTATCCTGCCTTGACAGAGTACAAAATAGACTTCGTGGCTTAGTGGGGGGATGCCCTTTTCTCTACCCTGCAACCTCTCTCCCACAGAAGAGACGTTGCAAGCCTATCCTTGTTCTATTGTTATTTCCATGGCAGGTGCTCGTCTGAACTCCAAATCTCTGGTCCCCCCCCTCCCTCGCCAATCTTTCGCGAAAAACACCCATTTAGCTGAATCCACTGAAAAATTTTCCCCACTGTATCTGTGCCTAAATCAAAACGCGGATTCCATGAACAAAGCTTCTTTCTTAGAACTGCTCCGTCTGCTTGCTTCCCACTGGACTACAACTTGGATGTCTTCAAGTCCAATGTTAACAAATTCCTAATGAACCTCCCCCTTAAGTAAACACTTCCAATCTCCACACTAACGTAATTTACTTGCAATAACCCTTATCCCTGAGTGGCTTCCGGGCCTTGATAAGTGGTGATCATAAAAAAAAAAAAACTACTGCGAACCTATGTTGGTGAGTGTTCATTGCACAGGCTGTCATCGTCTCACTGTTGTCTTCTAGCGAAATCGGTACAATCTTAGGAGGGAGTCTTATTCTCTGCTCACCGAGTGACCAGAGCTACGGTATAGCTGGAAAGGTCTTAATTATTAAATCATCTGATAGGTTCATAAAAGTAGTGGTTGATCGACAGAAATCAGAAGCTCACAGTATTAATGCTGGAGTCCCTCAGGGGGGGGGTTCATCCTGGGCCCAACTCTCTTCCTGATCTATATTAATGATCTTCCAAATCACATTCTTACATCATTGATAGACATTTATGCTGACGACTATAGTATCACATCTAAGACCATAAACAACCAAGTTCTCTCCGATACTCTCTGACCTTGAGCACGTGGTACAATGAGGAAAGAGGTGGCTGGTTACTTTTAATGCATCTAAAACCAAGTTTTGTCTTTACATCAATGCTCTGATCCCCATCGGCATCAGTTGAAATGAATGGCTCTCGTCTTGGGTGGCCTCATGTTTTGACAAGCTTCTGGACTTGCTTTTACTCCTGAACTGAAATGTAACATTAAATCCGTTGCCAAGGCCGCTGGAAAAATGGTGGGATCCTTCTATCGATCCAGTAGATCGATCACTGCTGATGCAATTCTCTATCTAGATAAGAGCCAGGTACGTCCAAGGATGGAGTACTGTTGCCACATTTGGGCAGGAGCTGCTAGAAAGGATTTACCCTGCCTTGATAGAATTCAAAATAAACTTTGTAGCCTTGTAGGAGATGTCCCTTTCTCTTCCCTGTGACCTCTATCTCACAGAAGAGATGTTGCGAGTTTGCTTTATCGCTATTTTCATGGCAAGTCCTCGACAGAGCTCCCATTTATGGTCCCCACCTCACCAAACTTTCACAAGAAACACTCGTCTAGCAAAATTAATAATTTCCCCCACTCTTTATCTGTGCCTAAACGTAGATTCCATGAACAAAGCTTCTTTCTTAGAACTGCACTAGCAGTATCAGAATTTTTGTAGGAATTTTTGACACCCCTAACACGAAACTGCGAATACAATATAAAAATCTCGTAATTTCTGTTAAAAGTGGGTTATTTATTTTCTTTATGGATTATACTTCCAAAATAAACTATTACAGTTGTTTTAAAAGTAATAGAAATATTTTTTTTTTTTTAAAAACAGTAATGAATTTTCCGAACTCAAAATATTTCTATTCATTCTATTTTTACGATATTTTCAGGGTCAATGTGAAATTTTATGTTCTTTCCAATAAACCGAATATATTTTAGACAAACGTTTTTTTTAAATTCACGCCCCCCCCCCCAAGTGTCACCCATTTTCAACTTTCTCTTAAAAAGTAAATAATTAATTTATGTTGGAGAGTTTTATATATCACAAATTGAAGAGAAAAGGTCAATAAATAATATATTCAAATTTAAAACAAAAAAAACATCCCTTTTTTAGAAATTTACCTGTAAATTTCTAAGTTTAAAACCTTATTTTATAAGAACACGTTTTTTTTGTCTTTTTTTTTTTAATGAAACCTTGGTCCTTGCTCCTTCAATTGAAAAAAAATTAGGGCTTGAATTACATTTTTCGAGGAGTTATAAGCTTGGAAAGACAGGGGGTCGAATAATTCACGCCTCTCATTTTGAAATGTCTATTAAAAAGTAAATAATTTATGTCGGGGAGTTTTATATATCACAAATTGAAGAGAAAATGTCAATAAATAATATATTCAAATTTAAAACAAAAAAAAAATCGCTTCTTTAGAAATTTACCTGTAAAGTCCGAAGTTTAAAACCTTTTAAAAAAAAAAAAAAAAAAAAAAACACTTTTTAAACCTCGGTCCTTGCTCCTTTAATTGAAAAAAAAAAATTAGGGCTTGAATTATTTTTCGAGAAGTTATAAGCTTGGAAAGATGGGGTGGAATTATTCACTATTTTCACGAAATTTCTGACACTGCTAGAACTGCACGCCTATGAAATTGTCTTTCTAATTTCAGCTGACTACAATATGGTTGTCTTGAAGTCTAATAAACAAGTTCTTGAGCCGTTCCACTTAACAAATTTACTGAATTTCCATTACTAACGATTACTATATATTGTCCAATAACCCTTATCCTCGAGTGGCTTCTTGACCTTGATAAGTGGTGATGCCTATGCGTAAAAAAAAAAAAAAAAAAAAAAAAAAAAATTGCCAGGATACAGAATTCATTTATAAACAAAAACGAGACTACTGAACAAGTCTAGTCATGTTAGAATCTATGAATAAAACAGATGTATGTATGCATGCGTGTGAAAATATTTAATCGATAAACTCTTAAACTACTGATCACATAACACGGAAATTAACAGGAAATAGTAATCATACACCAAAGATGGTTTATGATGAGTAAAATCTTTGTTTGGATGAATAACGCGTACAAAAATTTATTCATAACTTTAATTTTATATCTTTATCGTTCAGGTTAGCTCAAACGGTAGGAATGAAACTATAGCACTAAATGTTTTGGTTTCGAGTCTAGCTGACGACACCCAAGTCATTTTTTAATACTTGAAATCAGGCGCTTATTTAGGATTTGATCTTTATGTAAGAGATAATAGCATAAAATCGAAATAAAATTCTTTGAATTTCATTTTTAAAATGAAAAATAATTTAATTATTTTGTTAGTAGAAAAGGGAAGTTTTTTTTTTTTTTTTTTTTTTTTTTTACTTGTTTTCCACCTTAACATTTTCCTTGAAAATGATTTGTAGGGTTTCGGATATGCTGAAAACTAATATCGCATCTAAATTTTCCAGTTATTTTTAATACTAAAAAAAAATTTGCATTTTAATTCGTTATTTCACTCGTTTATTACAGACCTCTTTTTCACTTTCATCACATTTTTTAATTTTGAAATACAAACTTAATAATTTGCATAAAAATATTCATTTTCAGCATCCTGACAAAATAGAAGTTTGAGGAAAACCGTTTTCTTGTTCTAATGATCTTTTCGGCGTCCTAAATCGGCTCTAAATTATTTACAAAATATTTTAGTAACCCTTATCCAGGCCCAGAAGCCACTCGGGGATAAGTGGTGTGGTGATCTTCATGTATTAAAAAAAAAAAAAAAAAAAAAAAAAAAAAAAAAAAAAAAAAAAAAAAAAAAAAGCTGATTACCTCCGTTAGATAAAGATCACATCCCAAAATAAGCGCCGAAATCAGTACTATATATTAGGTAGATATATTTAATAGAGAATTGGCTCTGTAATAAATACGAAATCTGCAGGAGTTAAAATATATTTATGCATATTTTACGACCGGGGGTGGAGGTGTTATACAGAGTTGACTCGTGATAACCGACCGATTCTAAATCCAATATGGCCGCCGTGAAAAAAAAAAAAAAAAAATGTTGGCCATCTGCCAATGATAATCTTCAAACGATTTGTTTAAGATTCCGAAACCTACTTTTTTTGTATTTCGGTCACCGAGGTTTTCAATACAAATTAGTTAAGCAGAGGTACAAGAAAGGGAGGGGTATGGGGGGAGTTATTTTTTCACATGAATACAAAGTTTTCTGCTGTTTAACTATTTTGAACTAGAAAATGTATTCGGCGTTGCCTGGAATTAAACGTAACGTTAAATTCCTTAAAAAATAAAAAATAAAATGGAGTCATATTTCTAAACAGTTCACAAAAAAAAAAAACAAAAAAAAAAACTCGCGATTGAAACCAAAACCTAAAGACAGCGGATCAATTAAGATAACCATTAGGCTAGCTTAACACGACCTTCAAAGTGTTTTCAAACCTACTTATACAAAACATAAGTAATCTGTCATGAGAAGGATTCATTCGGTGGGCAAACAAAAGTCCGATGGCTTCCAAGTACCAATTTTAGCCCCCCTTAGCAGCCCTTTTTTGTAGATGAAAACCGAAAAGGTTTCCACAGGTCTGACTACCCTATATACCAACTTTCAAGTCTGTAGATCAAAAATTTGTTGAATATATAGGCTGAGAATTGCACACGCACTTCTAGATAAAATTTTTCATCACTTTTCATTTTACTTCAGTCGAAGTTCTCAAATCAAAGAAAACTGACCTTTCTAGGACTAACACTATATAAGATATATAGACGCTCGGATGTTCATTATAGTTCTTTATCTCTTATTTTCATGGCCATCTGCCTGAGCTCCAATCTACGCTCCCCCCCTCACCAAACAGTCACGATAAACACTCGTCTGGCTGAAAACACTATCAATAATTTTCCCTACTCTTTATCTGTGCCTAAACCTAGATTCCATGAACAATGTTTCTTAGAACTGCATGCCCATGGAACTCTTCCGTTTACCTGCTTTCCAGCCGACTACAATATGGTCGTCTAAGTCCAACATAAACAAGTTCTTGATGAGGCGTCCCCCTTAAGTAACCCAATTTATCAAATTTACATTTTTTAAAGATTACCATGATATTGTCCTTTTGACTACTGTACACTCTTTAACCCTTATTCTCGAGTGGCTTCTGGGCCTTGATAAGTGGTGATTCCTTTGTTAAAAAAAATGTTCTGCAAGTTGAGAACATAATTTTCCTCTCCTCAAACCAATTTCATGTTTATAGTATATCCTTTTGGTCTCTTGGTCTTACTGGATTTCAGGGCAAGAATTCATCTGGTCTGGTGGAATGTCCAAACTCATGTTGCTACTCGAGATAACATCACTTGGAGAAGGTACACTATTTCTTGTAAAAGCTAGTGTTACAATCATCTTAAAGTTTTGTACTGTTCAACTAGTTCTTAAATTAAACATTTTATATAGTTACTAGCATTTTAGCCTGGCGTTGCCCGGGTATTTGGAGGTGTATAAGAAAGAAAAAAATTTTTTTTTCTTTTTTTTTTACTTTGACCCCTTATTAACATTCGATCCCTTAACATTTATTTTGGGCTCAGTAAGTCAGATCCATGTCCAAGGTTGGTTGGTTGGTTGTTTGTTTTGCGGCATATCAACCCTTTTCAGGTTATTTAATGCCGAATCTGGTGATTTTGAAGAACCATTTTTTTATATAGTATATTTGTTTTTTTTTAAGTCTTATTCTATTCTATTCAACTCATAGTTGAGACCCTAACAGGTGCTACCACTCCGCGTCAGAGTGGACCTGGGAGCAATGGCAATTAAAGGGTGGCTCCAAACTCCCTAAGGCCTGCAAGTTGGGGGCCTCACCATCGGATATAGTTTAAGGTCATATCCAGGACCCCATGTCCAAGGAACCTCTATCTAAAATTTCAAGTGTTTAGACCCCAAAATTGGCAGAGGAGTTTGGTAGAGTTCTCAAAGGTCAAATCATTGAACTGATTCCTTAACAACAAACAGCGAAAACGGATTACAAAGATTTTCCCAAATCTCAGTACCCTGTATATCAAATTTCGAATTTAGACTTAAAATTGACAGAGTTATTGCGTAGGAAAATGTACAGACAGACACTTTCAGATTTTTACACTTTCTATTCAATTTTAGAATTTTGTTCTGGTTAGGAATGGGGCATCCTAACGGATGTCAAACATCCATCCACTATCTCAGGCATTCAGACAGATCATTTTAAGATTTTAACCATGCCTTTAAGTGCAATTGTTTGAACCGCCTGCACTTGGTTCACCGGGTATTTTTTCCAGATAGTTTCTGAAATTTTTTTCTCACGAGTCTGGTTGCTCTTATAAATTAGTGGAATGTCGATCTTCCAAAAATTCCAATTTTTCGTTTTTATTTTAATTTTCTCATTAGTTTGTTCAAGCTGGGGATGAAGCATCCTACTGGATGCCAAAAATTCACCCGCTAACTCATATTAACCGAGAGATCTTTAAGATTTTAACCGTCCCTTTAAGTGCAATCGTTTGAACCTTTATTATACTTGGATCACCGGGTATATTTGTCAGTTTTTGAAATTTTTTTTATGAGTCCAGTTGCTCCTATAACTACTGGAATAATGGAGATCTTCCTAAGATTCCAGTTTCTTTTCATATCGTACATAAGACCTTCGTATTTTGTTTTACCTTTTGTTTTATCACTGTTTTTCCTGAGGATGGGGCATTCTACCAGATACCAAACATTCTCCCATTAGTTTAGTTACTTCAAATGAGAGATCTTTTTAAGATTCTAACTATCCGTTTAAGTGCTATTGTTTGTATTTCTCTTGCACTTGGTTCACTGGGTATATTCACCAGATAATTTTTTAAATTAGCTCGGTTGCTCCTATAATGACTTGTATGATTGATACTTTAAGATTTCAGTTTCTTTCCATGTCATACATAAGCCCTTGGTATTTTTATTTTCTCCCTCTCTGCTCTGTTAAGGCCAGCATCATTAGGGATGCTTTTTTTTTTTTTTTTTTTTTTTTTTTACATGGTGGTCACCACTAATCAAGGCTCGGAAGCCACTCAGGGATAAGGGTTATTGCAAGTACATTACGTTAGTGTGGAGATTTGATGAAGTGTTTACTTAAGGGGGCGGTTCATTAGGAATTTGTTAACGTTGGACTTGAAGACATCAAAGTTGTAGTCAGGTGAGAAGCAGGCAGACGGAACAGAGTTCCACAGGTGTGCAGTTCTAAGAAAGAAGCTTTGTTCATAGAATCCACGTTTGATTTAGGCACAGATATAGAGTGGGGGAAATTTTTCAGTGGATTCAGCTAGACAGGTGTTTTTCGTGAAAGATTGGCGAGGTGGGACCAGAGATTGGAGTTCAGACGAGCACCTGCCATGGAAATAATGATAAAACAAAGATAGGCTCGCAACGTCTCTTCTGTGGGAGAGAGGTTGCAGGGTAGAGAAAAGAGCATCCCCCACTAAGCCACGAAGTCTATTTTGTACTCTGTCAAGGCAGGATAGGCTGTTTTTAGCAGCTCCTGCCCAGATATGGCAGCAGTATTCCATCCTTGGACGTACTTGGCTTTTATATAGATAGAGAATTGCATCAGCAGTGAGGTGAGATATCTTCTGGAGCGGTAGAAGGATCCCACCATCTTTCCAGCAACCTTGGCAACAGACTTGATGTAAGTGATCCATTTCAAATCAGGAGTAAAGGTCAAACCCAGAAGCGTGTCAAAACACGGGGCTTCTAGACGAGAGCCATCTATTTCAATTGATGCCAGATGGGGATCAGTGCGTTGATGATGTAAGGATAGGAGTTTGGTTTTAGATGCATTAAAGGTAACCAGCCACGTCTTCCCCCACTGAACCACGCGCTAGAGATCCGAGGAGAGAGAATTTTGTCATTTACATGCTGACTTCAAGTAGGGTTGCTACTTTCTTCTTGTCCCATATCACTAGGTCAGGCTTAATAGCCCAATTTTCTAGGTATGTAGCTGTAGGAATTTTGTAATCAGTGGATGGTGCATGACTTATTTCCAACTGTTATTTCCGGTAAACATGTTCCCAAGATTTGCTATTACATTGGATATTCAGGTTTTTACAGATTTTCCCATGGAGATATTTACATACTCCATTGCGTTGCATTGTATAATAACCGTCCGAACAGGATTTTGTTTCTGTCTGCGCATGTGTATATATGTTTCTGCTTGTGTCTGTCTATATGTGCTACCAGATCAGGCTGTCTGAAGATATTGGCTTCCTGAAATAAAGGTCCTGAATATGACGTTAAACTATATCCAGTGGTGAGGCCCCAGCTTGCGGGCTTTGGGGAATGTGGAGCCACCCTTTAATTGCCATTGCTCCCAGGTCCACTCTAACCCTGAGTGGTAGTACCTGTTAGGGTCCCAACTATGGGTTTAATAGAAACTGACTTGAAAACATTCTATTAAAAATAATCTTTCTTCAAAATCTTTGGATTCGGCATTAAATAACCTGAAAAGGGTTGATATGCCGTAAAACAAAAACAACCACTCCTGAAATAAAATGCACCTAACATTGATGTTTTTTCTATTCTCTTTCGTAAAACTATGTTCTGCAAAAACAAAACTGCCCCATCTCCCCCTTCCTCCACTTCTTGACGGTCCTGGATATGACCTTAAACTAGTCATAGTAAATAGTGCATGACTTCTTTCCAACTGTTCTATCTGATGGGTTGGTGCGTGTATGCACACGTGGATGTGGTTCCGAGTGCATTCGTATGTGCCGAGAAGTTTTTAGCCGTTGCGTATGTGGTTGTATGTCTGAATAAAACTTGAAAACTACCAAAAGATTAACTTTTGGAAACTTTTTTTTTCACAGGAATCAGAGGCCACTCTAGGATAAGGGTTAATAGGTATACATTAGCCAATGTGATTATAGCGTAGTAAACATTAGTGGGAATTTTGTGAATTGGATTACTTGGGTTCAAGAACTTGTTTATGTTGGACTTGAAGACAATCAGATTGTAGTCAGCTGGAAAGCAGACAACTGGAAGAGAGTTCCACAGGCGTGCAGTTCTAAAAGCTTTGTTCATGGAATCTGCATTTAGGTTTAGGCACAGATATTGATTATCTTGCGACCAGCAGTTGAAGATTTTGCTTTAAACAAAATCAAATGAAAACTACAATTAAAAGAATAATTGAGAATTTTTTCAGATTCCAAAAAGTTCCGATTTTTTGGTTTTCGATTAATCTTTCCAACACTAATATATACCTTACAGGCGGGGCGGGGCGGGGGGTTAATCGGCTGAATTAATTTTTGTATATTTTGACTATCTTTTAAATTAGACATTCATGTATAGTCATTTTTTTCATGTTGGTTTTTGTGCATAGTTGCGAGTTGCGTGTATAATTTTGTGTGGGCATCACGCGCCGCGTTAAATTGCAGGTGGGTTTCATGTGTGGGTAATTTCCGCGTTCTAGTGTAGTATCTGTTCTGATGCTACACTTAATTTGCCCTTGGTCAATGGAGAGGAAACCCTCTATACGGAGGCAATTTTTAGTTTTGCCTACCTCCAGAGTGGCCCGTTTTTGGGGAGCTGACCCCCCCCTCCCTTCCCTCACTAAAAACAACCTTGTGTCACATTTTGCTTTCGTGTGGAAGTAAATAAATACCAATAAGAAATGAACTTACCAGACATTTTGATTCGGAAGTGGTTTTTGCACAAACTGGAAAACTGGAAAAAAAAAAATAAATAAATAAAATTTAAGATTTTAGAAGTATTTTAAATTCGGTAGATTTGCTAGTATATAGGGGTACTTTTTTTTTTTTTTTTTTTTTTACAGAAAAAGTTCAACTACGTCTTGCTGTATACAGTAGCATATGTAAACCACATCCACCGTGTAGAGTCGAAGAAAATGAAGGGAGGAAGCGCCCACGTGTCTGCGCGTCATGCCTTACCTTGGAACGCTCCTACGGTGTGCGTACGTGCATGGCCGAGACATGAAAGAAATTCCAAAATGGCGCCGTCCTCATCTTGTAGATTGTGCGATCATCACTGGGCCCCACGTGACCGTTCTTTGGCTGCCGATTGGCCGAGGACGGACGCCGGAAGGATAAAGGGAGTGTGTTTGGAACATGGGGGCGTCTTTTTCTAGGATCGACGTCAGTGTGATCGTATCGGTGAACTGCTGCAGCTTTAAGAGTACTTTAGTGTGTGTGTGATTTTTTGGGACTTGCTCGTCTGCTGACTTTACAGGACTTTCTTTTCTGCTGATTCTACAGGACCTGCCCTTCTGCAGAACTTGGAACAAAACTTCAAGCCTTTTCTTTCTTTTCACACGTAGTCGCCTAAAAAGGTAGAATCCGACTTACTTGTGAAACGGCTTTACACTGCACATTTTTAATACAAATATTTTAATTTATTACGGACTTAGTGGTTTCATGACGTTTCATCCAACTATTCCTCAGGCCTTCATCAGTTGGTAACCACAACGGGATAGGAACTCCAAATGTAACTATTCTCAGCAATTACTGCTATTCATAGTTGTTGCTGTCTCACCTTCGGGGCCCCATGGCGCAGTTAATAGAGATGTTGAATCTACGATTCCAGGTAAGAATTGTTTGAAAATAGCGGTTTCAATCCTACCCAAAGCCGGCAAGAGGCTTACTTGGCCAAACCGTGGTGAGACGACAACAACTATGGAAGGCAGTAATTGCTGAGAATGCATGTAGGAGATTCGGAGTTCCTATCCTGTTGCGGTTACCATATGACGAAGGCCAGAGGAATAGTTGGCTGAAACATGAAACAACTAAGAAAGAGGAGAATAATAGTCTGCAATAAATTGATAAATACTCAATAAATAATCAATGAATTTCAATTAAAATATATACATTTGTGTATGCTAGAACTTGTTCTACTTAAATTCTACACAATTATGCAGAATGTAGAAACTATGCATAAACAGAACTGAGCACAATAGTTAAACCAATCATCTAATTAGAAACCATAAAAAAAAGTAAATGAATTAAAAGTACGTTTTTCGAAGAATATGCAAATTAGATGACCTTTATTTAGTAGCTCGCATAACCACGATTATTCTATGTTCATTTTGATTTTTTTTTTTTTTTTTTAATAGAAAAAAAAAAGTAGGTATTCTGGCAGTAATTACTTGGGATACAGTTATAAAACTCGGCATTACTATCCTGTCACAGTTAACCACCTGAAGAAGGCCAGAGGATAAGTTGGCCGAAACGTGGTGAAACAGCAGCAACTTTGAAAATGAGGATAACAGTCCGCAAAAAAAAAAAAATAAAAAAAAAAATAAAAATAAAAATAAAAATAAAAAATAAAAATAAAAATAAAAATAAAAAATAAAAATAAAAATAAAAATAAAAATAAAAATAAAAATAAAAATAAAAATAAAAATAAAAATAAAAAATAAAAAATAAAAATAAAAAATAAAAATAAAATAAAAATAAAAAATAAAAATAAAAAAAATAAAAATAAAATAAAAATAAAAAATAAAAAATAAAAATAATAAAAAATAAAAATACATGAAGACCTTTTCTCAAAGATTTAAAAAAATAAAAGCAAAACATAAAAAGTAGGCTTTTAATATTGATGCAAGTGCGACGAAAAACTCAGCTTTATATATAGATACTACCGTGGGAGGGGGGGGGGTCACCCAGCGTTGCCAGGTCGTAAAATACAGTTAAATATATTGTAATTTATAGTGTGGAAAGTCTAACTTCTGAATTTTTGATCTACATACTTTGATCTTGATATATAGGGGATTGGACCTGTGGATCAATTTTGCTTTTAAAACTAGCTAATTGGAGAGAACAGCAAGTTTTTTTTTTTTTTTTTTTTTTTTTTATACAAAGTCACCACTTATAAAGTCCCAGATAAATAATACTCATCTCAATAATGAATTCCAATTAAATGTTTCAGTTTAGAATATATTTCTACTTTCAGGATTATGTTCTACATACATAACTAATGAAAAAAAAGTTTGTTCAGGCCCGGAAAAGTTTTAAGTGTCATCTTATTTGATGACCAAAAGTCAGAATGTCGACAGGTTTTTCGATTCTATAAAGAGGGTTCAACATCAATTTCTTGAAGTGGACTCTAGACCCATTTTAAAACCCTAGACCCTTTTTAAAATATATGATATAATGATGAGACGATTTCAATATTTTTTTTTTCTTATTTTGATTCCGTTCTAAATTTCAGATTCAGATTCTTTCACAATTTCTAAAAGAGCGTTTTCTTTGTGCATGCGGAATCGGATGACATAATAGGAACATATTTTCAGAACCGTAAAATCACTTGTGGGAGTAATATAGATTTTAGTTTTGCTGAGAATATAAAATAAAAATAAAATGGATGGAATCCACATTTAACTTGAAGCACAGATAAAGAGTGGGGGAATAGTGGTTTTAGCTAGACGAGTGTTTTTCATGAAAGTTTGGCGAAGGGGAGGGGACCATAAACTGGAGCTCAGACGAGCAATTACCATGAAAGCAGACAGGCTTGTAATGTCTTCTGTGGTTTGGTTGGTTGGTTTTACGGCATATCAACTCTTTTCAGATTATTTAATGCCGAATCCAGTTATTTTGAAGAACATTTTTATCTTTTTATATATATATATATATATATGTGTGCGTGTTCAGACCCTAACAGGTACTATCACTCTGGGCCAGTGGAC
This sequence comes from Euprymna scolopes, assembly GCF_053919585.1. Lineage (NCBI taxonomy): Eukaryota > Metazoa > Mollusca > Cephalopoda > Sepiida > Sepiolidae > Euprymna > Euprymna scolopes. The sequence continues at coordinate 4,071,016 of NC_136521.1, read as the reverse complement.
CTGGGAGCAATGGTGATTAAAAAGGTGGCTCCACACTCCCCAAAGCCCACAAACTGGGGCCATACCATTGGATATAGTTTAAGGTCATATCCAGGACCCTCTTGTGTGGAAAGAGGTTGCAGGGAAGAAAAAAGGCATCCCCACAAGGCTACTTTGAACTGTCAAGGCAAGATAAGGTCTTTCATATGTGGCAACAGTACTCCATCCTTGAATGTACCCGACTTATACAGATAGAGAATTGCATCAGTAGCGAGATATCTAATGGAGCGGAAGAAGAATCCCAGTATTTTTTCAGCCACCTGGGCAACGGATTTAATGTAAGTGCTCTATTCCAGGTCCAGAAGCTTATAAAAACATAAGGCCTCCAAGACGAGACATTCATTTCAAACGAAATATAAAACATGTATGCATATATGTAGCCAATGTTTGTATAAATAAAACACGAGAACAGCATGCGCAGTGAATTTCTGCATACTTGTTTCTTGCTGAGAAGGATGCAAGTCTTGTAATTGCTTCTGACCCAGACATTGCAAGAAGCGTAGATACAGATTTTGGGCGCACCCTATCATTTCATGCCCAATTGCTCATTTCTCGGCAGGAGGAGGGGGGTATCTATAATTAACGACCAAGTATTAATATCTCAAACAGGTTAATTAGATGGCAGATATAGAGTAACCATGCAATCACTAATGCGTATATGCATTAGGTTGGTGCAAAAATATATATATATTAGTTGAACGTCAAGAAACATTTTTGCAACAACCTAATACCTGAATTAATTTTTTCAAGTTTTAAAAAAGCTTTAGGGCGACAAGTGATGGATGGCTCTCGTCTGGGTGAGGCCCCGTGTTTTGACAAGCTTCTGGGCTTTACCTTTGCTCCCGATCTGAAATGGAACACGTACATCAGGTCTGTTGCCAGGGTCGCTGGAGGGATGGTGGGATCCTTCTATCGCTCCGGAGGATGTCTCACTACTGATGCAGTTCTGTGTGAAAGCCAAGTGCGTCCAAGGATGGAATGCTGTTGACATATCTGGGCAGGAGCGGCCAAAAACAGCCTATCATGCCTTGACAGAGTACAAAATAGACTTCGTGGCTTAGTGGGGGATACCTTTTTCTCTACCCTGCAACCTCTCTCCCACAGAAGAGACGTTGCGAGCCTATCCTTGTTTTATCGTTATTTTCATGGCAGGTGCTCGTCTTAACTCCAATCTCTGGTCCCCCCCCCCCTCGCCAATCTTTCACGAAAAACACCCGTCTAGCTGAATCCACTGAAAAATTTCCCCCAATCTATATCTTTGCCTAAATCAAAACGCGGATTCCATGAACACAGCTTGTTTCTTAGAACTGCACGCCTGTGGAACTGTTCCGTCCGCCTGCTTTCCTCCGGACTACAACCTGGATGTCTTCAAGTCCAATGTTAACAAATTCTTAATGAACCACCCCCCTAATTAAACACTCGATCAAATCTCCACACTAATGTAATGTACTTGCAATAACCCTTATCCCCGAGTGGCTTCCGGGCCTTGATAAATGGTGATCACTAAAAAAAAAAAAAAAAAAAAAAAAAAAAAAAAAAAAAATTAGTGTGACTGTCACTTTCACACATGATAGAAGGCTCTTAACGTTCTTGGGATTTGTTCACAACTTGCCAACTCGTAGATCTGCAACAAAACGAAAACCGAAAATGGAATCTTGTCTTTTTTAGGGTGACAATATTATCGCTCCCCCCCCCCGAGAAAAAAAAAAAAAAACACAAAAAAAAAAAAAAAAAAAAAAAAAATGAAAGCGTAAAGATGATTCAGCATTTTTTAAATCTTATTTTGCTTGTGGCTCCCTTCAATTCGATGTGCTTGTGGTAGTGATTGATATGCCACAACACAAAAACAACTCTTTGTCTAGTACAATAAAGGGAGGTTATCTTCCGCTCCCTTCTCACTTAAATTCTCAACCAGATTACTGCAATTACTAATGTGCGTATGCATTAGGTTGGTGCAAAAAATGTTTTGAGATTATATATCTCTCTCTAGACATCTGTCCATCCATCTCTCTCTCTAGACATCTGTCCATCCATCTCTCTCTCTCTAGACATCTGTCCATCCATCTCTCTCTCTCTAGACATCTGTCCATCCATCTCTCTCTCTCTAGACATCTGTCCATCCATCTTTCTCTACATCTGTCCATCCATCTGAACGTCAAAAAACATTTTTGCACCCACCTAATACATGCATACGTATGTATAAAAACTTGAATGCTCACTAGACATCATCCTTGTCTAAGGTTTCTTAGTTTTGAGGATGTTTTCTGCACAAGTAAACCCCGAAATATAGATTATATATCACACATATACATGGCTCAAATAAGATTTAAGTCTGTTAAAACCAGTGTGGGTTAGCCAAAGAATGGTGCATCTTCAAGTGATGTTACCTCGGGTTTTTCTTAATGAAAAATCATCCAAAACAAGCCATAAAGACACTTGATGTAAGGAGCTAACAAGAACAAAGATTATCGCAAAGACAAGAGATGCTTACTGACTTTAGTTTTGAAAAGTCTAAAAAGGTGTAGGTCGGAGGAAAACAGTCAGCAGAATGAGTTCCACAACCTTGCAGTCCTTGGTTTGGTTGTTTAACGGAATATCAACCTTTTTGGGGTTATTTAATGCCAAATCCAATTATTTGGGAAATTGTGTTCCTGTTGCATCCAGTTTCTTCAATCGCTAGTTTGTCGTGTTTGGTTTGGTTGTTTTATAGTGGATTTTACCGTTTTTGTTCCCTGTCCTGCAGAACATGAGTTTTGCAATGGGAGAGGAAAAAAAGATTACACTAATGTTTCATACATTTTAAGTTAGGAAACCAGTCAGAAAAGGGGAGGGGGTAGAAAGAAAGGGGAGATGGGAAGGAAGAAAAGGGGGAAAAGGTGGGTTGTTTTTGCAGAACACAATTAAGTTTTGCAAAAGGAAGTAGAAAAAAAAAAAAAACATCAATGTTAGATGCATTTTGTCTCAGGGAGCCAATATATCTGGTAGCACCAGGCAGTCCTTAAAAAAAAAAAAAAAAAAAAAAAAGCTACTGGAATATGAAGCTGTATTACAATGAGGTATTGAAAACAGCAAATTGAGGAAGACCAAGTTAAACAAGCTGGAACAAAGGAAGCAGTGAATAGATCAGACAATTCTGAGGATCACATGCCCTAATAGTGTTTGTGAAAGAGACCGAGACTAGCAACATCACGTCTGTTAGAGGTTGCAGTAAAGAAACTTAATGTCGCAGGAACAAACAAAAAAACTGAGAAAAAAAAAAAAAAAAAAAAAAACTGCAGTTTTTTCTGTTAAGTGTAAATCAAATGCATTTATTGGTGATTCTTCCAAAACAACGCATTTCATATTGCAAACGTCTTTTTGCACACATGCTTTTTAAAAGTCACTGCCCCTGCCACCTCACACTGGTGACTTGTTAAATTGCCTATGTACTTTAACGGATGCTAATATTTTCATTAGCCAGCTATCCTTCCGCTGCCGGTTTTCTCACATGCACTTATACACGCCCCGTTACATAAAAGGGTGGGTTGGGAGGCAATCCAATTACAAATACGTTTCTGCAATCAACAGCACAAAGCTGGATACTCCAGACTGAATTCTTATTCTGGAATCCAGAGAGACCACAAGAAATACTATATGTAATAGATAAAAAAAAAAAAAATGAAATAATGAACGCCCCCTCCCCACAATTTATGCTGTTTGTACTCACTTTTCCAAAAATGGTTATTAGGTAAAAATAACACTACCAAACCAACCAAACCACCAAATACTAATTTGGTTTAAGAAATGACTCGTCCTCTGGGAAAGTGCATCTCCAGCGATAATAAATAAAAAGAAACTTATGTAGGTCATAGCAGGGCAAGACTGCCTAGAAGCTTCACTCGTCTCCAGAGATACAAGGGGGGGGGGGGATGAGAAAAGCAACTTATGGAGGAGGTCCGTTTCTTACAAATGCATATAATTAAACACGCGCACACAATTTACATTCATAATTCAACGTTCCTAGTAACGCAGCTTGTTTTGGTTTCTTTCCAAGACACGATGCCGCCATTTTGTGCTTTACGATACCAACACACGAAGGTCAGAATAAGTGGAAAAAAAAAAAAAAATAGGAAACCGGTGTATAGTTTGGATTATTCTGAATACTGTCTTCATCTTCAGTCTTATTTTCACAACGTTTCAGTCGATGTAACCTCCGACGTTGTGGCGGACTTCTTATAAACAGGAAGTTTGCGAAGGATACACACAGCTAATTTGGGTCTTTGTTCTCAATTCACAAATAGGGCTCAACTTTAGTTTTACGACACACGGGGGGGGGGGGGGAAGAAGAAAAAAAAACAAAAAAAACACGGCATACAGAAAAGGTGAAAATCACAGAACTATTAGAGAGGGCTTGACGTGATTAGAACATGTTTTCAGACTACAAGACTCCGGCTAGGTAAAGAAACCATTTTAAAACGAATCAAGCTAATGACCATAGGTCAGCTGACCCAGTAAGAGTTGATATTGTATGCTGCTCCTGATAAAATAAAAAAACTATATATTAATACGAAAGCGTGTTATTTTCTGTGTCACGCTTACATCCGGGTCGTTTGTTATGTACTTCCATTTCTTGTAATAATTTTTCATAAATTTTGGTTTCAGTTTTTTAATATAGCTGATGATGGCACTCAAGTCATTTATTTTATTAATTTTATCAAGAATTCTTCAGTTTTGGTTTCGGGACTCTAGTTTTTATACATTATAAATTTTTTTTATTTCGGGTTCGATTCAAGCTAATGCAGTAATGCACCCAAGTTATATGGATATATTGCGATTTTTGAAATCGCAATATACACACGCTATCGTATTAAATATAGGGTTTTTTTTTTCTGAATTTTTTTTTTTTTAGATGAGGATTGATAATTTGCATTATTCTGACCACAGTTCTCATCCAGTGTTATTCACAGGGTTTCAGCTGATGTAACCTCCGACCTTCTTCACATGTCAAGATCAGAAATATTTTCTGTTGAACTCTAGAATCTGCACAGAATTTCTAACAACCACTTATTTAATCCATGGGGAGGGTAGCATGTTCTTGTTAAGTCAGCCATGACTAGGTAATATGATTATCAATACAAAAAAAAAAAAATTAAAAATAAGAGTATAGATTAAACTTGCAAACAATTTACATTAAACGTTTGTAGTAATGCAGCTTCTTTCGAGTTTTCCCGTCTCAAACTTAAAGTCTCTTGCTGCCACATGTTAATCTCATCTGGAGTGTTTTTCCTTCTGCGCCTCTACACGCCGACCGTATACAGCCAGGTACACCTTAGCATCCTTCTGATAATTTAGAAGAGACTTTGGGAGGTGTACAACTTTCCAGGCATTACCTCGTTCAGGTAAATGTGTTTCGTTTCACAAGGAACTTTTTTTTGTACCTGATCAGTAGAGCTTGGACAACAGCATATTTTTTCATTGTTTCGACTCTCGAGTGTGTATCCGTCGAGATGCGGTTCTCGGTTGATAAACTGTGTCGGAGAGTCAAAACAATGTAAAGAATTCTATTATTCTCTTGTCATAGCCCTACTGATCAGTGTCCAATCCCGAGGAGGAGTATACTGGGAAAAGAGGGGTTGGGTGAGAGATGGGGGGGGGGGGGTTAGAGGCCGGTCTCCCCCCTTTCCATACCTTTCTGGCCTTGTGCTACATTTTGCGTCTGTGAGAGGCTGTCAAAGGCAAGCTAAGTAAGCAGAGCTTTCAATAGGTAGTCAAAAGGCAGCATCTGAAACGTGATGGGGGAAGGGATAAGCGAGGCCAGCTGAGCTGGGGTAGGGTGTTCGGAACGGCAAAGAAAATGGAAGATACGAAAAGTAAATGAGCGGTTGTTCGGCACCTACCGATGTGTTGCTACTTACCAGCTGATAGAGATTGGGGTCGAGGGGAGGGGGGGGAGAGGTAATATCAGATTTTAGCGCGATGGAGGGGGAGCAAATAGAAATACTGATTTTTCACAACTCGACCAACAATTAGGGGGGGGGGAAGAGAGAGAAAAAAAAAAAACAACAAAAAAAAAAAAAAAAAAAAAAAAACGGGGCACTCCCCAGATAGGAAATCTTTCATCTCATGAATGCTTGGTAGAAAAGGAAAAACATGAGGATATACATTAAAAAAAAAAAAAAAAAAAAAAAAAAAGGTGGGGGTGGGGGGCGTAAGTCAGAAACTGGATATTTGAAGTCTGATTTAGCCATTCAAAGTTTAAAAAATTTGAGATTCTCGATTACAGGTTCAATGTAGTTTGATTAAAGCATTATTTAATATGTATAAAGTTGTTTTATACATGCAAGTGCAACGGATGGTAGGCCATAACCTGAAGCAAATTAAGACGCAACGGTGGAGCTATGCAGACTCCCCTTAAAATTTATATAAACTTTGAAATCAAAACTTTTTAAAACAAGTGAAGATGCAATAATTATACATATATAAAAAAAAAATAAAAAATTAAATCCCCTTTTTTGTGAAAGAGAAACTTTCGGACCATAACAGGTCCATCTTCAAAGAAAATAAAAGTTCTATTGTTTTGGTTTTTCTTGCAAGTGAAATATCACTTAAGTGTACAAGGCGAGCTGTTGCTAAACGCACGAGGTGTCAGAACTCGGTGAGAGTTTTAGCGCATGGTCACAAAAAAAAAAAAAAAAAAAAAAAGTTAAAGTTTGGTATTAAAGTGGAAGCATCATTAAAAATGTAAAACTTTAGACAAAACTTCAGAACACGTTAGGATGTAAATATTTTATTAAAAAGATAATATATTATAGAATATAAGAGAAGGTGCCCAGCATTGCTCGGTCATAAAACGCGCTTAAATATGATATTTTAATTAATGCAGATTTCGTATTTAATATATTGGGTCCAATATATAGTAAGGGTTTTTAAAGTTTAAAAAAAAAAGGAAAAAAAAAATTGTGCTCCACCACTGAGAATCGAAAACCAAACGTTTAATTTATTTTCTTCCTCTGCCGGGCTAAAAATTAAAATATGAACCAGTACCTATTACGTTATGCATGCATATTCGTAATGCCGTCGTTAGACCTTCACTTGGCAAATTTCATTTTTTTTTTTTTTTTATTAAATAATTTTCAATTTTGTACCGATTTTCCCTGGCTAAAACCCAAACAAAGCTTCTATATGAAGTTTCAGGTCTGTAGTCCAAAAACTCCAAGTAAGAATTTTTTTTTTTTTAAAACAAAAATATGTATACAGAACTATATATGGAAAGAATTTGTGTTTACTATAAACTTTTTACGCAAATATTACGCAAGTATAAATTATATAGAATATCTATAAATATAATTACATGTAATAGTTAACTAAAAGATGACCATCTCATAAGAAAAGCGAAAAAAACTAATAGGGAATTAATTAAAATGTTTAAAAGAATATGCAAATTAGCTAGATCTTTTGCAGATGAATGCAATTTCACTAACCATATAACCAATATATATATATTATTCCTTAATTGGAATTTTTTATTTTGAGATGAGGATTTTATGTTAATTTTATTTTGGACTATTAGTCTCATCTTTATTAGCTTTTTTTTTTTTTTTTTTTTAAATCTGACGAAGGCCAGAGGAAGTTGGCCGAAACGTTGTGAACCAATAAAAAAGATTAAAAAAAAAAACACAACAACTAATAAAGATGAGACTAATAGTCCGAAATAAAAATAAAATTACCATATAACCAAGTTGTATTTTTTTTTTTTTTTTTTTTTTTTAAATAAAATTACATATGAGGGAGAAAGAGTTAAATGCCCTCCAAATGCCCTCCTCTAGTGTCTAAGGTCTGTCAGGACAACCTGGCATGAGGATACTTTCATCTAAAAATACCCCCCCCCCACCTAAATATACACAATCTATGATACAAATAAGATCTCTTGGGCATAACTAGAAAACACTGGCTATGTTGTATAATAGGATGGTTCATATTGAGGATCATATATAAAGAGATGGCAGGTACATGTAACGGGTACATGGAATACAAGAGACGATGATAAGAGAGAAAAGAGACATTTATACAGTTTTGTGTTTTTTTATAACAAATTAGCGAGTGAGAGAGCGTGATCAATTCTTATAACACAGAAGAGGAGAGATACATTTCTTGCAAGAGTTACATAAAGTTCATAACAACGATGAGGGAGACAAAGTTCATATTACGTACGTCCAAGGATGGAATACTGCTGCCACATCTGGGCAGGAGCTGCTAAAAACAGCCTATCCTGCCTTGACAGAGTACAAAATACGCTTCGTCGTTTAGTGGGGGGGGGGATGCCCTTTTCTCTTCCCTGCAACCTCTCCCACAGAAGAGACGTTGCAAGCCTATCTTTGTTTTATCGTTATTTCCATGGCAGGTGCTCGTCTTAACTCCAATCTCTGGCCCCCCCCCCTTGCCAATCTTTTACGAAAGACACCCGTCTAGCTGCATCCACTGTCAAAAACTTTCCACGATGCCTAAATCAAAACGTAGATTCCATGAGCAAAGCGTCCTTAGAACTGCACGCCTGTGGAACTGTTCCATCTGCCTGCTTCCCTCCTGACTACAACTTGGATGTCTTCAAGTCCAACGTAAACAAATTCCCGATGAACCGCCCCCTTAAGTAGACACTTTAAATCTCCACACTAACGTACTGTACTTACAATAACCCTTATCCCTGAGTGGCTTTCGGGGCTTGATAAGCAGTGACCACCTTGTAAAAAAAAAAAAAAAAAAAAAAAAAAGAGGTTTCACACATTACCTTTTGCTATTGAATGACGACACGAAGACGACAGTTACAAAACATGACTTTATCGGATCGACCGGTCGGATGATTGAATTGCTGGCTTTGTAATAAAGTCGTTCTACATGGTTAAATGTTCTCCCTTCGCTTCTAAAGGGACCCTCCTTTGACCATGTCAGCTCTGTCCGACCGACTGTTAACTGTCCGATCCTGACTGGACTGCCTCTGATCTTCGACCCCCTGACTCGACTAAAACTAGCTCCTATATTGAGAATTCATTTTTGCTATGACGTCAGATGTGTGGTTTCAAAACCTGATTGACTCGCGTGGCTTTAAAACATACGTGGCTCGGCACCTTCTCCAAATACTTCTGCAACAAAGAATTCTCACTAACCTATTTTTCAACCTAACTTATTTTTCAATATATTTTTAAATTGTATTGTTCATTATTTTTTTTAGCTGACCTTTTTAATTCAGTTCCCATAAAAAAAAAAAAAAAAAAAATGTACAATTAAATTCCTTTTACAATATCTCTATTTCCAAAATAGCCAAATTCCAACTCCAAATCTATTCTGAACCTTGCTTACACGGTTCGAATCTCGGTCTATCCTAATCTCATTTTCCACTTATCTAATGTTTTTCTTACAAGAAAAGGGGGGACCCTTTTCTTGTAACAGCTTTTACGAGGAATATTACATCTTCAAGTGATGTTGCCTCGAGTAATAGCACAAAACAGGACACTCCAGACTAGAATCAAGGACGACCAAGAGACCACAAAAAAGACATATGTATTTAAATAGTTATGAGAGAAATTCTGGTCGCAACTTTTTTTTTTTTACTAACTCTAAGTAAAGAGGAATTTTAATGAAATATTCAAATATGTATAAATTTCATAGAATCAAGTGTTAGTCCCCCCCCCAAACCTTCTCATTTGAGAACTTCGACTGAATTAAAATGATTGTATTAGTGATTTTGCCTGCGTGCGGAACAGTCTACAATTAAATTCCTTTTACAATATCTGTTTCCAAAATATAGAAATTCCAACTCCAAATCTATTCTGAACCTTGCCGTCTACAGGCTTGAAACTTGATATAGAGGGGATTTCGACCTGTGGAACAAATCCGTTTTTAGCCGGTAAAAATAGCTGCTAAAGAGGTAAAAATTGAAGCACGTTAAAACTTGTGTTACTTTTACGAATGAGCAAATATACATTCATAAACTTTTTTTTTTTTTTTTTTTTTTTAGAGTTTTTATATGCATATGGATTTACTGCAGATAACAGAATATGGCAAGCTGTTTTAGCTGTCAAGTCAGATTTTTGTAAAGTTTGAAATCACGATATATTGGGTACAATACTATAATCAACAGAATTGGTTTTATGTAAATACAAAATCTGCCTAAATTAAAATATGTTTAAGCATATTTTACGATCAGACAACACCGAGTGCAATGTAGTATCTGCTCTGATAGATTTCACCTTTTCTGTCCTTGGTCAGGGGAGAAGAAATTCTCCATGACAGAATTTTTTTATTTTGTTCCTATCCAGAGCGCCCCTTTGTGGGGAGCTGGAGTTTCTCCACATTAAAAACGGACCATGTGGCTAACTGCCTTGTGGGAAGGCAAGGAAATAGGAACAATTTTTATACAAACTACATGGACAGGCGAGGTCATGACGTCATGACATTTCTAAAGATTATAGAAATGCTAGGACCTTTGTGATGATATAGATTTTGGCAAACTTTTACTATGTTTTTTACATCTATAATATAAAGTGTGTGTGTCCTGCAAAGACTTTTGGAGAGGGGGGCACTCCAGGTAGTTACTGTTTCTTAGAACCTTTTATATGATACCTAGATTATAATATCTACGATTTACGGAAGGGGTGGGGGTGTATCTTATTTGAGCTCCTTTTACATGCTATTTTTGCAGTATTTCTTTGTCTCCGCTTGTTTATTTGGCTTTTCCATATATAAGCGAAACTGAACCCGTAACAAAATGAGCCTCCCTGGCGCTCGTGCTTGGGACGTCCAGAAAGCAATGAGGTTTGATCAATGCGGCCAAAACCCGTCATGTCAAGCAATTGCTATTCATTTGGACACTCCCCTATTTATGGGAAGGTTTACTCCAACATCTTGGGGGGGGGGAATGCAGACACTGGCTTGCAGCCAAAGTTAAGTTTCCCCATATGCCGTCATGTTCGACCTCATTAAATTCATGCACCTGTCATTTAACTTTTTAATCGTTAAATTATAACCTTTTTCATTCTTTGCCCTTCGTGGCCGAGCGGGTAACATACCAGTCTTTTTCCATTTCTTTTCCACCTTCGTATCTAGACTTCAGGTTCAAGCCTACCTTCCTAACAATTTTTTTTTTTTTTTACATCTCCAAAACACCCAGGCAATACCAGGCACCCCCGCTAATCTCATTATATATATATATATATATATAATATATATATATATAATCTCTTCTCTATATAAATAAAATGAACTCATTTCCCCCCCCCCCGTCTGATTTTGACCTTAATAGGATTAAAAATCAAGATATTTCATGCAAATATAATATGCACAAACGGCAGAACAATATCTGAGGTGTGTTATAGGCTTATTATTTCTCAAATTCCTCGATAATCTTAGATTTCTATACTTTTTCTGCTGAGAAGTCACGGGCAAAATCGGTTAAGATCAATGGAAGTGGTAAAATATTTTCTCTCTAATAAATGCCTCCTCCCCCTACCACCACTTAACACCGTTTGGGGATCGTTCACAAGGAACAGTTGAAAAGAGAACACTGGTTTGGCTTCGTAGTTTTTTCATGTGAAGTTATTTAAAATCACTAAACTAAGCTGCAGTGCTCTGTGGCGTAGTGGTTAGCGTGCTGGACAATTCACATATTTTCACGTTCGCGCCGACCTACCGTAGTCGTTTTTTTTTTTTTTTTTTTTTTCCTAAACAACTGGAATGGACTTTTCTTCGTGGCCGAACTGTTAACGTTTCAGATTTTTTTTTTTTTTCCTTCACACTTCATTTTCCTACTTTTACTCACGACTCCGGGTTTGATCCTTCCTACTTACCTACCATAACATTTTTTAAACCCCCCCCCCTGTCCCGGAAACAAACACTCGGGCAACGCCGGGTACCCCCCCCCCCCGCTAGTATATATATATATATATATATAAATAAATAAATAAATAAATAAATAAATGGAAAATGTCTGCACGTCTCGCAAAAACTTTCAACACAGGTGACGGATTTTCAGATAGGTATCATTTTGAAGCTCCACCCTTTGGACGACAAATATCGAAAAATTGGCTAAAAACATTAATTCCTTCACCCTCAACGAGACACTTTTCTACAGAGGGGTAGCAAAAAAAAAAAAAAAAAAAAAAAATCGTTCCTACATGACAAGAACCAAATACGCATGCACAAAAAAGGTTCTTGAATTAGTTTAAAGTTTAAAATCAACTCAATTTCGCTGACGCGCTCTTAGCTCAGTGGGTAAAGGACCGGCGTCATTATCTTAAGGTTGCAAGTTCGAACGGTGATCTAAGAGTTTTCGTTTTGTTTAAGTTTTAAAAATGAAACCGGGTTTTTTTTTTTTGGGGGGGGGGGGTCCACGTTCGGCGTTTTGTTTTTCCGATTAAAAAAATTTTTTTTAATATTTAAACAGGGTTATTTCGCTTATTCTTTAGTTTCAGTTTAATTTACACCCCCCCCCCAATACATACACCTCAAAACACCAGGGCAACGCTGGGCACCCCCGCTATTCTATAATATAAAGGGCAAAAATCTGTTTAAATGTATGTTTGTATGTCTGCCTAAAACTTTCGACAGAGGCAACGGATTTTCATGAGATCGGTATTATTTTGACCCTTCGGGTGGCAAATATCCTTGCTACAAAAGTATCTACAAAATGTTGTGGATGGCCTATGCCCCTCCAGGGGCTCAAGGCTTTGGATGGATGGACTCCAGGCCAGAATCAAAGTGTAATATCTGTTCTGATGCTTCATTAAATTGGTAATTGGTAAATGTAGGAGAAACCCTTCATATCGAGACAACTATTTATTTGGACATAGAGTGTCTCTTTTTTTTTTTTTTTTTTTTTTTTTTTTAGGGGGAGCTGTTGCCCCCCCCCACATTAAAAATGATCTTTTGTCCAATTTGCTTTCGTGGGGTGCAAATAAATACCACCGGTGTAGTATCTGTTCTGAGGCTACACTCCACTTTTTCTGTCCTCGTTCAATGGAGGAAAAATCGTGACAGAAATTTTAATTTTGTTCCTATCCAGAGTGCCCCTTTTTAGGGGAGCTGGATTCCCCCTCCCCCACATTAAAAATCGACTCCGTCTCCCTGCCCTCCTGGGGAGGCAAGTAAATAGGAACGATCAATGGAGCAGAGATTTCATCAACAGCTGATAAGACAAACTTTCTTCATAAGTTTGCAAATTCTATAAATGGTAAAACAATTCGTGCAAGATTTTTTTTTTTTAGAATCAGAGATATCGTTTGCCAGGTTTTACACATACGATTCAAATTTCCTTAAACATTTAAATCTTTGAGATTCCCTTCTATAGCAATTCTGTACTTGTATTCAATAAATAGGTTTGTTTTACTGTAAACAGATTCGAAAAAGTTGTCAAAAAAACGAATATATAACAAATAAATGTTATCAAAAGCAAGATAAGTTACTTTCCTACCTAACTGGATATGTTTTTAGCATTTTTATTTAATGTAACATGTTTATTCAGCTCGATAAACAGTGTTTACCGATGTATTGGCAAATTCAAAATGGCGCCCGACTCTTTGACACGGTAGGTTTGGGAAAATGAGTTAAAAATAAAAACTAAAAATGTTGTTAGAAACTCGCTCAATATGTTACGGTAACATGGGCTGACATTGGGTGGGTTTTTAAACATTTGTCTAGTTTTTTTTATTTTTAACTCCTTTTCCCAAACTTACCATGTGAAAGAGAGTCGGGCGCCATTTTTAATTTTCCAATACTTCGGTAAACGCTGTTTTTCGAGCTGAATAAACACGTTACATTAAATAACACTAAGAAAATATCCAGTTCTTATCTTGCCTTTGATAACATTTATTTGTTATGTTTTTTTTTACAACTTTTTCGAATCTGTGTGCAGTAAACCTTAATAAAATAACTATTCTGTACTTTCAACTAACAATTTTGTTACATTCGACACACCACTGTACAAGCTCACTACTCCAAATTAGTCTCTCATCATAAGTAGAGAGGTAGTGTGACTGGTGTCGGATTTATAGGGCTTAACACTGGTGGGGAGTTGGGCAGCAGGACATTCATTAGTGCTTTCCCCACTCTCAAGCCATTGATATCGTTTTTCCTAGCTTAGAGATAGTTTTAAAGTGTTTCTAGGAAGAGAGTCGGTGTGGGGAGATGGGAGTAGGATAGTAAACGAAATCTGATAAGAAAAAAAAAAAAAAAAAAAAAAAAAAAAAAAAAAAAACTTCGCATAAAGAAATTCTTGATAGTTGCAAAGGTGATGGCTGTGAAGATGCTCGTCATAGGCGGATAATTTTTCATCCCCCCCCCATGTGTTCCAGGCATATTTCAGGAATATGGTACCTTGTATTTAGAGACACAGACAAGCAAGCACACGCTTAGACAGGTAAATAGAGAGAAATAACATTCGTTGTTTCAGTAATGAAATTGACATTTTAGATTCGGCAAATTATTATTTTTTTTGGTTATCTTTCAGATGCAAGGTTCATTGTTTACTTGCGGTTTTAACGATGTAAGAATCCGTTGTACGGAAGACCAAATCGGCCAAAATGTCTATGTTTTATTGGCGCTTTTCTTCGTATTTTTAATAACATTTTTTTGCACCATTTACAAGTTCTTTTTACAAATAATTTTTTTAATACTGTAATAGTAAAATAAAGATACATTTATTAATTATACGGAAAAAGTATCTCGTAATGTTTTCACACGAGATTTGTTTCCTGTTGATTTCTCTTTTTTTTTTAAATATTAAAATTGATTTACTATTTAAAGTGATTTTAAAGCCTTTAACATGACGGAGTTTATAATGAAAACCAAATTACCGTTAAAATTAAAATAATCTTTATTAGAAATTTGTAACAAAATAACAAAATTATAAAACTATTAGATTAAAATTGAGAACTTTTAATTAAACAACGTGAACATTTTATAATGAGTGTTTTCATGAAATGTATTTTTAATAATAAAAAAGTGAACTTTTATTTAAACTTCATAAAAAAAAACGTATCCAATATAGAATGTTACTAAAATAATTTTACTATTACAGTATTAAAAAAATATTTGTAAAAAAAAAAACAAAACTTGTAAATGGTGCAAAAAAATGTTATTAAAAAATACGAAGAAAAGCGCCAATAAAAAACATCGTAGACGTATATTATCATTTAAACAGTATATCAATTTAAATATTTAAATTCAGTAAATAAATTTAAATATTTAAATTATGGCCGATTTGGTCTTCCGTACAACGGAATCTTACATCGTTACAACCGCAAGTAAACAAGGAACCTTGCATCTGAAAGATAACCATTTTTTTTTTTAAGTATTCAACTGGGAACAAGGAAAGACAATTCAAAGAGTAGTTACAGTTTTGCATAACTTAATAGCAAAACAAACCCTAAATTAGATAAAACCTTATCTGAACATTTCTTGAATTAAAATTTTTTAACGCCCATCTAAGTCTGAACAAATTGTCTTTCTTAGCGACATCAAGTTAAGTAATTAAAAAAAAAAAAAAAAAAAAAAGTCTACCCACCTTCCACTGACACAGTAAATTAATGACCAACTTAACCTTTCAAATGTAGGCATCTTGGGGAAGGGTGGGTATGTATGGGAGAGAGAGAGAGAGAGAACACACACACGGTTTATATCTAGAAAAGTTAGAATGTGTGTGGACACTTCTCAACCTATATATTCAACTAATCTTTGATCTACCGACTTCAAATTTGGTATATAAGGTATTCAGATATGTTGAAAACACAAAAAAGGGCAGCTAAAGGATCAAAATTGAAAAATTTTGACTGAGGAGGGGGGGGCATCGGATTTTTATTCATGTCAACTGAATATGACTGCACATGCGCGAATCTTTCACATGACGGCTTCCTTATGTTAATAAGTAGGTTTGAAAAAACAAAAATCGTGGCAAGCTGGTCTAATGGCTATCGTACTCGACACTCTTTAGGTTTTGATCTCAGCGCGAGTATTTTTTTTAGTTAAAAGTGAATTTTAGAAAAAAAAAATACTCGCATACACGTCTCAGTTTTGTTTTTTTTTATCTAAGACTATTTTTAGCAGATCTTTTTAATTCGATACTTATCGGATGGATTTTTGTGTAAAAGGAACACTGCCAGCCATATAAATTATCTTTGTGCGAAATTTGTAAAGATAAGTTTCGAAACATCTGAGCCTACGAGGAAGGAAAACACTTATATTTTTTTTTTTTTTTTTTTTGCTGGGACTATACCAGCAAGACAACTCGGATATCAACTTGAAAAAGCTAATCTGCTAATGATCTATGGACATAAAAACCATAAGAGGGAGGAAACGTATCTGGCCGGTCATTATTTTTGGAAAGAAAAAAAAAGGGGGGGGGGATCTTAAGCACAGCAGGAAATCTCGTATCTGTAGAACCATTATTATTTTTTTATTTTTATTTTTTTTTAAATCGAAATTTAAGTCTTTCTTATTTGCATGCATTGCAAATATGCGATCCGTTTAATGCGCGTTTTGCTTGCATATTTTAATGGCAAACAAATTCACTGAAAAAAAAGAAAAAAAAAAGAAAAAAAATGTCCATGTTTGTCAAGAATGGATTTATTTGCTTGAGAAACATTCGTCGATACTGGCTAGCCTCTGTATTAAAAAAAAAAAAAAAAAAAAAATTACAGCTGTGATTGTTTTGAAGCAGAAACACGATAGACAGCATCACGTTAT
>NC_136521.1:4049267-4051767 GCF_053919585.1 Euprymna scolopes | reverse complement strand
GTAAGGGAATGAGGAAATAAATGATGTCCAACAAAAGCGACACGAGCTACAACGTGTTGGGTCATATTACAAAGATAGGAGAGGTATCATTAAAACAAGCGACGTTTTGTGCTCCAGATTTTTTTTCTACATAATCACCTTACAAGGATTTTACTTTTTATGCTAAAACATAAATACAGATATACAAGATGTAGTTTGATTTTTTTCTGATCACTTGAATTTTTTTTTTTTTAACCAATTCTTTCCTAGATTGTAAGCCTCTCCTGCACAGGTCAGCAGATGGCCTCCGACCTCATCAAAAAATAAAATGGTCATGATCGTTTTCTTCCGGGAGATCTTCAAATTCTTTTATTACATGGAATCGGTCAAGGATGCATAGTCCAGACAGTAGCTGCTAACAGCCAGCCTCAAGTAAACTTCCTGTCCACCAAAATAATGCAGCAAAGAAGGTAACGCATTCGCAGATATTGGGGTCCTCTGCGAGAAAGTTCCGGAATTGTCTATGAGCTCTGCATCAGCTGAAAGAATCTCAAATTATTATTTTTGGTAACCAGAGTGCCCCCTTATTGCCTACTTTAAGGGGAGCTGGTTTTTACCTCACATTAAAAACGGCCTTGTGCCTAATTTGCTCTGTGGGGGAGCAAATAAACACCATCAGCTGAAAGAATCTCACCTGCACTCCAGAAGAGTTCAGGTGAGAGAGTGTTCTGATTTTCGATGCGAGTGAAACAACCTCAGCATCTTTTTAGAAAAAGATGCACGTGTATATAGCTATTAGCTCGAGAAAAGTCTTTAAAGCATTTGTCGAAGTTTGACGGACAGTTTCCAATTTGTTTTGCTTTGCGTGCAGTCAAACTGCACCCATAATGGTTCTTGAGTCTCCAGCTCTGCCGAGAGGTTGCCAGTGCGAACGTTCTTTTTCTTCAATATCATGCGATATACCCACAATGTCCGATCCACTAGTCGATCACGATCGACTTAATAGCCACCCCCTGGGCTTAATACACATTTTTTATTCAGATAATGATTTGCCTGTTGCAAGTTATACCTGAAAATACAGGGTGTGTCACAGGAAACCGATGTTTTTAAGGAAAATAAAACTGAATACGAATCTTAAGCAGGTTTAAAGACTACCTTTCTCACCTCCCTATCACTTACTCAAGGAAGAGCAAGGAGCGTTCTAAAAAAAAAAAAAAAAAAAAAAAAACTGAAAAATCATTGGAGCATATCAATTTTCATTTATATTTTATTCCTATTTTAAACCCCTCATGAGAAAAATCAAAATAAAATAAAATAATCACACAATTGAACTCGTGGACAAAGCCTGGGAACATTCCTAAAGTACCAGTTAATGAGATTGAGTCTCCTTATTACAACCCAATAATAAAAAGAAAAAAATTCAAACAAAAGAAAATATGGCGAGGGGAGGGGGGGGGAAGCACTAAACAAGGAATCCAAAATAAATATTGGAGAGAGAAAAAGTTTTCTGGAATGTTCCCAGAATTGTTTTTTTTTTATCATTTATAAAAGACAAATATACAATGGCGACTTTATTATCAGTTTATTTTTACATTATTGAAATCATTGTGCGAATGCAGGTGTATTACAATTTATCTCAAGTGCATGTATATTATATAAGATGTAGAATTCTCAGGAAAACAGCAAGAATCATGAAACTTTAATCCAAAACTACGGTTGGCAACTTACAGCCCGCGGGCCTGATTATCAGGGTTCTTTTTTTTTTTTTAACATGAAACGAGGCTTTTGAATTCAAGACCAGCTGTTATCTTTCAAAAGAATCTGCATACTATGACAGCAAAAACACTATCAAAACCAAATCATATCCATATCTAAAGTATAAATAGAGCAAATTTGATCGTTCAGACATTTGGTGGAGACAGCTTCAAAGGGACAATGTTGTCTCAGTCAACTTTGTATTTTCATGCTTCATGAATGCGCAGATGTTACCGTATGTGTACGTATGTAAGCGTATGTGTACGTATGTAAGCGTATATGTTTGCAACTATTTGTACTGGTATGTGCAAATGCGTTTCTTTTCTGGCATAATTTTTAATAACAATTTCAAATATACACGTCATAATTTCATTCATTTCGCTTTGGTCGATCCCCCCCCTCTCACTTGCAAGCAGGTTTGATGTTAAAGAAATTTTTGTTCAGTGTAAAGGTTGTTTTTTTTTTTTTTTTTTAACTACTCCATATTTATTGCAATTAGGGTTTTAAATACAGTGGGTGTAATAAGTATCAGATACAAAGCAAAAAGTTAAATTTATTACACAAAAAAAATAAAAATAAATAAAAAATAAAATAAAAATAACAAAGTGCTATTCTAATGTAATTTTGTATGATTTTTGATACAAGATTTGTATTTACCACACAAAAATTACGTAAGAATAACACTTTGTATTTGTGCAATAAAAATACATGAACTTTTTGCTTTGTATCCAATACTTATTGCATCCACTGTATTTATATTGATAGG
>NC_136521.1:4014267-4041767 GCF_053919585.1 Euprymna scolopes | reverse complement strand
TTTTTATTTTACAGCGAAAAAACAATTTGTTATGATACCGAGCAAAAGGTTCGATTTTTAGGAAAAGCTAGTAATAAAGATGGGGAGGGAGTGTCGGCGCTTTACATGGAGTTATCTCCCTTTTGCGAGTTCAAATTCCATAATGGCTGACTTCAGTTCAACGCGCTCTCATAAAAACGTTTTTCTGCTGTAAAATAAAAACTACTATCAAATTAAATGAATTTTTTTTTCAGAGATCTTCAGTCCAAAACGGATACGTACAATATAACCCTTTTCGATATTTTCATTTTTTAATGTCTTGACTAAACTGTACAAGTACCGAAATTAATAAATTTTTGAATAAAAAAAAATTGGATTTTTCTGAACGATTTAATAATTTAAATGAAAACATTTTCCAAATTAAAACATTGGATTTTTTTTCAAAAACATTTTCGGAATTAAAGTACAATTTCACTAACAAAATAGTTACAATTTTTTTGTGGTGAGAAACGGCGTTTCTCAGAAACGCCACCTGGCGACAGTTTAGTAAAACACAAAAATGGCGACGTCCGGGGGAATGCAAAAGGGCCAAAATAAAACGACCCACTCCCACCCCAGGAAAAAAAAAAAAAAAAATACTATTAAAATAAAAATCAGACGGGAAAGTAAGAAAGCCACAGAATGTATTGGATGAAATTATTTGAAGGTTACCAACGATAAAAACAAGGCCCGGAAGAAGCTAGCGAGTACAAAGACGGATATGGCGGGGGGGGGGAATGAAAGGAAAACAGCAACAATCAAGATTTAAGCAGTCCGAAACGGGGGGGGGGGATATCTCCCTTTCATTTCCGTTGTTATCTCTCCTGGGTCACAGTAACTCAGACGAAATACGTGAATAGTTAAAAATTACTCATTTTCAGGTCGGCAGACTGGAAAGTAAGGAAGCCCCCGGAATGCATATTGACGCTTAGGCATAGTTCCCATTATTTCCAACACCCATTCCCCTACCCGTTGCCAAACTTAAAAAAAAAAAGTCAATGTTTAAACAGAAGTCACTAACACGCAGGGGGGGATGGGAGGGGGTGTAGTAGAGCAGCCAATGCTTGTATTACTTATATCTAAAAATGGTATAGTGTTCCGTCCACTCCTTCGACGCTTTGGAATGCTTTCTAATTAAACGCTAGGAATACTCCCCCCCCTCCTCCTCCTCCGCTACGAGCCTCGAAGACTTGTAGTAGCTAAGCTAGAACTGTACTCTTAGAGCGACAGAAGTTTGAAGTCGTGAAAAAAGGTGTCGGATTCAGACAGATGCCAGCATCTTAGTTTCAAAATCGGCGCACGCAAAAAAAAAAAAAAAAAAAAAAAAATGTGTGTATATAATATATATATATATATATATATGGAAATGTATAAAAAGGAATACGAAAAGTATAAGCTTATAACTTCTCTTTATTCGTTTTCAGTTGGTGACGTGCAGGAATACAAAAATATTATGAAAAAAAATTAAAAATTTTTTTACAAGTACATAATTTTCGACCGATCCTTCAGTCTTCATCGGTGTAGTGAAAGTATGAGCATGCACGGGGAAAAGGGGAATGGAAAAGGAAGTCGCGTAGTAGTAGAGGTTTACGCTTCTTACCATGCGGGTCCTGATTTTTAATCTCGCTAGATTTAGCCACTATGATGAGTAGGGCTATGACAACAGCATATTCTTTCCATTGTTTTTACCCTCGAGTAAATATCCAACAGACAATCAACCGAGGATCACATCACCAAGATATTAATGGATATATACCCGAGAATCAAAACAAAGAAAATAATATGCTGTTGTCATAGCTCTAATGAGTCGTAGACGACAGAACACGTGTCAGTGGATAATTTTATTTTTAAAACACGTACAAGAGAAAGAAAATTGAAACTAAACTGAAATTTACAATCCCAATTTATTGTTTGACTGAACTTCGTATTCAGTCGAACAATAATTTTGTGTAAAGTTCAACTTAGTTTTAATTTATTTCTCTTATAATGAGCTCTATTTTCTATTGAGCTTTTTTTTAATCGGTATCTATCTAGCTATCAAGAATCTTAAGTTTGCACGGTTGGAGCAAGTTACTTTTATTTAGTTTTCCATACTCGCAGGGAAACCCAACGTTGTCCGGGATTGAAGATCAACAACTGATCCACACTTCCAATAATTTTTGTCATCAAAATCGGTAAAAATCGCCAATTTTTCGATCAAATCAATTGGATCCTCGACTAGAGAATTCAAGATTTTTCATTTTTAAAGTTTTGTTTTTTTTTTGCAAGGGCGCCACCACTTATCAAGACCCAAAAGTAACTCGAGGATAAGAGTTGAGTTTCCGAGATCAGTGGAACAATAGCATAGTAATTCTTAGTGGTGGAAATTGGGTATAATTCGATTATTTAAAAAGGGACGACTCAACAAGAATTTGTTTGCACTGGACTTTAAGACGACCATGTTGTAATAAGCTAAAAAGCAGGCCAGTGGAACAATTCCAGATGCGTGCAGTTCTAGGAAAGCTGTTTATGGAATTTGTGCTTAGATTTATGCACAGATAGGGTGGGAAAATTAGTTATGCTAAAAAAAAAAAAATAAAAAAATGGATAGAAAGAGAATCTGTCGAAGAGATACAAAAGTCATTAACTTCTTTGGGGTCAGTATATGTTTTTTCACTATAGCATCTGTCAAGCCAACAACAATATTCAACAGGAGCAAGGTTTTCTGAATTTATTTTGGGTCACTTTGAAGCTGGCCAAGCCTTATGCTATTTTCATTAACATATTTGGGTGAAGAGATCATCTATGATTTGACCAGCAGTCCACGTCTGATAACCGACATGTTTCCACTCTCAGGAAGGATCTTCTATAAACCAAAGCCATCTTATTTCCGTATCTGGTTAACATTTTGCTCTATTTAAATCTTTCAGATTTAACTGGCTTTATATGACGGCAGGTATTGGACAGGTTTAAGAAATTGACTTCCAAACTTACCTATCTCTGGCCAGGTCTTTATTTCTTTCTCTGAAGTCCTTTTTTCTTGTGTCCTCCATATTGTTCTTAGACTTCACCTGGGAAGTAAACTTCTTGCTTCAATTTTTCTTAATCTACTGACCCAATAACTTTCTTCACTGTGATCAAACCAACAAAGTCTCCTGTTCTGCACACGTCTTTGAGGTCATCAGGACTAAGCCTGTCTAAGATTCACATTCGTACGTGCAAATGGAAGTTGCATTTTATGAAGATGAAAACCTCACTTGAATCTGCATACAAGACAAACGCGCAAGCAAACACGAAATAATGGCTTCAAGTGTTTAATTACTTATTGATTTTGAGATTCAATGAAATTTTAATTGTCATCTTAAATTGCTCTATTAATCCGTGTAGCTGGGATGGAGACTTGCTGTCACAGGGGACATCAGCAGCATCTCTGCTATTCCCTGGTGTTGCTGCAGGCCTTGTTGAAATGCTCTTTCCCGGAGCAATTTCCAGTTTTTGTTTTTTTCGTTTGGTGCTGGCTGTTCAAAATTTTTCTCCATGTCGAAGTTTTGGAGCTCTGAAATAAAGACTTCACTGACTCCGACAGATCAGATGTGGAAGGCGTTTCCGAACTTAACGCTCATCAAGAGGAAATATTGCACATTTCTGGAATCCTGCCATGAGATCTTTTTGGTTTGTTAGTTCTTCTAACAGGAGGGTTTTTTTAAAGTTTGGGAAACAAATTGTTTTGACAGTGCTTTGGAATTTTTGGGTTAGCTTCACTGATGCAAAGAAAGCAACATCCAGTGGCTGACACAAGTGTGTTGCATTTTTTTTTTATTTTTTTTATTTACATGGTAGTCACTACTTATCAAGGCCCAGAAGCCACTCGGGGATAAGGGTTATTGTGTGTACAGTAATCAATGGGATAGTATCATAGGTATTGGAGATTTGATAAAGTGTCTTAAGGGGGCGGTTCATCAGGAATTTGTTTATGTTGGACTTGAAGACATCTAAGTTGTAGTCAAGTGAGAAATAGGCAAACGGAAGAGAGTTCCGCAGGCGTGCACTTCTATGAAAGAAACTTTGTTCATGGAATTTACGTTTTGATTTAGGCACAGATAAAGAGCGGGGAAAATTATTGACAGTGGTTTCAGCCAGACAGGTGTTTATCATGAAAGATTGGTGAGGGGGACCAGAGATTGGAGCTCATATGAGCACTTGCCATGGAAATAACGATAAAACAAAGACAGGCTCACAATCACTGTGGGGGAGAGGTTGCAGGGAAGAGAAAAGGGCATTCCCCACTAGGCCACAAAGTCTATTTTGTACTCTGCCAATACAGGACAGGCTGTTTTTAGCAGCTCCTGCCAAGATGAGGCAGCAGTACTCCATCCTTGGACGTACTTGGCTTTTATATAGATAGAGAATTGCATCAGCAGCGAGATCTTCTGGCCCACTATTTTCCTGGCGACCTTGGCAACAGACTTGATATAAGTGTTCCATTTCAGATCAGGAGTAAAGGTCAAACCCAGAAGCTTGTCAAAACATGGAGCCTCCCCAAGACGAGAGCCATCCATTTTAATTGATGCCAGATGGGGATCAGTGTTGATGTAAAGATGGGAGCTTGGTTTTAGATGCAGTAAAAGTAACCAGCCACCTCTTTGCATTTGGTGAAAGACAAATGAACTTTGTGTCATTCTTTTCACGTTGCTTAAGATGTCTTCACTGAAGTGCGATGACAATTTGTTACCAATGAGAGCCTTTTTTTTTTTCCTCGCTGCTTCCTACAGTATGGAAGTGCCACAGAGTCAAACCAATTTTTGAAAGTGATGTAGTCGAACCATCCAGATTTGGAACGATTATAGCAAGCCTTGTCTGGCCCAACTTCAGTCTATGTTGACCAGAGATGTCCTGCTGCTGTTCCTGCGAGCATAAGGCTTGTATAACTTTTTTTACTGTTGTCCGGCATTAAACGTAACGTTAAATTCCTAAAAAAAGAAAAGTGCATGCAACTATTTTTTTTTCTCCAAGTAAAAATATTCTAGTCAAGATCAAAACCAAAACCTAAAGACAAAGTCAAAGTACGATAACCATTAGGCCAGCTTGACAAAAGCTTTGAAAAAGTTTCCAAATCAGATAACCAATGTACCAATTTTGGTCCCTTAGCAGCCCCTATTTCTAGATGAAAACAAAGTTTTCCACACATCTGACTACCCAATATACCAAATTTCAAGTCTAGATAAAAAATTTGAGTATATAGGTTGAGAAGCGCTCGCACACACACAAACACTTTTAGATGCATAGATTATAAACCCCTTTCAGATTAAAGTTGAGCCCTGTCTGGGGAATTAAGAAAAAAGTGGTCAAACGCAACATTCAGACTTCTGGTCGTAGAAGTCTCTGCTTACTGTATTATACCCGCATCCCAGAGGTATCGTTCTGACCTATGAAAGTCAAGGATGATTGACTGGGTCTGAATCTCCTGACTAGCAGTCATTTTCTAATACACCGATTGTAGATATTAAACTATATCATTTCTGCAAACCTCTTTAGAAATAAACAAATGGAGCACTGTGAGAGTGTCAGTTAATCTAATATAATATTATAGGCTAAGTCTATCCCTCTCCATATTTTCAAACTATTCATTTTTAAATAACTTTTTTCACTAAACTTTTTTCTACAAGGAAATATGAAGGAATACTGATAATCTGATATATAAAGGCCTGTATCCATATTTCAAACGTTATCTCTTCCGAAACTAAAAGTCACAGAGCGGTGCTAGGGACTTAAAAAAACTGGATTTTTACAGATCTTTTTCTATGGGTCTTTACCCGGTGAATTGAAAAAAAAAAAGTTATACATTTTGTGCATTCATCTTATTTTTAATCAGTTCATATGCGCGTCACGTTGATACAGTGGTAACGTCACCAGCTTTGAATGCTAGAGTTTTGCTTTCAGTTTCGATCCTAGCTGATGGCACCTAAATTTTTTTTTTTTTTTTTTTTTTTTTTTACTTCTGAAATCACGACTATAATAATATACGAAATCGGGACACAAATTAAAATATAGTTAAGCATATTTTACGATCGCACAAAGTCGCCCCCCCCCCTACCGGTAATGTTTGGGTAAAGCATTGTAAAATATCACCAGCAGCGCCCATCCCAATGGTCTAATAAACAAGCTATCAACTATCTAGTTTGGGATGGACGCTCGTCTAGCCACACTGAAGAGTTGTGATACAGCGAAACAATATGGGTAACACATCTAGTGGCTTCCTTCAGTCTTCACTGACTATGGATACCCATTGTAAGGGTGCCAGCACCTAGAATTTTTTTGCGGCAAGAGTTGCACAATCTCTAACCCGAGTCAATATTGTTAAAAACCAGTGGAGGTTCTGGACGATTGGAAACAATGCCGAGATAAGCGGAGAGCACATAGCGCCTAGAGTTCCTACATGGTCACCCATTTGGTAATAGACCGGTTCAACGTTGCTTAACTTCAGTGATCTGACGAAAACAGGTGCGTCAACGTGATTTGAACTTGTTTCACGTGTCACCACACGATACACCCTTTACTTCATTGAAGATATTTGGTGGGGCGGGGGCTCATATAGAACTAGGTCGGCTATTCCTCGTGAGTTGGGAGTATCTTCAATGAATAAGAATCTAAAGAACGATTTCCTTACTTGTACTCAAAGAATTGGTACTTCCTGCGCTCGCATTCTGCAGCATTCACGTCCGGATGGGGGTGGGAAATGAAGGATGGGCAATAGATGACGGTTGTTCGTAATTAACAGATTGTTGTTGGTTACATTAGTCATAAAATAAACGTTTTCTGCATAGCTTTGCACTTGGTTGCTTTCGACGCCCATGCAACCTGTTAGTATATCAGTATACCTGGATTGACCTTGTGTGCAGAGGGGAGAGAGAGGGAAGGAGGTATGGTTGTTTCACAAAAAAAAAAAAAAAAAAAAAAAAAAAAAAAAAAAAAATGTTACGGACAATAAGATCTATAATAACTCCGAGTTGCCTAGTCGTTCGGGCCAAGATCAAAGTGTAGTACCTGTTCCGGCAGATCCCTAGAGGTAAGCCCTTCTACTCTAATAGTTTCTTCCACAGAACTGATAGATTTGGGGACTCCCTTCCGGTTTCCTGCTTCCTCAACTGTACTGACATGCAGAAGTTCAAGTGTAATGTGAACAGACATCTTGCTGCTCAACTCCCTACATAGTATCCCTATAACTTGTGCCCCAAATAGTAGCCCCCTACATCAAAGTGGCACTGTGCCTTGTTTGGAGAGAAAAATGTAATAAAAATTTCAAAACAAAATCTTCCAATGCTAATAGTACTAAAATAAATACTATTTAAAACTACCACTAAAGCTAAAATTTATAGATGACCCCCCACCACCACCACAAGCTTGTGTTTACGTTTGAGAAAAGATATACACCTTTAAACCGTGACAAAATAAAGTTATGGTTAAATATTTAGAGATTTATAAAAAATCAGAATCGGAAATTGTATCGGAATCGGTAAAAATATTTGAATCGTCCCAAGCACTAAAGTACACAAACATTCACAATTACACATGTAATAACAAGCATACCCAATTTTTTTTTTTTTTTTTTTGGTGTCACATTTCTGGGCAAGGTCTTACCAAGGAGACTTATTTGGCGTTATGTAAAACATTAATAAACCATTCCAGATTTCTTATATTTTGATAATCTCCATTACAAATGTTTTAATGTCGAAAATGCCATATAAAGATGCGGGAGATGAGGGTGAGGCTGTTGTATAGTTCAGAGCAGAGAACACTTAAGTGAAATTCAAATTTCACCATTTTTAAACATACGATTTCAAACTTCAGGCACGAAAGGCGACAGAAAGGCTACCTTAAACCGAAACGCAACTACGGGTCAATAAGAGGTAGAGCCTCTTATCGAGTTTACTTAAAGCCGTCTAAGATAACAGCATTCGATTTGCACATTTGTTATCGATTATATTCTAGTAAACTACGAAAAAATTAAATTATAACTAAAAATGAAAAAATTTAAAACATTAGTTAGACAAGAAGCACTAGTAGTTTTAAAGATCGTCAACATAATCGTGCTGCTTCCCCCACCCCCACTGATTTTAAGAAATTAAATCACTTCTGAATGCATATCCCCCCCCCCAGAAATTATAAATACATTGCTTTAAGCAATAAAATTTGGTACGTGATTTTTGGAATATAAGCACAAAAACTTGATATCAATATCAATTGACGTGATTTTTGGAATATAACATCTATATTCCGTGTCGAGTATGAAACAATTGATCAATTTACATGATTTTTGGAATATGATGAACAAGCACCAAAAATTGATCAATGTATGGGATTTTTGGAATATGAACTCTTCGTTCCGTGTTAAGTGTAAGGCAATGGAGACTCGTTTTTGTTTTATGGCATATCAGCTCCTGAAAGTAGTTAATGCCAAATTATTTCCTCAAATAAAATTATGCGAGTTTGGTATTTTTTTTTCTTCATTTAAGTGGGGATTTTTTTTTTTTTTTTTGTTAATATAGGATCAAGTTAGATTGAATTAAGAGTCGTATTTTCTCGTATCGGTTTACTTTTTCAAAAATGTTAATATTTTGTTAAGATTTTATTTTTTTTTATTTATTTTAAGTAGTTCTTTTCTGCTGCAGACATTAAAAAAAAAAAAAATTGGATGTATATGCAAGAGATCGCCACAATGTAGAAGTGCTTTATTTTAAAAATGTACAGTGATAACAAATGAGAAATCCGATGTGGAGAAAGTACTAAAAAAAAAAAACAAAAAAAAAAAAAACAAAAACAAAAACAAAAAAAAAAAACTTGTTTTAAATTTGAATATATTATTTATTGCTCTTTTATCTTCAATTTGTGATCTATAACACTTTGCGGAGTAAATTGATTATTTACTTTTTAATAGACATTTCAAAATGGGAGGCGTGAATTATTCGACCCCCTGTCTTTCCAAGCTTATAACTACTCGAAAAATGTAATTCAAGCCCTAATTTTTTTTTTCAATTAAAGGAGCAAGGACAAAGGTTTCATTAAAAAAAAAAAAAAAAAAAAAAAAAGACACTACTTTTTTGTTTTAAATTTGAATATATTATTGACCTTTTCTCTTCAATTTGTGATATAAAACTTGTAAATTAATTATTTACTTTTTAATAGACACTTGAAAATGGGGAGGCGTGAATTTAAAAAAAAAAAAAAAAAAAAAAGTTTGTCTAAATTATATTCGGTTTATTGGAAAGAGCATAAAATTTCACATTGACCCTGAAAATATAAAAATAGAATCAATAGAAAAATTGATAGATTTTTAAAGTTTAAAAATTGAAAATATTGAGTTCGTAAAATTCATTACTTTTTTAAAAAATAAAAATATTTCTATTACGTTTTAAAACAACTTTAATAGTTTATTTTGAAAGTATAATCCATAAAGAAAATAAACAACCCACTTTTAAAAGAAATTACGAGTTTTATATTTTATTTGCAGTTTCGTGTTAAGGGTGTCAAAAATTCCTACAAAAATTCTGATACACCTACTGGAGTAATTATATAGTGGGTCTTAAGGAGTGCCGGAAGTGTGGGTAAGTGGGTTAAAGACTGGTCATCATTCATAATGCGAGTGCGTTTTTTGACTCTAGTATAAATCCGACACAGTTAATCAACTGAGAACCACAAAAGATATTAACGGATACACTAGAGATTCAAAGCAAAAGAATATGCTGTTGTCCTAGATCTAGTGATTATACAGTGGGTCTAATGAAGTGCCGGAAGTGTGGGTACGTGGGTTAAAGACGGGTCATTAATTTTTTTTTTTTTTTTTTTAAACTTTATAATTTGTAAGAATTGATAGAAAATTGACAATATGGAATCTGCATAAATTAAAATACATTTAAGCGTATTTTACGACTGGGCTACGCCGGGTGTTCTTGCTAGCTTAGATAAATACTTTTGCAGTTTTAGTAAAAGAGCTACAATTGGTCAAGATCAAAGTGTAGTATCTGTTCTTCAGATGCACTTCA
The DNA here is from genome assembly GCF_053919585.1 of Euprymna scolopes. Taxonomy (NCBI): domain Eukaryota; kingdom Metazoa; phylum Mollusca; class Cephalopoda; order Sepiida; family Sepiolidae; genus Euprymna; species Euprymna scolopes. The sequence continues at coordinate 4,031,730 of NC_136521.1, read as the reverse complement.
TTTTCTTGTTCTTTCGGTGGAGGAGAAATCCTTCATGACTGAGATAATTTTTATTTTTGTACCTTTTCTCCACGTTAAAAAACGATCCTGTGTCTAACTTGTCCCGTGGGGAGGCATAGTAAATAGGTACAATAATATCAAGGCGTCTCTTTATGCTAAACATCCACAGAATGCCAACAAATTACATATGAAAGATTCTGGAATTTCCACAGATCCTGATAGTAAACAAACATCGTAGGTATTAAAACGTAACACTAAATTAGTTTAAAAAAAAAAAAAAAAAAAAAAACAGAAAGAAACCGAGACATGTGCACACGAGTATGTTTTTTAAGCAGTTCACAAAAAAAAAAAAAAAAAAAAAAAAAATCTAAACGCACGGGTCAATGTCTATATAAGGAGGCAGACGAAAGTATCATTTGACATTGAAAACGAGAACCTCCCAACTCTTGTCAGATATTTTCTTTAGCATTCCAACGTTTCATTTGTTTGTTAAAAAAAATTAAGAAAAAGCATTTTCGTCCAAGGAGGCTTGGCCCAATGATTAAAGGGTGTGGAATCTCAATTATGAGGTCTCAGTCATTGTCAGATCAGCTGAGCTTCGTCTTTGACATCACGCTGACAACTGCTGACAACAAAACGAATGAACACGTATCCAAAGCAATGGCGGAAATCCTAGAGAAAGACTTCCAGTTCATAGTGGAATAGGGGTCAAAAATGGATGGTAACATTCAATGCTGCCAAGACTAAGCTCGTTTTTATTTAATTACAAGAAACCTTCCCAACCACCAATAGCTATGGCTAAAGAGACATTACCTGAAAGTATTTCATTCAAACTCCTCGACTTAACGTTTACAGGGAACATGAGCTGGAACAGATATCGAGGGCATTGCCATCGCTGCTGCGAGGAAAGTGGGCTCTCTACCGTGCTAGAACTTTACTTATGCTTGAAAGTATCCTATACCTCTATAAGGCCACCATTCGCCCATGCATAGAGTATCGTCACATTTGGGCTGGTGCATCTGCTACTAGTTTCACTCCTGGACAGGGTTTAAAAGAGTCGCCAACCCGATAGGTCTTGAACCGTCATCTAAGCTTCAACCTCTGTCCCATTAACGAAATGTTGCATCCCTCTGCCTGTTCTACAAGTATTTCAATGGTGAATGCTCTGACGAACTACAAACCCTTGTACCCCCTCCTACATAAATACCCGACAAACAGCAAAGTCTCACCCCTACACAGGAAAGCCTTCTACTCCAAGCTTCATCCACAAAACTTGGAGACTTTGGAATTCCCTCCCGGGTTCCTGCTTCCCAACTGTACTGACATGCAGAAGTAAAAGTGTAATGTGAACAGACATCTTGCTGCTCAACTCCCTACATAGCATTCCTACAACTTGTCCCTGATAGTACCCCCTACACTGCACCTTGTTTGGGGTGAAAATGTAAAAATCAGCCCTTCGATCCATTACCAACCTGTAATTTTATTTCGATTAATAAAATAACCTTATGAAAACGCGACATGGCAAAGCCTGAGAGGATGGACCCCCTAGAACTTCACAGGACCATACACCTAAGAAAAAAAAAAAATGCAAGACCGTGCTTTATTTTATTTATTTATTTTTCTTTTTAGATAGGATCTTAAGTTTTACAGTATCGATTATTGAATTGTTAGGTGAAAGTACAGTACACTTAAAGCTCCATCTTATGTTAAGAATGTATTTCTAAACGATTCATTATTTCAGCACGGCCCGTATTCTTAAGTATCCATTTGTGCACCATTCGACTCTAGCATATCGAAGAAGTCTCAAGTTAAATCTAAACACTTCAATCTACATATATGGACATGTGAAGGAGGTTGGCAATTTATGACGGCAATTCCAAATGTTGATGGAGAATCCAGAGTCAGTCCCGGAAATGACCGAAGCCGATTACGATTCGAAATAAAGAGTAAAAGGCAGACGATACTAAGCATACGAAGTCACAAATAAAAATTCCATTTGGAATCTTAGCCAAACTTTATCTCATCTTTCCTATAAAGAAATCCATGATAAAACTAGAAGCTGCTTGTACAAAGGCGGCAGATGGATAAAAAAAAAAAAAAAAAAAAAAAAAAAAAAAGAAGCCTACTGTCCGTTACTTAACTTTAAAAAAAGTTTGTAGTTTAACAGCAGAAATTGTTTAACAAAATTAAAAAAAAAAAAACTTTATATAAAAGTCTGGAAGGTTTGTCGAACTCGCAAGGACACATGGCACAGTGGTTAGAGTACTGGGAAAATCAATTGTAAAGATGATATTCTCCTGAAGGTTGAAGTTTCAATCCTCAGTGTGGGTTGGTTGATTTACGGCATATCAACCCCCTTTTCAGGTTATTTAATGCTGAATCCAAAGATTCGGAAGAAAAATTTTTTAACAGAACATATTTGCTGTTTTCAAGTCGGTTTCTATTTAACCCATAGTTGGGACCCTAACAGATACTACCACTCTGGGTCAGAGTGGGCCTGGGAGCAATGGCAATTAAAGGGTGGCTCCACACTCCAAAGCCCACAAGCTGGGGTCTCACTACTGGATATAGTTTAAGGTCATATCCAGGACCCTCAGTGTGGGTGATCGAAAAATAAATTTGCGAATTACTTAGGACCTCTATCCAGTCATGGCTGACAGAACAAGAGCACACTACCCCCGTGAAGTAAATAAAGGGTTCCGCTCGAAATTCCTGAAGAAGGTCGGAGGTTATATCAACCGAAACATGAAAATCACACTCAAGATGAGAACAGTAGTCCGATGAATAACACAAAGTCAATATTTAAATATTTGTAGGGTGCTTAGTTCTTATGTAATATTCTCATAAATTGATCACCTATTTTAGAATCATTCAAAGTTTTTAGGCCAGATTTCGCCTTTTTAAAACAATTTAGCCTTTTTAATTTCGCTTTAAAATCTGAGGAAAAACAAAAATTCGCAAAAGTTGGCATAAAAACGTTGAGTGGTTCTAAAATGGGTGATCGATTTACTAGAACGTTGCATTAGAAACTGAACACCCCTGCAAATATTTTAATATTTGTACAAATTTTTTTTTTGATAATTCAGTAAACTTGTGTTCATTCGATAATAATCTGCTGAAAAATTGAAAAAAAAAAAATACAGAGGGGGATACCACTTCCGTACGTGCACCGTAACATTTAAGTAGCCGTTCTTAACATGGGAGAATTTTGTAACTATTCTGTACTTTTACCTAACAATTTAAAAAAATAAAATCATCCGCGTTTCACTAAAAAATAATCTCCCTTGTTTGATCCGCCACCTTTTTTTTGTACAATCACCAAACTAAACACTTAAATTGTAATTTAATCCCAAACAAAACAGTGCCACTTCAATGTAGGGACTATTATCTGGGTTGGTTGGTTGTTTTTGTTTTACGGCATATCAACCCTTTTCAGGTTATTTAATGCCGAATCCGGTGATTTTGAAAATTTTTTTAATAGAATATATTTGTTTTTTTACAAGTCAGTTTCTATTTAACCCATAGTTGGGACCCTAACAGGTACTACCACTCCGGGTCAGAGTGGAGCTGGGAGCAATGGTAATTAAAGGGTGGCTCCACACTCCCCAGAGCCCGCAATCTGGGGCCTCACCATCGGATATAGTTTAAGGTCATATCCAGGACTCCCATTGAGGGACTTTTACCCTCTGCAGGGGGGAAGTCGGCGTATTCTAATGCCCCACCGACAGGGCCGCTATTATCTGGGAATTGCAGGGATACTATGTAGGGATTTGAGCAGCAAGATGAGTTTACATTACACTTGAATTTCTGTATGTCGGTATAGTCGCGGATGTTGACGCCGTTGAGGGTAAAGCTGCTCTACATCGAATAGTAAAGTGAATAACCTGGAAGGACACACCCTCGTATTGACGTGCGAGATAAGCAAGGGGGGTTTCGGGAGCATTTATCGGAGCACTTCGCCCGACTACCCAGACTCAGGATTGAGGAGTTTGGCAGCTATTTGGCCGACTCGATGTGATGGTCCGGTCACAAAACAGGAAATCGTTACTGCGTTGAAGCAGGTCAGCTACAACAAGTCTCTGGGACTATGATCTTCCCTAAAAATTCTACTTAAGGCTGTCGCCCATGTTGGTCCCTATTCTGAAGGACATGTTCAACTACTGGTTTGCTCAGGGCTCCATTCATGGGCAGGGGATCAAAGGAGTGATCACTTTGATTATGAAAGGTCAACAGCATGGTGGGGAGGAAAATCTGGAGGATTTTAGGCCCTTGACTCTGCTAAGCACAGAGTTAAAGAATTTGGCAAAAGTTCTTGTGAATCACCTGCAGGTTGTCATCACCGACTTGATTAAACCGGACCAGAGCTATACGGTGAAGGGGAGGTGGATTAATGACAATCTGCATTTGATCCGTACAATCCTAGAGGGAATAGAAGATGACACTGAAGCTGTGCTGATCAGTTTAGATCTGTCCCAGGCTTTCGATAGGATCGACCATCGGTTCCTGGGATCCGTTTTAGAGGATGCCTGTTTTGATCCAGACTTCTGCAAGTGGGTCTGTTCTGTACCACAGGCCGACAGTAGCGGTGCAGATCAATGGTAGGTTTCAGAGTCAGCCGCTTTCTCTCAGTCGATGCGTCAGGGCTGCCTGCAGTCACCTGTTATGTCCTGGCGCTGGAACCCCCTCCTTTGCAAGTTAAAGGGCAAAGTGGTTACACCAGTCCTGCACAAAATAGCAGGGTTTTCATGTCCGATGATATCAGTGTTCGTGTCTAGGCATACAGACATAAAATCGGTGACTAAGGCACTCGTTCAATACGAAGAAGTCACAGGTGCCATCTTTAACCGCAGTAAGTCTGTAGTTGGAAACCTGGAATGGAGACGCTATGCTTCCGGGCATATTCAGCTAGACTGCTGGCCCGGTCTGTATTTTTGGTGTCTAGTTTGGACCAGGTCTACAGCTGGAAAAACTGGTTGAAAGTACAGACAAAGGTAGAGTTGTCGGTCAAGACTTGGATTAGAATGAAACGGTCCTTGAAGGGTTGGGCAGAGGCATGCGCCACTTACGTCTTCACGCTCATCCTTTACCAGATATCTGTACAGTCCTTCCTGTGAAGGCCTCCAAGCTTTCATGGAGCTGTTCTACTCACTATGGTTTGGTTGGTTTTTGTTTTACGGCATATCAACCCTTTTCAGATTATTTAATGCTGAATCCAGTGATTTTGAAGAAAATCTTTTTAATAATATATATATATATATATATATATTTTTTTTTTTTCAAGTCTGTTTCTATTCAACCCATAGTTAGGACCCTAACAGGTACTACCACTCCGGGTCAGAGTGGACCTGGGAACATTCACACTCCCCAAAGCCCGCAAGGTGGGGCCTTACCATCGGATATAGTTTAAGGTCATATCCAGGACCCACACTTCTATGGGAGAAGGGAAAGCATTGTTTGCAGGGAGGTCTGTACCCAAAGTCCAAGCAAGGGAGGCCTGGAACTGCCTGATCTCATGCCACAGACAAGCTGAGAGGCTTTTCCGAGTCATTCGCTAGAGGATGTCCAGTGGATCTCCACGGTTGGAAGCACCTTTCCCAACTTCAGTCCTGACTCTTCAGTTGAATACCGTTGTAAACTGATGGGGGGGGGGAAACAAAAGTTCTTTGCCAAATGCAGAGTCACACTTCGAACTTTGCTGAGGACCAGTGTCCTCTCACAGCCTAGGAAGAAGCTTTATCGGGCACTAGTTGTGGGTATCGCTTCAGATCCTTTATGAGAGTGGCTGTGATGGTCAGAGGAGGAGATTCACTCAGGGGAGTTGGGCAGCAAGACGAGACTTTAACAATTTAGAATGTTCCCTTACCTGGCGAATGGTCCAGAACACACTGCCCCTCTTTGCCAAACTACAAAGATGCTAAAATCTTTGTGAGGGTCGCTGCTGCAATGACCATGAAATTGAAATGGCTGAGCACGCCCTTTTCTATTGCAGCTGACTTCGGGGACTCATGGAGTATGTCAAAGAGGTAATGGCTCACATTAACACTGAGCACCCGCTTTTCCTTGACACCATGTACGTTATAGACAACATTGATCCGCCACTGAGGAGAAAATGGTTTTTCTGGCCAACCTAGTAGAAAGGTCTACGAGGGAACATCTGTTTCAGATCAGGATCCGATTGTTTACCATACGATTGAGGTTGAAGCTTAGATGACGTGATACTATAAAGTGGACCTGAGGGGGACTTGAGCCACTAAGTGCTGAGAGGGGGGGGGGCAATAGACAAAGGGACAGGAAACAATAGATAGGAAGTAACAATGAATCTCTGGGTATTTTTAACTCGAGCTTTTTAGAGTTGACAATGACAATAGGAACCTAGAGATAAAACAGGAAAGGGCAGCTTCCGGTAGCCAGGGGGGGGGGGCGACCTCAGATACCAACAGTTGACAACTAAATGCCCATCGCGGCGGATGGGAGTTAGACACTTTTAGAGTCGAGCGTGAAACAGAAAGAGACGAACGTAACATCGATAGAACGAGGAGAAGACGAAGATGAAGACGAAGACGACCACACACAAGTCCAACCGTCAATTATATGTGAACATTGGCGTTTGTGTTTTTCCTTTCTTTGTTCCACGATTTATTATATTTCTACTTTTGTGAAACCACGGGTATTCCCATCGAGAAAATGACGATCCAGCCGTAAGAGGAATAGTTGAACTAAAAACGCACAATACACAACATTGAGAGTCAGCAATCTGTCGGAGACACAGGTCTGATCACACACAAGCAGGTGCGCCACTCTCCTGTCGGATGGCGAAAGAAAATCTTCATTTGTAGAAGGCTCGGTTATATACATGTAGCATTGATTTGCTACAGACTGAAACAGTTATGAAAAGGAAGAGTTGAAAGCACGATGGCAGTCCTTGTTTCGACAGCAAAGAGAACGGACGGTGGAAAGTTTCAGTTGAATTTAGTCGTGGGAAAGCAGGAGTTTGAATAAATATTTTCTCTTCCATTTCATATGGATACATTTTATTGAACGTTGGTTTTTGTTTCTAGACATTTATTTGTTAGAGGAAAACTAGCAGTGTGAAAACGAGTCAGCGATCTGTCGGGGCTGCACACGTCTGGTTACACTTGAAACATTTGCTTGAAGTAAAGATCAGATGCGATTGGAGGTTGCCTCAAGTGGATTTCAATAGAAGATGGGGACATAACACTAGTTTATGCATCTGTTGAGGAGCTAGGTTTGCATGGCACACGATCCTGGGTGCTTCTGAACCCACCCCACTAGATTAGCCTTAGACCTTTAAAAAAGACTTGACCGGTGGTACAAATTAGATCCAGTTCCCATTTTATTTTTTGGGTACTAGAGAACCTCCGAGTCTGCCCGATCCATGATTCATTGAGCTTTCCCTCATTTAAAAGGTCACCTTCCACCCCTATTTTCCCTCCATAATTTTTTCCTCCCCACATCCCCCAGTAAATCACCCCAATCCCAACTAGAGACCGACCTGCTTGTTTTCGGTTCCCAGAAAACAGTGGGGGTCTAATACTCAGATTACAGCCAGGAGGGACCATACTAACATACCAATAGGCATTTTATTTATTTCAATTTTTTGTGTTTTAGTTTTTTTTTCACCCGACTTCATTCTACAAACTTTTTATATGGAACTTTTACAAATTCAAACACTAACAAATTAACTATTTTCTGTTTATATATTTAAAAAATGTAGACACATACACAACTTATAAAAACGCTTGGGAAATTTAAGTAAGTTTAACTCCATGGTGCGAATGTGGTATTGTGGTAAATGGTGCCAGGCAAGAGTAATTTCATAAGTTGAATAGACAATAGAAAGACCCTGGACTCACCCCTCCCCCTAATTCATTATAGAGCTTCCTGCCTAAGTTTCTTGTTTGTGATTTTTTGCTTTTCAACCCTAACATTGAAAATTTTCAACGGCAATAAACTAATATATATATATATATATATATATATATATATATACATACATACACATACAGTAATGTGATTAATTTAAAATTCAAATTAGAATTAAATTAAAAATCCGTTTCACAAGAAGGAACAACAAAATCAATAATTTGTACGATCGTTTCAGAAAACAATGTTTTTATTGTGGTAGACATTAAGCCACGGACAATAGTTTTTATATAGTATTTTTAACAAACAAAGTTTCCTCATCAGCAAAGTATTGGGAAGGGTTTTTAATATATGTAAAAGACACCATAAATAAAGCCAGCATTAAAAGTATAGACAGATGTATCATATATTATATATATATATATATATATATATATATATATATATATATATATATATATATATATATATGATATATATATACACACACACACAGGATCAAAGTGCAGTATCTGTTCTGATGCTGCACTTCATTCTTTTGGTCTGTTTAGTTGAGAAATCCTTCATGACAGATACAGAGTGCTCCTTTTGGGAGAGGAGCCCCCCCCCCAGCGTTAAAACCCGACCTTGTGTCTAACTGCCCTCATGGGAGAGACAAGTAAAAAAAGGATTCTTGGCTTTCGGGCCAGGATCAAAGTGTGCGGAGAGAGAAATCCTCTCAAGTTTCAAACAGAGACGAGATGGACCAACCAAACCTCACCCCCACCACTTCTTTTGAAGTTGGCCTTGTGCCTAAATCTTGTTCATTCTCCATTTTGTATTTTTTTTTTTTTCTAGCGAATAAAAATTTAATATCTCAAAGTGTAGTATCTATTCTGATGTTGTCCAAGTTAATTTGGACTAGGTCAATAGAGGGGGACCCGGAAGCCCTTTATACGGAGACTTATTTTTGGCTACTGCCAGAGTACCCCTTTTTTAGGGAGCTGCTCCCCCCTCCCACACATTAAAAATGACCTTGTCACATTTTGCTTTAGTAGGGAAGCAATATAAAGATTTTAATATGAATATCAATACAAAAAAAAAAAAAAAAAAAAAAAAAAAAAATTACAGGAGTAGTAATTTTGGTCGAAGACGTACTGATATAACAGGTCTGCATTCACGCCATATCTCAGTAATACGGGTCTTACTTGAAGAAATGGTGCATATTCAGATTAGCACTTATGGCGGCAATTAAAAGTTAAAACACAAATGTTTGTATTATGTACGTACCAGTCAGGGAACGGAGATGAAATATTCAAGAAATCACGTAATTCGATCAAGTATTTATTCAAGAAAAGTTTTACAACTAACAGGAGGCGGAGCGGAGCGGCGGAGAGCGCCTCCGTCCGCCAGGATTAAATCCGATCAAATAAAAAGGAAGGAGAGAACTTAAGTTGGGAGATGAAAACTCAGCCTTACGTTCAATGCAGTTTAGTAGTAAAATCGCTAAAAATAGTCATTTTTAATTTTAGTTTTAAATAAAACTACTTGATCGATTTAAGTGATTTTTGGAATATGACAGTTTCGTTCTGTAGCAAGTACGTTACGTACATCACATCATGCTTTTCCGTATTTTATTTACTTTAATTTTCGTCATATGTCAATTTGAGTAAGTATCAAATAAAATAAAAATACAGGAATTAAAAATATTAGAAAGATGGGTGGGGGCTCAGATTGGAGCCAGTGTATATAGACTTCCTCAGAGATTCTAGGGAAACGCCCTACTGAGGAAGGGGGGGGTGAAGTGAAGACAACATTTATCGACAATTTCAACGCGGATTATATTTAAGGATCTTGCCCAGACCTGAACGAGCTTTACCCCTGTCGTAAAAACTCCTTTTCATGTTTTATTTATTTTGCGGATTATCGATCAGAGACTTAACTTTCGTATTAGCAGGATTTTTTTTTTTTAAGTTTATGTAATGACTTAACGTGGGGAGGATCACTTTTCAATTATAACATTCTATTAAATTGATACCCCACTTTGCGGTCGTTCTTCCTTTTAAATTATTATTTCAGTTTGAATTAAAATTTCTTTTCGTTCTTATAAATTGTTAGCGGCACCGCGACATCTTAAGAGGTGTGCTGATTGACCGCAAAGTGGGGTATCAATTTGATAAAACGTTATAATTGAAAAGTGATCCCCCACTTAAAAGTTAAATAAAATTTTAAAAATCTAAGTGCTTATGTATTTTTTGTACCGCGCTATTTTTAATAGTTTTTTCAGGTTAAGTTCAAGTTATATATTTTTATTATTATTAAATTGTTAGGCGGAAGTACAGAACAGTTATAAAACACCTTCCCCTCCCCATGTTAAGGACGACTTTCGAGGTTGGGGGGGGGTATTTCGAAAGCCGTTCTTAGCATAGGGAGGTTGGGGTGTTTATAATACGTTGAGATACGTCGTAAAAATTCACCCCCCCCCCAAAAAAAAAGGGGAACAGGAATTAATTTTACGGCAGGGAAGAAAGCTCGTTCAGGTCCGACCACCTATAAACGCTGAATAGTTTAAAGTTTGTATAGTCCGATGGGAGGGGCAGGGGCACAGAATTCTTCGTTAAATCTGGAGGGGGGGGGCTTGTGCAAATAAACTGATGTTTACTTTTAGCTAAACCAAGTGAAGACGCTATTATGAACTTACGTCATGTCGAAATTAGTATAAATTCCAAAAATTTATAAAATTTTAGTATATATATATAAAAAATTACAAGTAAAAAGAAATCTATAGTTTTATCGTACGTTTTAACCAGGAAGAGTTGTGCGACCAATTATGAGCGACAAACTGGTTTATCTCTCTGGATTGTAATTAAGAGTCCACAATTTTTAAGCAAAATGTCAGAACGTAAATTGGGAATGGGTTTCTTGTTAAAAATACATCCACCAGCCAGCACATCTTTTACTGGGACTTTTTTTTTCGACATTTTTACTAATTTCGACACGACACGTAAATACGTAATGTTTTCACTTGGAATGCGTTGGTTTAAAAACATCATTTATCTAGACAAGTACCAATTCCGGGCAACGTCGGATGTTCCTGTCAGTAACATAAGAGCTAAACTTTCAAATAATAAAGACATTTTTTTTAATCTACTTACAGTTTAAAAATGAGGAAACCAAGAAAGTTGCGGTCAGTTGAGTAGGAACCAAAACGTCTCTTCCTCTCTCTCTCTCTCTCTCTCTACGAGTCGGTGAAAGTAGGAGTCTCACTGACACACAGAATCACAATGCCAATCTGTGCGCACCTTACCTCCGTTTTTATACAACTCGGCCCCTCCCTCCACCGTCTCTCTAGTTTCATTCTTTACCCCCACCTCCACGCTCAATCAACGATCCTCCCTTCACCCACCTCTCTGTCTGCTCTCTCTCTCTCTCTCTCTGTCTCTCTCTCTTACACACACACACACACACACACACACACACACACACACACACACACACACACATTCTCTCTTCTCCCCCCTTCCCCTCTCTCTTTTATTCACAATTCTGCGTTCTATATTTTACCAAATGCGATGAACAGACGAAGTCCAGCGTAAGGCGTTCGAATTCAGTCCAAGTTATCATTTCTTTACGATCATCATTAGCTATAATTACTATTACAGGCGTGAATCATTTTAAAGAGAATAATGTTGGGAAATTTGTAATAAAAAAAAGTTACAAAAAAAAAAAAAAAACAATTTTGCTCTGTGACCTATTTGCGTTAAAAGTATATTTAATAGGGATTATAAGTCTTTAAAATTCTGTAAATGTCTGAGGAAAGTTATATTTTTTGTTTAAGTTACAAACTGACTAATAACAAAAACCAAAAAAAAAAAAATACGGCTACTTTCCACAGATCCGATATTTACGGAATTTTAAAGGCCTAACTCCTATTAAATATTTAAAAAAAAATTTAACTCCAAATTGATAAGCCAAAATAATTCATCAATTGTATTTGCCGATAGTAGTAGTTATTCCTATTATTATTATTATTATTATTATTATTATTATCATTATTATTATTAATACTACTACTACTACTACTACTACTACTACTACTACTACTAGGAGTAGTATCAAGTCGTCTGGAAGAACAATTGAAAAAACTACTAATCCACAATGTTTTAGGCAGCCTTCAGACTTCTGCTATAGTAGGTACCACCAACATCCCTAGGGAACACCTTGATCTTTGAAGCTCCTGGTTTAGAGCCGGGGTTGAGGGAAATACTCGGGAAATGAATCTCATCCCTTTCCAGGGAGACGTTGATAAAAAATAATAATAATAATAATAGTAATAATAATGATGATAATAATAGGTGCCTTAAATAAGTTTCAGGACATTCAGGTATAGGCACTTTTATTGATCGTACACACATGAAACTCTAGTCCTGTTCAAAGTAATCTCCTCCGGCTGCAATGCACTTTTGGTACCGTTCCAACAACTTCTGGAAGGACCCATGAAAGTCCTCTTGTATGAGCGTGTCAATGATCCTCGTCACAGCCTCTTTCATCTTCTCAATTGTCTCATGACGGCAGCCTCTAAGGTTTTCCTTGAGCTTAGGGAATAATTAAAAGTCACAGGGAGCAAGGTCTGGACTATAGGGAGGGTGAGGAACTGTCTTGATGCTCATCTAAATCGAAACGTAGATTCCATGAACAAAGCTACTTTCTTAGAACTGCACGCCTGTGGAACTTTGTTCCGTCTGCCTGCTTCCCTCCTGACTACAACTTGGATGTCTTCAAGTCCAACGTAAACAAATTCCTGATGAACCGCCCCCCTTAAGTAGACACTCTAAAATATCCACACTAACGTACTGTACTTACAATAACCCTTATCCATGAGTGGCTTCCGGGCCTTGATAAGTGGTGACCACCTTGTAAAAAAACAAAAAAGGTGTGGACTGGTGCATTGTCCTGGTGGAAATACCACTGACCTGATTCGAAAAGTCTCTTCCTGAACTCCCTTAAAACCTCAACATAGTATTCCTTATTAATTTATTTTTATTTCGGACTACTAGTCTCATCTTTATTAGTTGTTGTTTTTTGATCTTTTTTTATTGGTTTGTTTATTCACAACGTTTCGGCCAACTATTCCTCTGGCCTTCGTCAGGTGGTAACCGCGACGGATAGGAACTTCGAATCTCCTAACTGCATTCTCAGCCATCACTGCCATCCGTAGTTGTTGTTGTCTCACCACATTTTGGCCAATTAACCTCTGGCATGCTTTGGGTGGGATTGAAACTGCTATCTTCAGACAATGTTCATCTGGAACTGTAGAGATTCAACGTCTCTATCAATGAACATTGTCTGAAGATAGCGGTTTCAATCCCACCCAAAGCATGCCAGAGGTTAATTGGCCAAAATGTGGTGAGACGACAACAACTACGGATGGCAGTGATGGCTGAGAATGCAGTTAGGAGATTCGAAGTTCCTATCCGTCGCGGTTACCACCTGACGAAGGCCAGAGGAATTAGTTGGCCGAAACGTTGTGAATAAACAAACCAATAAAAAAAATGGAAAAACAACAACTAATTAAGATGAGACTAGTAGTCCGAAATAAAAATAAATTAATATATATAATGCTCATCTCAAAAAATGAATTCCAATTAAGGAATAATATATATAAAGTATTCCTTGTTGACTTTCTGTCCAGTGGGAATCCAATGCATGTAGATAATGGCCGTGCAACAAGCCACGACTCACTATGTAGGGAGTTGGGAAGCAAGATGTCAGTTCACGTTACACTTGAACTTCTGCATGTCAGTACAGTCGGGGAAGCAGGGACCCGGAAGGGAATTCATAAGTCTAGCTTTTCTGGGGAAGAAACTACTGGAGTAGAAAGCACTCTTACATCTAGGGATCTCAACTGTGAAGGGGTGGGATTTTGCTACTTTTCGGGTTTGTCGGGGATATTTACGTCGAGGGGGTACAAGTGCTTGCAGTTCGTCAGAGCATTCACCGTTAAAGTACTTGTAGGGTAGGCAGAGGGATGCAACATTTTGTCGATGTGACAGAGGCTGAAGTTTAGCTGATAGTTCAGGACTTATCAGATTGGCGACTCTCTTTTGAACCTTGCCTAGGAGCGAGAGACTAGTGGCAGATGCACCAGCCAAAATATGACAACAATGCTTCATACATGGGCGAATGGTGGCCTAATAGAGGTATAGGATACTTTCAGGCGTTAATAGCTTTCTAGCACGGTAGAGAGAACCCACCTTCTTTGCAGCGGTCTTGGCAATGCCTTCAATGAAATTGTTCCAACTCATGTTTCCTGTAGATATTTTACCTCCAAGACGACTTCCTTTGTCTGTTTTGTATGACAAACATTTTTTTTCTCTCTCCTAAACTCTATATCCTAACGTGTAATTATACTGTACGCTGCAAGTTAAATCCTCTCTCCTGATCACTAACCAATTGCTCTATTTTTCCGAAGCTGCCATTAAATCTAATCTATTGCACGTAACTTAGAAGGGTTTTAGCTCTCAACCCTTAACCTTAGCAGACTGACTTTTTCGAAATCGATACGCATTAACATCTAAAGATTTCTACTACTGAGGCATGCTTTAGAGCAGCGGTTCTCAACCTTTTTTGACTCATGGACCCCTTTTCCCTTCTTTTTTTTTCTTGGTGGAGTGGTGGACCCCCTTATAATTTTTGGTCATAAAACAATATTCTATTTCTCAATATAATTTTTTGAGCTTTTAATAAACAAATAAATATTATATAATTAAACTTTATTTTTAAATGAAAACTAATTTAATGCAAATAAAGTATTTTACAACAATTATAATAATGAAAACTTGATTAACGCTAACTGTTTTTTGTGTTTTTGTTTTTGTAAATTCACGTAATGGAATGAATGTGTGTGTGTGTGTGTGTGTGTGTGTGTGTGTGGTTTTGGTACTTATGTAGGATACGGGCCGTGCTATTTTGTAGATAGGATTTTTATAAGAGAGCAATTCATAGGTCACGTGACCAAAGTTTCGCACTAATAGTTTAGCTACGCGTTTATAATTTCAAAAAATTTAAAAACTTCACTCGCAAAAATGTCAAAATTTTTCACAGATAAAATTGATTGAAAATCGCCCCCCAAAATTTGATTTTCGCCCACTAGGGGGCGATTCGCTCCCCCCCCCCCGGGTTGAGAACCGCTGCGCCGCTGCGGCTGCGCTGCTTTAGAGTATACTCCTAACCCAGAGCTAAGCTTTAAAGTAGTGTTATATCCTTACTTTAAATAAGAATATATAAATGGTCTATGATCGGTTTCTTTTTTTTTTTTTTTTTTTTTGCATTTTTCCTTTTAATATCCTGAAGATGTCCTCTGCAATAGGGACGAAACGTTGATCATTTCATAAGTTCATTCGGTTTTTCTTTTTTCAAAACAACAACATATATATATATATATATATATATATATATATATATATATATATATATATATATATATATATATATATATATATATATATATTGTTATATCCTTATTTTAAATCAGAATACAGCAAGAAACACGGGATGGGTGAAAGACAAAGGAGTTTATTTACAAGGGAATACATGTGACATAAGAGTTACTCGACATCTTTTTTATTCTCTTTCTGTCTTTTTTCCTGCTGTCTCAGTCACGTGAGAGAGTCAATACATCCATAGTTCATTTCATCTATGAAGGGATGTTCCTATTTACAATGCCTCTCCATGGGACAGAGTTAGACACCAGGGTCGTTTTTTAATGTGGAGAAAAGGAACAAAAATAAAAAATTGTCTCAGTCGTGAAGGATTTCTCCTCCAGTGATAGAGAACAATAAATTGGAGTGCAGCATCTGAAGAACAGATACTACACTTTGATCTTGACCCGGTATTTATTTGCTCCCCCACCGAGCAAATTAGGCACAAGGTCGATTTTTAAAGTGAGGAGTGAAGAAATGGGGACCAACTCCCCGAGGAGTAGGGGAGCTGGATAATGACAATTGGTATGAAGGGGTGCCCCTACATTGACCAAGGTCTTATATGTGGGGTTGCTCCCACATATGGTCTTTGCTTGCAGTATCTGCCGGAACAGATACTACACTTTGAGGTATTTATTTGCTCCCCCACTGAAGCAAATTAGGCACAAGGCCGATTTTTAAAGTGAGGAGTGAAGGGGAAATTTAACATACTATCCTAAACTAACATATAAACTATATCTAAAACATACATTAACTCCTTTCTCTCTCTCTCTCTCTCTCTCTCTCTCTCTCTCTCTCTCCCTCTCCCTCTTTAATTGCTTCCATTGCATGAATTCTTATTTATCTCTTCTTCCATTAACAATAAAAATAAAAAGCATAGCAATGCCCTTTTTAATCACTTCGAGGAGTATAACATTTCACTAGATATATAACCTACTAAATAACCGATTAACATTAACTACTCATGCAGGGTCACAAAAATACCTGGTTTAGGACCCAGGCGCAGAACGAACCCTCTTGGTGCTGATGGACCCATAGATCTTCCCAGGTCATCCATTTAGGAGAAGCTAAACCTAGGAGAGGGTGGCCTCTTCAGTCCTGAACGACAACCTTCCGAGAGCTCGTGACTCAAACAAATTACCGATTGGCAAACCTAAACTAATTAAGGAGATAGGCTCTGTCTATCACCCGGCTTTCATACTCCTTCTTTGCCTATTAGCCAGGTGTAGAGGTGCTATCACAGGGACTTGTCTGACTCAATCAGTGGTTGACCTTTTTTCCTGACTAGGGCAATGAACACCATTTTCCCCACTCCAGCCACATCCCATCCCCCTAAACTAGACACTGTGAGGATACTTGAGTGCTATATATGCCGGTGCAATTGGATTGGGCTGACTTTTGTCTGATGGGTTCAGGGTACTGGATTGACAGTTCCTTGCTGCTGTTTCTGACTGATAGCACAGAAGCCCTAACTCTTTGGTAGCGCTTAGAGCGGTGCTCCATCAACAGTTGTATAATATCAGAATGATAGTAGTGCTCTGTCGGTCATAGAAATGGACCCTGCACTCATCCCCGGTGGGCTTTCCTGAGGTCATTATCCTGTAGATGAGGAGTCAGCTGATGGTCTACTTGTGTTGTATGTCTGATATTCTGTACAGCACCCCTCGCTCATCCGAACTGAAACTTTTAAATTGAATAAAGTGAAATGACATTTCAAGCAAAAATTACATTTAAACCAGGCGCAAACTCAAAGAAAACCAACCTGCCTCCTATCTTGAGGCTTGCATTTACGACTATCCACGGGCTTAGAACTAAATTAGATGATATTGAATCATTTCTCCTTGTAAATACCCCGGATATCTAAGCATTAAGTGAAATTAACCTACACTCCTCCATTCCCTCTAATCACTTTAACATGCCTGGTTATCTCCCACTCTGCCGTAAGGACTCAGACAGACATATGCACGGGCTTGGAGTCTATATTCGTAACACCCTCCCCTTGACTAGAGAAACAAAACTAGAATCAGACGACCTACATTAACTACTCATGCAGGGTCACACACCTACTTGTATTTTCTCTACCGCTCTCCCTCGACCCAGGACTGTACCCTAATAAACA
>NC_136521.1:3981767-4009267 GCF_053919585.1 Euprymna scolopes | reverse complement strand
ATATGCTCAACTCAAGGTGAGGAGCACTATAGTCATCCACATACAGTATTGTTTCGCTGTTTCACAGCTCATCAGTGTGGCTAGACAGGCAACTACCTCAAGCCAGGATTGAAACCCGACCGTTTGTACGGCAGTCAAAGCTCCTAACCATTACGCTATTGGCGTACATATATATATATATACTAGCATTTCAGCCCGGTGTTGCCCGGATGTTTGGATGTGTATGTTGAGCAAAAAAAAAAAAGTGGTAGTAGGAAGGCAGGCGTGAAGGAGGAAAAGGAAGGGGGAAAAAAAACTGACGTCTTTGCGGTTACGACCACCGCCAAACTGGATGAGACGTAGGTTTAAATTAAGGCTAGACAATCGAAAGAAGAGGATGACTTAAAAAATATTGGCGAAAAAAGCGACCCCCCTGTAGAAAAGTGCCCAGTTGTAGGTGAAGATATTAATGATTTTAGCCAAGTTTTCGATATTTGTCGTCTGAAAGGTCGAACTTCAAAACGATACTGATCTTGGTAAAATCCGTCGCCTCTGTTGAAAGTTTTAGGCAGACATGCAAACATACATACATACATTTATACATTGGTAACTAAAAATTTTCGACCCAAACCGATTAAAAATCTTGCCCTATCTCTGAATACCCTTTATGTCAAATTTCAAATGTTTAGACCACAAATTGTCTGAGTAATTTGGTAGAGACTGCAGAGGTCAAATGTTTTTAAAACTTTGAACCCTATTATGACCCCTTAACATTTATTGTTTGGGGCTCAAATCAAGTTATTAAGTTAGATCCATGTCCAAGGAACCTATATCTAAAATTTCAATTGTTTATAACCAAAATTGGCAGAGGACTTTGGTAGAGTTCTCAAAGGTGAAATCGTTGAACTTTGACTCCTTAAAAACCAAATTTCTGGCCGAAAACCGATCACAAAGATTTTCCCAAATCTCAGTACCCTGTATATAAAATTTTGAGTCTGTAGACTTAAAATTGACAGAGTTATTGCGTAGAGAAATGTACACAGACAGACACACAGACTCGTTCACTTATATATATATATATATATATATATATATATATATATATTACTTGTTTATTGTTATATAAACATGCTCACATCCCGCTGCTACAAATAGCCACTTGTTTCAATCAAACAACAGATATCATCAGGCAGCGACTTGACTATTCAAAAGTTCAATGAATAATAAACGATTATTCATTGAACTTTTGAATAGTCAAGTCGCTGCCTGATGATATCTGTTGTTTGATTGAAACAAGTGGCTATTTGTAGCAGCGGGATGTGAGCATGTTTATATAACAATAAACAAGTATTATCAGCTCTTTTTATTGCGCACTATCTAACAACCTCGTTGAATTCATTAGTCCATTACTTTTGAATATAAAAAAACCCGAGTATATATATATATATATATATATATATATATATCTGTAGAAATATATTTTCTTATAATATATACTAATCCTTATTTAAGAAGCTCAATGTAATTACAGAGCAATATAGAGAATAAATGACAAAAGTTATATTCCAAGATTCATGATGTTGACCATCTTATAATTTATTTCTTTAATTCAGATGACTTATACAATTTTTAATAGTATCTGTTTCGTAGCGCAAAATCAATCACTTAATTATTATATCAATCAGTGAATCTATTCTGCCCTAAACTCATCAGAAAAAATAGCAACAATCAATCCGTCAAAAGGTAATGAAGTATGATTTGACATGATTTAAATCCGAAAATTGGAAGAGAAACTGCATATACCTTTAATATGTTTCCATTAGGCCATTTTGATTTCTTTTTTTTTTTTTTTTTTTTTATACACACACATTGTAGATTGAATGATTGATTTCTGATTCGAAGTTCTGGGTGTATCGGCTGCTGAAGAAGACCGGAGAGTATTATGTCTGAAACGTTAAGGCAGTACAGCTATTTCGGGCCATACTTGGTCACACCTGAGAAACATGTTGCAACTTTGTCGTTACCATGGAAACGTTGTATTGTTGCCCCACTGGTTGAGGTAAGGTTATATTCATCTTCGTTTATTAAGTTTATTTGTTTTGCTTTATTTGTTTTTTTTTGTTTGTTTTTACCTTCTTTCTTTTTCTCTTTCTATTATTCTATCTTTATTCTCTCTCTCTCTCTCTCTCTCTCTCTCTCTCTCTCTCTCTCTCTCTCCATCGTTCATTTTTATCTCTTACTGTTTTCTTACTCTCTCTTTACTCCCGTCTCTCTATCTCCCCTTTTTTCTCTCTACTTTTCTCCCCTTTTCTTTCTCTCCCTACCAACGAGAAATCAATGGTAAACGGTTGTTGCGATAACGCAAATTAATTTGAAAATAGTATTAAGAAATCTGGAAAGACTTGTTGTCACTCAGATTCCAGGGAACACCACAAGTTGTTCTCACTTGCTTTCACTATTTCTCCTCTTCCGTTCCAAATATTTCTCATATGTTATATCCCCCCTTTTAATGCATAAAGTAAATTTCATAGTGGTTAAGGATTATTTGGTACTGGAGATATTCATAATCGTGCTCTATTTCCAAAAATGGAGGAGATATAACATATGAGAAATATTTGGAATCAAGTCTCCCCTCGCTGTTCTTTGAGATCATTTGAAACCATAGCAACAAGTTTTAGTCTTCCCTCCATCAAGGCCAAATATACACACACACACACACACACACACACACACATATATATATACATATACATACATATATATATATATACATATATATATATACATATATATATATATGATGATTGCAACGTCTTGTCAGACGAATGCCACTCCCTCAGTCACTGAAAGTCCATGAGCCCGAAAATTCCAAAGTCTAGCAGTTCTAGAGAAGAAACTATTAGAGTAGAAGGCCTTCTTACATCTAGGGATTTCTGCTGTGTATGGGGTGGGACTTTGCTGCTTGTCAGGTTTGTCGAGGGTATTTACGTCGAGGGGGTACAAGGGCTTTTAGTACGTTAGAGCATCCGCCATTAAAATACTTGTAAAGCAGGCAGAGAGATGCAACATTTCATCGATGGGACAGAGGCTGAAGCCTAGATGACATTTCAGGACCTATCAGATTTGTGACTCTCTTTTGAACGCTGTCCAGGAGCGAGAGACTAACAGCAGATGCACCAACCCAAATGTGATAACAATACTCCATACATGGGCGAATAGTGGCCTTGTAGAGGTACAGGATACTTTCAGGCGTAAGTAACTTTCTAGCACAGAAGAGAAAGCCCACATTCCTTGCAGCAGCCTTAGCAATGCTCTCAATATATCTGTTCCAACTCAAGTTCCCTGTGAACGTTAAGCCGAGGAATTTGACTGAAGTATTTTCAGGTAATGTATCTTTAGCCATAGCTATTAGTGGTTGAGAAGGTTTCTTGTAATTATTGAAGGGAACAGGCTTAGTCTTGTCAGCATTGAATGTTAGCATCAATTTTTGACCCCATTCAGCATTAGATCTCTGGTCTTCCTCTAGTGTTTCTGCCATT
This sequence comes from Euprymna scolopes, assembly GCF_053919585.1. Classification (NCBI taxonomy): domain Eukaryota; kingdom Metazoa; phylum Mollusca; class Cephalopoda; order Sepiida; family Sepiolidae; genus Euprymna; species Euprymna scolopes. Next base: position 4,005,749 of record NC_136521.1, on the reverse strand, counting down.
TCCTTAGATATGTGTTCATCCGTTTTCTCCTTGCGCTTTTTATAGAGCATGGTGTTGTCAGCAAATATACCCATCTCAGAGATAATATACCCATCTCCAAGATAATATACCCATCTCAGAGATAATATACCCATCTCCAAGATAATATACCCATCTCAGAGATAATATACCCATCTCAGAGATAATATACCCATTTCAGAGATAATATACCCATCTCAGAGATAATATACCCATCTCAGAGATAATATACCCATCTCAGAGATAATATACCCATCTCAGAGATAATATACCCATTTCAGAGATAATATACCCATCTCAGAGATAATATACCCATCTCAGAGATAATATACCCATCTCAGAGATAATATACCCATTTCAGAGATAATATACCCATCTCAGGTAAAGTGAATACACACACACACACACACACACACACACACACACACACACACACACACACACACACACACACACACCTTTATATATATATTCTACTTTTTCTTTTCTTCTCTCCCCCTCTCTTTCTCTTTCCAGCTGTACTACTCACTCTCTATTCTTCTCTCTCTTTCTTTTCCCATCTCTTTCTCTCTTTCTCTCTCTCTCTCTCCCTCCAAACCTAGTTTAGAATAGTCAAAACAAAAGAAGGATACACAAAAGGTTTTATGTGAATCGATTATATCGATTGATTCGAGATCAAAGCCAGCAATAAGTGAAAGTGTTTTAAACTATTATGAAAGACGTCAAACAAATGTTGTAAATAGAAAATGGAGAAAAAGATTGTTTGCCCACCGAGAGTATGCCTGACAAGAGTTCTTGTGGCAAGTTGCAGTTCTTACTGCATGTTACTGGGGACAATGTTATGTTATAAAGGTAATCTACTCTATTTTAGAATATGCTAGTGGGGGTACTCAGCATTGCCCAGGCAGGTGTAGCTAGTATAGTAAGGAACTCTGGCGGGGTGGGTTAAAAAAGTAGTAGTAGCGGGGAGGGGGGTCAAAACAACAGTAAGCAGCTCAGGTGGAGAGAGGTTTAAAAAAAGAAAAAGTGATAATAGTCAGGCAGGCTCGAATCCCATAATGTGAAGGAGAAAAAAGGTTAAAAAAAAAAAACATGACGTCTTAACCGATGTCTCTATGGCGTGACTGGAAATCTCGAGCATTGAAATTAATCGTAGTCAATCCAACCGAGACGATGACTTCGCAAAAATAGCAATGCAAAAAAATCGACCCCTCCTTGTAAAAAACAGCCCAGTTAAGGGTGAGGGAATTAATGTTTTTGGACAATTTTTTCAATATTTGTCGTTTGAAGGGTCAAGCTTGAAAACGATACCAATCTTGTCGCGTGTGTGGAAAGTTTTTGGCAGACATACAAACACACACACACACACACACACATTTTGCCTTTTTTATGTTAGACTAGCGGGGGTGCCCGGCTTCTGTCTTTGTGTTTGTTTTTTTTTGGGGGGGAGGAGCTGTAGTAGGCAGGCAGGCTTGAACCCGTGATGCAAAAGTGAAGAAAAAAGAGAAAGAAAAGCTGACATCTTGCCGCTACACTACACCATGAGAGGAAGTGAAAATTTATCGATTTCAATCAAAAAGTTAAGTTAAGAATCACGCAGGCGCAGAAATGAAGGTTGGCTGCAGGCCAGTTTCTGCTTCCCCACGATGTTGGGGAAAACCAGCTCCCCCGAAAAAAGGGGAGCTCTCCAAATGAATAGCAATTGTTTGATGTGAAGGGTTCTCCCTAACATTGATCAAAGCTAATTGCATTTCAGGCGGCTTACTTCGCTCCGATTAGTTTCAGTTTTATACGAAAAAGGATGGACAAACACGCGAAAGGACGGAATCGACGGGAATTTTTTAAAAGTCGATGAAAATAAATATTGAGACGACGTCCGTTCGCAATTGTATTTTTTTCGGTCACCCAAATATTGAACCTTCAACCTTCAGGAGAATATCACTTTTTTTACAATTGATTTTTCCAAGTATACTAACACTGTGCCACGGGTCTTTGTGGACAATTCTGGTATTAATTTTAGCAGCCTTGAACCTATTTTATTTCTACTTGTAAATCTCACTACTTATTACTAATTATTACTAATTATTACTAATTATTACTATATATTAACGTATATCTATCTATCCATCTATCCATCTATATTACTGTTTATATTTATTACTTATATATCTTATCTTTTGTTTATAATTAATGATTCCCATATCGTATTAAATTCTATAGTAGGTCTATTAGTAATTGGTTATTCCCCAGCATATGTGCTGCTTCTTTCAGTCTCCACTATTCCTCTCTGTCTATGATTTTTACTTTGTCCCATAATGGTAGATGGTTTTCCTTTTCCTTACGAATATGGTCAACTACATTTTCAATCTCTCCATGTATTACGGCTTGTAGCAGCCAACACTCGCTACATCACAGGCAGAAGCCAATTCTCACGATTCGAGATTTGAAATCCATTTTCTCCCTGGCTTGTCCAATTACAAGCCAGCTCTCTATCACGTGACAGAGTATATAAAAGGCGAAATCTGAAACTCTCAACCCTCTTTTAACCTGACCCTGCCTGGGAGCAGACTTGGTATGGGGCTTTTGGCCCAGGTTGAACGTGAGTACTACAAGCTAACTATGGCTCTCTTCAACTCACATTTATTCCCACATGTTGTACCCAAATGGACATTCTTTATCATGCTAAACAACACACACACACATACTCTTTCTTACCACGAGACACTGACCCTTTGTTCTGTCTCTACTATCGGACGCATGCTCCTACATACGTAAATACACTGAAGTCTTTGCCCTTTCTTTCTCTTTTAATGAGGCTATACACTGGAATGAGGTAATATAAGGCTGGCAGTCAAAATGGCGTGAGTTGAGTTTGGGAGAACCGCATTAAACGGCTAAGACGTGAGAATGTTCAAATGCTGACAAGAATCTTTTTTTTTTTAATTAGAAGTTTTTTAATAGTTTCCATTTAAATGTTGATTGTGTTTTAAAGACAAAAGATCTAAAAGAGAAACCATATTTGTATATGCAAAAAATGTTTGAATAAATGAATTGTAAAAAGATCTCTGGAACCATTTATAAAATAATTAGTAAATTAAAATCTTAAGTGTTTTTTAACATGTTTTATTAACTGTTTGCTCCTATATATATATATATATATATATATATATATATATATATATATATATATATATATATATATATATATATACCCATTGGATTGAAATTTTAAATTCGACCGTTTTGAATTTTACCATTCTTGGATTTTTACCCTTCACCGGATTATCTATTCATGTGAAATCTTTTTATCATTTTTCTTTTGCCTCCTGTTCCCCTTACCTCACCCCTTTTTTTAACCAAGTAAGATCTGTGACTTACTTGTAGTTTCACTAAATACTTTTATATGCAAAATCCGATCCTGCATTTTGCTAATTCCTGCCCTCTGATGAGAAGGAGAGTATTTCTTTGAAACTCCGCGGATTAAGGACTATCCACTTATCTTGTGCTTCCTTTTTGAAATTAAATATGTTTTTAACTCTTTTTCAAGATGTCTTTTAACATGTTTTAGTAATCATTTGTTCATATTATAAGCTCTATTTCCTTTTCGGTTTTATTGAGCATTTACATCTGGTTGAGATCACTTTACTTGTAAATATTAACTCTTTAATATTTATAATATATTTTAAGTTTACCATTTTGATTACCTTGGTAAACTTATTGTAATTTTTATTATATATATATATATATATATATATATGTATAAGGAATGAAAAATACCAGCGGTGGTTGACGTTATGTTTTAAGAAAAATAGAAAAACCGAATGAAATTATTAAAAAATCAACGTTTCGTCCTTATTTCAGAGGACATCTTCAGGATAATTGAAAATAAAAATGTAAGAAAAGAAAAAGTCTTTTTCGCACGATCTATGACTTTTTCTTTTCTTACATTTTTATTTTCAATTATCCTGAAGATGTCCTTTGAAATAAGGACGAAACGTTGATTTTTTAATAATTTCATTCGGTTTTTCTATTTTTCTTAAAACATATATATATATATATATATATATATATATATATATATATATATATATATATATATATATATATATATATATATATATATATATATATATATATATATCCATGCTTCCGTTCAGTCTCTCAAGACAAAGGATACCACCTGTAGGGGCATTAGCGCATGTAATTGTGAGGCAAGGGTTGTGCAATCTCCATCACACCTCTCCTGAATCGGCACTGTTTTAGTTCAGTTTGCAAGGAGAAGTCCAGGATGGCTGGAAACAATGCCGAGATAAGCGGAGAGCACATACAGCACCTGAAAGTCCCAAATGGTCACCCATTTAGTACTGACCAGGTTCAATGTTGCTTAACTTTGATGATCCAGCAGGAACCGGTGTGTCAACGTGATTATGCCGTAATATATATATATATATATATATATATATATATATATATATATATATATGAGCTCTAGGAAAACCTTAGAGGCTGTCGTTATGAGACAATTGATGAGATGTAAGAGGCTGTGACAGGGGTCACTGACACACTCATACAAGGGGACATTCGTGGGGCTTTCCAGAAGTTGTTGAAACAAAATAACAAGTGTATTGCAGCCAGAGAAGATTACTTCGAAGGAAACTAGAGTTTTATGTGTTTACTATCAATAAAAGTGCCCCTACAAAAAAGTCTGGAAACTTATTGAAGGCACATTGTATATATATGTGTGTGTGTGTGTGTGTGTGTGTGTGTGTATTTCTATTTTTTCATTTTTCTTATCATTTTGTTTAAGCCAGGGATGGGGCATCCTACCAGATTCCAAACATACACCTGCTATTTTAGACACTCCAACCGAGAGATCTTTTTAAGATTCTAACCGTCCCTTTAAGTGCAATTGTTTGAATCTCCTTTGCACTTGGTTTACCTTGTATATTTGTAAGATAGTTTGTAAAATTCTTTTTCATAAGTCCGGTTGCTCCTATAATTACTGGAATGATAGAGATCTTCTTAAGGTTCCAGTTTCTTTTCATGTCATACATAAGACCCTGGTATTTGGTAATCTTTTCCCTCTCAGCTCTGTTTAACCTAGCATAATTCGGGACACTAACTTCCACCAAGGTTGCTTCCTTCTCCTTCTTGTCCCATATTACAATGTCGGGTTTTATAGCTCCGTTTTCTAGGTACGTGGCTGTAGGGATTGCATAGTCATAGTGGATGGTATATGACTTGTTTCCGACTGTTCTTTCGGGTATATGTTCCCATGACTTCCAGTTTAATGGCTCTTGTGCGCTGCGACGTTGTTTGGCTATATACACGCAGCGCACAAGAGCCATTTTGAATGCCTACTAGACACTGTCCTCGAGTGTCTAAGGTCTCTCTGTACATAAAAGTAAACCCTGACCAAATATTCACTACTACTAAATGAAATCTGGACGTGAGGACTCTTTAGAAGCAATAAAATTGTACCGACGACTACTAGCTATAAACACGTGTAAATGGAACTGAACTGTTCTCTCCTTCAACCAGCCAGTATGATGTTAAATCTATCTGTACATAAGAACACTTCAATCTACTAACATGTTTTCTCTCTACTAACGAAGATAACAAATAAAGTTGTTTATTAAATGTTAGAATGAAACTCCATTTCGTTGTCTCATTTCTACAGGCTTTTTAATGTTCTCCTAACAATGCTGACCAATCAGCTGGCAGGGCGTATTACTTCATCTCTCTCCCAAGGGAATTTCTTTAACCCTTTGGGAACCACATTGCTGTTGTTGTTGTTGTTATTTTTGTTAAGCATCATTTATATATTTTATAAAATTCAGATGATTTTTGTTGGCATTTGTTTCGTCTATATCTTTCTAGTTAGAAATTTTTCTAGGAGACATAAGGTACTTACAGGGGGAGCCAAGTGAAGGTTGCCAACATTTCTAAGTGAAAGTGTTTCTGTGGAACGAACTGGATTTGAACTTGTCGGTCCGTGTTATTAACCACTTAGTGACAATCACTTCTCTAATGATGACGGTGGCGATGATGATGATGATGATGATGATGACGATGACGAGGACGGTGGCGATGATGATAATGACAATGATGATGATGATGATGATGATGATGATGACGATGACGAGGACGGTGGCGATGATGATGATGATGATGATGATGATGATGATGATGACGATGACGAGGACGGTGGCGATGATGATGATGATGATGATGATGACGATGACGATGACGATGATGATGATGATGATGATGATGACGATGACGAGGACGGTGGCGATGATGATAATGACAATGATGACAATGATGATGATGATGATGATGCTGATGATGCAGGGAGATGTTTGCAGAACAGGAGACTTCATTAGTTTGGTAACATTGAGAAACGGATTGGAGTTTTTGGTTAGTAGATGTAGAATAGTTGAGTTAGTTGTCTCAGGGGAAAGTAGTGATAATGATGAATTTTTAAAGAAAGAGGGATGAATTAAGACCTGGTCAGATATAGGTTAGTTTGAAATTCAATTTCTAAAAGCTGCCCAACGCACACCAGCATAGAAAAGGGATATTAAACCGATAATGATGACGATGATGACAAAGATGATGATGATGATGGGGAGGAGGAGGAGCAGGAGGAGAAGTACGGGGGAAGGGAAACAATTTTCTTCGAATCGAAATAGAGGAAATAGAGAAAAAGTTCACTACAATCTGCATATCTACGAAAGTGAGAATGTGCGAGGTCACTTCTCAACCTATACACTCAATGGATGTTTGATCTAAAGACTTGAAAATTGTTGTATAGACTATTCAGACATGTGGAAAAATTTTTAATCGGTTTTCATCCCGAAAAAATGTCTGCTAAGGGGTCAAAATTGAAAAATTGGTATACTGTGGGGGGAGTGATCAGATTTTTATCCGTGTTCAACTGTTTTATTACTGCGCATGCGCCATTGTTCACATGACAGCCTCTTTATGTTAAGTATAAGTTGATTTGAAAACACATTTTAAAGATCATGTCAAGTTAGGCAAGTGGTTATCGTGCTTGGCTCATTGTCTTCAGGTTTTGGTTTCGATCACCGCTCGAATATTTTTTTTTTACAAGAATGTTTAGAAAACATAATACTCGCATGCACATGTCTCAGTTTCTTTTTTATTTTTATTTATTATTTTTTTGGTCCCCCGACAAAAGGAGGGTGGACCTGTAAATCCACCCTTGTCTGTTTGTCCATTCGTCCATCCACACTTTTCTCTATAACTGCGCCTAGGAATTTTTTGAAATTTTGCACAAACATTAAACATGATATGAGTAAAAAAGTAACAGAACGGATTTTCTGGGGAAACTCCTAGGGGTGCCTATCGGGTTAAAATGGTTAAAATTGACACTTTTGTATTTATTAAAAAAGAAATTGATGCCTTGGATTTTTATAAAACTTTCTTAAAAGTTGTAACTAACTGACTTCTATATAATTTTGTTTGTCTATACTTCGCGATAACTCTTGGGTGTGCTCCAGGGACTATTTTAGGGCTAATAAAAACACTTCATTATTGGGACTATTTTACCATATTTGTCCAAAATATTCTGTGTGTGTCTATTTAGCAGTTTTGCATGGTGCTGAACTCAAATTTAAATATGTTAAGACCTTGGGGACTTTTTGGGGCTAAATGGGTGGGGGTAGCAAATGATCGACTTAGTCATTTCTTTTTTTTGAATAGTGCAGAACTCAAATTTACATATGTTAAGGCCTAAAACTGTACCGTTTGTTCATTTTTTCCAGGATTTGACGTCTCCAGGATTTGACGTCTCCAGGATTTGACGTCTCCTGGGGACTTTTGGGTCTAAATGGAGGGGGGAGGACAAATGCTGAACTTAGTCATTTATTTTATGCCTCTTTCACTGTGCACTCATAGGGGACCATGCAATGTTCACTTGTTTTAAAGGAATTTAACGTTGCGTTTAATACTGGGCAACGCCAGGTATATCTGCTAGTTATATATACAACTAGCTGTATATACCCGGCGTTGCCAGTTTGAAACAGTGTACATCATATATGACACCATCTGCTTTGTTATATATGACGTAATCTGCTATGACGTCATATATTGTAAACAAAAAAAAACAGACAGACAGACAGGAATACAACTTTATCATTTTCAGTTTATAATTATTTGTATCGGTTTTCTAAGTTTCACAACTTTTATTTTGACAAGAGAGTCACCACTTATCAAGGCCTGGAGGCCACTCGAGGATAAGGGTTAATGAGTGTACGGTAGTCAACGGGACAATATTGTAATCGTTAGTTGTGGAAATTTGGTAAATCGGATTACTTAAGAGGATGGCTCATCAAGAACTTGTTTACATTAGACTTGAAGATGAACATATTGTAGTCACAAAGTCTAATATGTAAAATAATCTATCCCCCCCACTTGTATTTGATAACTTTCTTAACAAATTATTCTTATCAATATTCAGACGGAAAGTGTTAACCTGAATGCGATGACCAGTTCTGACCATCACGATCAGGTCAGCCCAAGTGAAACATCTGATTTAACGCTTCTACAGAATTGGGACAAGATTCTATAGTCGATAAATGGAGTTTTCAGATAAAAACAATGGTTTCAACTGATTTATTTTGTCAATTCTAATAAGTTACAATGGCAGCTCCCAAATTATGCAGTCGAAATTACCTGAATATTACTGAATTATTAAAAACAAACGTTTATCATGTTAGCAGGTGAAAAGTTGCCGCCATCTTGTTTAAATCAAAACAGAAAATTACCTCTCTCTCTTTTTTTTTCATTTTTCTTAAACTTTTTCTTCTAGGGGATGGGACATCCAACCAGATGTCTGACATTTACCCCTATTTTAGTGAGTCCAACCAAGAGATCTTTTCAGGATTCTAGCCGTCCCTTTCAGTGCAATCGTTTGTATTTCACTTGCACTTGGTTCACCGGGTATGCTTACCTCCCGTTTGAACTCTCCTGTTTCTTACGATCGTTTTCATCAAATTCTATTCTTTATTTTCTTTAATAAATAATTTTCTACCTTATCGATTTTCGTAATTTTTGGATATGATCATCTTAAAAATACGAGGAATACGTAGATACAAATGTTTTCATGTGAAATTTAGTTTTACGATTTCCGAAATTTCATTCCAATAGTGCAGAAGCGCTAACGGTTTTGTTAGTTCTTTCTAGTGCCAATTAAAGATGGTATTCACGACAATATTAAGCGTCCATTATCATAATTTTAATTGCGCGCATAACTTTAATTACCATTTCTAATTTTACCAGCAGTATGTGCGCTTCCAAGGACACATTTTTGCCAAACACAAATAAACTGAGGAAAAAGTAAAAAACTTATTTTGAAATGTTTTATTGTTCTTTGACGTTACTGGTAGTTATTCATGCCATTTATCCGTAAATAGTTTTTACAAATCATATGATCTAGCTAATTTCTAGACATTTTATTGGCCTTAATCATCCCTAATATTATTTGGCTAAATTTGGCTAAATTATTTGGCTAAATTATTTTGCTAATTTTTTCTAAATTATTTGAATCAATAATTAAATGCATTCATATACGCATTTAATAATAGTTTAAAAATTGTCATGTCATTGCTATAACTAGTATTATTTGATATGGCATAATCAAACTGCTTGGCCTAACGTTCACAGGAAACATGAGTTGGAACAATTATATTGAAAACATTGTCAGGGCCGCTGCGAAAAAGGTAGGCTCTCTCTACCGTGCTAGAAAACTACTGACACCTGAAAGTATCCTGTACCTCTATAAGGCAACCATTCGCCCATGTATGGAGTATTGTTGTCACATTTGGGCTGGTGCATCTGCTGCTAGTCTCTCGCTCCTAGACAAGGTTCCAAAAAGAGTCGCCAATCTGATAGGCCCTGAACTGGCATCTAAGCTTCAGCCTCTGTCCCATCGACGAAACGTTGCATCCATCTGCCTGTTCTACAAGTATTTTAATGGTGAATGCTCTGACGAACTGCAGACACTTGTGCCCCCACGACGTAGACACCCTCGACAAACCCGACAGGCAGCTAAATCCCACCCCCACACAGTAAGGATCCCTAGATGTAAAAGATCTTTCTACTCCAGTAGTTTCTTCCTTAGAACCGCTAGACTCTGGAATTCCGGGTTTGTATTACTGTACACATAGATTCGAAAAAGTTGTCAAAAAAACAAATATATGACAAATAAATGTTATCAAAGCCAAGATAACTGGATATGTTTTTAGTGTTTTTATTCAATGTAACATTTTTATTCAGCTCGAAAAACATACAGTGTTTACCGATGTATTCGAAAATTCAAGATGGCGTCTCACACCCTCTTTAACACGGTAAGTTTGGGAAAAGGTGTTATAAATAAAAAAACTAAACAAAATACTATTAAAACCCCTGCCGAATATACGTCAACCTATGTCACGGTAACATATATCGAGCGAGTTTTTAACAGTATTTTATCCGGTATTTTATTTATAACACCTTTTCCCAAACTTACCGTGTTAAAGAGAGAATCAGACGCCATCTTGAATGTTCCAATACATCGGTAAACACTGTATGGTTTTAGAGCTGAATAAACATGTTACATTGAATAAAAACACGAAAAATATATCCAGTTTGGTAGAAAAGTAACTTATGTTGCCTTTGATAACATTTATTTGTTATATATTTGTTTTTTGACAACTTTTTCGAATCTATGTGTACAGTAATACAAACCCGGAATTCCATTCCAGGTTTCTGCTTCCCTAACTGTACTGACATGCAGAAGTGTAACGTGGACTGACATCTTGCTGCCCAAATCCCAACATAGTGCCCCAGCAGTTGCTGCCCCTGATAGTAGCCCCCTGCACCAAAGTGGCAATGTGCTTGTTTGGTGTGAAAATGTAATAAAAAATTTTTTTTTTAAATTACGTTGACACACCGGTTCCCGAAGTTAAGCAACGTTGAGCCTGGTCAGTACAAAATGGGTGACCATTTGGGACTTCCAGGTGCTGTATGTGCTCTCTGCTTATCTCGGCATTGTTTCCAGTCGTCATGGTTTTCTCGCCACTGGACCCAAACAGTGTCGATTCAGGAGAGGTGTGGTTAGAAATTGCGCGACCCTTACCTCATAATTACACGCGCAACTGCTCCATTCAGGGGTATCCTTTGTCTTTCGGGACTGAGCGGAGGCATCGATCGATTATTTGAGTAAATTTAACTAAATTTTGCTAAATTATTTAGTTAAATAGTTAGCACATTTATTTGGCTAAATTATTTGGTTAAATAGCTAGCATATTTATTTGGCTAAATTATTTGGTTAAATAGCTAGCATATTTATTTGGCTAAATTATTTGGTTAAATAGCTAGCATATTTATTTGGCGAAATTATTTGGTTAAATAGCTAGCATATTTATTTGGCGAAATTATTTAGTTAAATAGCTAGCATATTTATTTAGCTAAATTATTTAGTTAAATAGCTAGCATATTTATTTGGCTAAATTATTTGGTTAAATAGCTAGCATATTTATTTGGCTAAATTATTTAGTTAAATAGCTAGCATATTTATTTGGCTAAATTATTTAGTTAAATAGTTAGCATATTTATTTGGCTAAATTATTTGGTTAAATAGCTAGCATATTTGGCTAAATTATTTAGTTAAATAGCTAGCATATTTATTTGGCTAAATTATTTAGTTAAATAGCTAGCATATTTATTTGGCTAAATTATTTAGTTAAATAGCTAGCATATTTATTTGGCTAAATTATTTAGTTAAATAGTTAGTATATTTATTTGGCTAAATTATTTAGTTAAATAGCTAGCATATTTATTTGGCTAAATTATTTGGTTAAATAGCTAGCATATTTATTTGGCTAAATTATTTGGTTTAATAGCTATTGTTAGCATATTTATTTGGCTAAATTATTTAGTTAAATAGCTAGCATATTTATTTGGCTAAATTATTTGGTCATCCTTGTCACTGTACCATTATATATGCTTATCATTTTCCTAGCTAGAATCTTCAATCACCATAATACCACATTCACTCCAAAGGTCGTCCTACTTAAAATTCCCAAATCAATTTTCTTTTAAAAATAAAAATGAAAATAAAGAAACCGATTTATTTTTATTTAAATAAATATGAACATAAATAATTTTTATTAAAATAATTTCATTGGCGTGGGGTGGGGAAAAAACAAAATATACAAACAGATGTTAATAAGACCTTCCCAACCCTTTCTAAATGGTAGCCCGTCCATTGTTTTCCGGCTTGATGATCAACAATATATATATACTAGCAGGAAGATCCGACATTGCCCGGGATTGAATGATGATCAACAAATGTTTCAGACTACTATATTTTTTTTTATTGTCATCGAAATCGGTAAAATCGCCCATTTTTTTTAATCAAATCGATTGATGTCCTGTTCTAGTTGGAGACCCACCGCGGTGCACAAGGAGGAAGCTTTTCATGCCTCCCTGCAGTAACTTAGTCCACAATGCATTGTCGCCTACATTGCACTGTAGAGAATCTGCTGTTGATTTTATAAGATTATTTGTCAAGTATCATAGTTCAATTGTGCTCTAAACAGAAATATTCATTTTGAACACGCCCCTGTCTAATCTAATCTAAAATTACCACTAGTTGATAATATGGAATTATTCTTACATAATCACCCGAATTAACGTTAAACGCACAAAAGTCCATTACCATGGTTCAATTGTGCTCTAAAATGAAACATTAATTTGAAACGTGGCGCTGTCTTCTATATTTGGTTTTAAAAGCTTGACCATTCTGCTTGCGCGGTGATACAACTTCTCAAATGCACTTATGATGTTAGGTTGTATAAAAGTGTTAACTTCGGTCAAAATCGAAAAATTCCTTCTTTAATCCTTTTTTTTTTCGATTATTGATAATTATCAGACGCATTCTGATGCAAAACCTACTGAAGAACACTCCCAAATATATCAAGTATCTTTGTGTGAAATTGAAAAAAAAAATCAACCAGGCGTGTTTCGAGTCCATAGGGAACTCTCTCTCTCTCACACACTCACACAGTCCCTTTCATATATTAGTAGATAGATACAAAAAAAAATCTAAAAAGTCCAAAATATCAGACGGATTTAGTAACGAATTACATAACTGCATATATATATATATATATATATATATATATATATATATATATATATATATATATATATATATATATATACACTTGTTTGTAATATTCCGAATTTTACTGGGTTTGTATAATTCAGTAAATTTTCATACGCCAATGAATTTTAAGCCAAACCTTAAATGATGAATGAGTATTAAATAAGTATAAGGTAATGTTTGTCTTCATTTCCCTATTAAATAAAATATAAACCTAAAATGGTCTTAAATCAAAGAAATAAGATAGCCGATATTTTTGTAAACAAAGAAGCAAGCATAAGGCGAATACGAAACTAACATAATCGTAACGATGTAGCCTAGTTGATTTGGCCATATTATGAATACAAAAATAAAATTCTTAAAAAATTTTTTTTTAAATAAATTATGTGAAATAAAGAAATATAGAAATATAATTTAAGAAATCAATGAATAGTATTATCAAAATATATTAAATGGGTACAGGTTTTTGTGGTAACTTCTTATGACAGGTGTTTAAATAGTGATACGAAAATTAAGAGATATATAAATATTTAAATAAACTCCTGACAAAGATTGCGTCCGGAATAAATGTTTTCGCATGCTTTATTTCCTTAAAGGGAAATTCGTTTGAATAACGTTCTATTGTTATAGTGTCTTTTATTCAATAAGTCTGAAGAAAGGCTGGTTATGTGAAAATTTTCAAACGCCATAACACACACACACACACACACACACACACACACACACACACACACACACACACACACACACACACACACATATATATATATCTGCTTATATATATGCATATATATATATGCATATATATGCATATATATGTATATATATGTATATATGCAGGTATATATATATACCTGCATATATATACATATATATATATATATAAATATATATATATATATATATGTATATATATGTACCCTTACATATATACATGTATATATATATATATACATATATATATATATGCATATATATAAGCAGATATATATATATATGCATGTATATGCATATATATATGAGCATATATATATACATATATATAAATATATATATTTATATATATATATTTATATATATATGTATATATATATATATATATACCCTTACATATATACAGGTATATATATATATATATATATATATATATATATATATATATATATATATATATACCTGCATATTATATATATATATATATATATATCTGCATACTTTATATATATATATATATATATGCATATCTACATGTATATATGGATACCTGCATATATATTATATATATATATATATATATATATATATATATATATATATATATATATATATATATATGTGAACACCTGAATTAAAAAACAGATTTTTCGTCTGACGAGCTCTTAGATATTAGTAACTACAGTTTGAAACATTGTTTTGACTGCGTTGTGAAGCTTGTACGTGGAATTAACTTGTTTTCAGTATTTATTTTCTACAATAACAATATACATACACATATATGCATACACATATATGCATATATATATATATATATATATATATATATATATATATATATATATATATTAATTTATAAAATATATATGTCGATTAAGTTACACTGAATATTCCGCGTTTCATCCACTCTAGGATTCTTCAGGCTTATGCGCATAAGCCTGAAGAGTCCTAGAGTGGATGAAACGCGGAATATTTAGTGTAGCTTAATCGTCATATATATTTTATAAATTACTAACTAGCCCTACCTACGTATTGAGCACTTTTGAAGTAAATACTTAAAGTTTACGCATAAATTTATACTTTCGTATATTAATTTTATGTGAGTAAATTAAGTAGTTATATATATATATATATATATATATATATATATATATATATATATATATATATATATATATATATATATATTCCCCTTTTCCCCCGTGCATGCTCATACTTTCACTACACCGATGAAGACTGAAGGATCGGTCGAAAATTATGTACTTATAAAAAAAGTTTTTTAATTATTTGTCATAATCCTATTTTGTATTCCTGCACGTCACTAATTGAAAACGAATAAAGAAAAGTTATAAGCTTTTATACTTTTCGTATTCTTTTTTATTCATATATATATATATATATATATATATATATATATATATATATATATATATATATATATATATATATATATATATATATAATGATGAGAAGGAGAGTATTTCTTCGAAACTCCGCGGATTAAGGACTATCCATTTATCTTGTGTTTCCTTTTTTAAAATTAAATATGTTTTTAAATCCTTTTCTAAGATGCCTTTTAACATGTTTTATTAATCATTTGTTCATATATATATATATATATATATATATATATATATATATGATTACGAATTCTTTGCAGAATTTTACCGTCGCTTGAGGTTGATGTAGAGCGTCCATGCGCACGTACATGGCTCTTCAAACCAGCTACACTCTTCCATAATCATTCACAATGATGACAGAGGAACTTGCCAGTATTTGGTGTTGTTTCTTGTAAGCTTTCATTATGCACTTTTGAGAGTCTTGTCAAAACGTTTGTTAAATTAAAGACAAAAGCAGAGATATCACAGTAATACTTGTTTGGTCTGGGAAGCAGCACAGCCTCAGACAATTGTTGATCATGTCTGACATTGTGTAACGTCACCTGGTTTAGTAAACCGGTTTTAGACAGAATAAATCTGCCACAGATTGTTCATTTCAGTTCTTGTTGCAATTCGCCAGGAATTGCTTATTCTTCCGTCTTTCCAAGGGCACACTTCAATACTGCATGTTTAAAAGGTTTTTCCTCAAATCTTCTGCATCCGCCTGATATTATTTTTCTCCATTTATTTCAATCCGCAGTTTGAACTGCCCAGTCGTTTGTAACAATCTCTAACAACTTGAGATTAGCCCTTAACACATCCTTAAACCTTTTCGTAGGTTTATGCTGCGGTCTTTTTACTAAGGAAAGGCTCATCATAAAACAGTTGTTACGGTATCCTATCATTTCTCATCCTCAGTAGGTGTCCAGTCCAACGCATTTAAACGCTCTTCATTTCGATGCTATGGTGGTTGGATTCTTACAAAAACAGTAGTATCAGTAATGTAGGACTTCCAACTGATGTTCAAGTATTCTACGGATGCGTTTTCGACGGAACCTTTCCAGAGTTTTAAGATAACCCTAACCCTGACCCTGACCCATAGACACTGATCTTTGTCTTTACACTTATTTCTGGATTTGATCTGTTGTTAGGTTGGTTGGTTGGTTGTTTTTTGTTTTACGGCATATCAACCCTTTTCGGGTTATTTAATGCCGAATCCAAAGATTTTGAAGAAAATTTTTTTTAATAGAATATATTTGTTGTTTTCAAGTCGGTTTCTATTTAACCCATAGTTGGGACCCTAACAGGTACTACCACTCCGGATCAGAGTGGACCTGGGAGCAATGGTAATTAAAGGGTGGCTCCACACTCCCCAAAGCCCACAAGGTGGGGCCTTACCACTGGATATAGTTTATGGTCATATCCAGGACCCCCATTGAGGGACTTTTACCCTCTGCAGGGGGGGGGGGCAGTCGGCGTATTCTAATGCCCCACCGACAGGGCTCTGTTGTTAAGGATTAATGCAATAAAAGCAGTGGAAGTTATCACTGTTGAACCTGCTGGTGCTGTCCGGATCATCGTTGGGGAAGTTTCCATGTGCGCGGCTATCTCCATCATTGAACCGGACTTTACTGCTATGTTTGACCAACGGAAGTGAGCATGGATATGGGCAGATAATCGGCCACCTGAAGGACTGCCTAATGGAGTGCCAGAATATCGAATGGCTGTGGAACTTCCTTATCGATTTTCGTAATTTTTGGATATAATCTTCTTAAAGATACAAAGAATACGTAGATACCATTGTTTTCTTGTGAGATTCAGTATTACGATTTCCGAAATTTCGCCCCAATAGTGTAGAAGCGCCGAATACTCTTGGCCGGCACCCTTCACCATAATACCGTATTACTATGATCTTAGCCCGAAGGCCATATCCCACTTTTTTTCTATTCTCATAGATTATTTCAGCAGCCGATGATTTATGGCTTGAATTATTTCCTCATTATAGTTTGTTTACGCCCCAGGCATTGTTTATTCCGGTAAACAAAACGTACGCTTTTCAAGATATGCGAAATTAGAGGACATTTTTAATCTGCTTTTCATTTTGTCGCAGCATTATAATTTTTTGGCAGGGTTGGTGAAGTGGTGGGGAAATGATTGACGTATGAAACTGTTGGGTCACACCCTTTTGTAAATTGGACTCGCTCATGTGGCGATTATTGTAACGGGGTGAACCCCTGAGACTAGAAGCAATCGATTCTCGTGCGGAGGTGGAGGAACGGCATTGGTGGCCTCAGATTCACACGTGAACGAAAACATTTGGGCACTTCTGTAGGAGAGGACCACGGGGCGAGTTATCGCCTTCGCTTCTTTGAATAAGAAGCAACCTCTATCGGTTGTCCCGTGAACTTCAAATATAAACAAATGTCTCCGAGAATGCATATATATATATATATATATATATATATATATATATATATATATATATATATATATATATATATATATATATATCCACTTATCTTGTGCTTCCTTTTTAAAATTAAATGTTTTAACTCTTTTTCAAGATTCTTTTTAACATGGTTTATTAATCATTTGTTCATATATATATATATATATATATATATATATATATATATATATATATATATATATATATATATGTATGTATTTCTTTTTTTTTTTGTTTTATTTTACTTCAGTCGAAGTTCTCAGAAATCAAGGGACCCACAACTTGGGGCTAACACTTGAACTCTATATGAAATACTTAGATATTCGAATGTTCCATTTAAGTTCTTTATCTCTCAAGTACTGAGTTAGTAAAGAAATTGAGAACATAATTTTCCTCTCCCCAATTAACCATTTTCATACGTTGTAGTATATCTTTCGTTTTGGTCTCTTGGTCTTACTGGATTCCAGGACAAGAATTTATTTAGTCTGGTGGAGTATCCAGCTTCGTGCTATTACTTGAGGTAATATCACTTGGAGAAGGTGCACCATTCCTCGTAAAAGCTAATGTGGGTTAGCCATAGTGAGGAGATCTTATTTGGGTAGCGAATAATATGTGATTTTGAATATTTGGTCAGGGTTTACTTCTATGGAAAAAGTATCCTCATGCCAGGTTGTTCTGACAAACCCCTGTACAGAGAGACCTTAGACACCCGAGGATAATGTCTAGTAAGCATTCAAAATGGCTCTTGTTCGCTGTGACGTTGTTTGGCTGTGGATATATATATATATATATATATATATATATATATATATATATATATATATATATATATATATATTAACATATTATATATTATTATAATATCGTATTAATCGTGACACCCTACACTGAGGATTCCCGAAAGGATGAAACACTAGTGTCTGTAGGTATTTAATTATTATAGTAGAAAATAATTATATATATATATATATAGTCATCCACATACAGTACTGTTTCGCAGCTCATCAGTGCGGCTAGACAGGCAACTACCTCAAGCCAGGATTGAAACCCGACCGTTTACACGGCAGTCAAGGCTTCTTGAACGAGTAGTGAGTTTAACGATGTTTTGATATCGTCCGAAATACCTCCGCTCGATTTGTTTACACAAAGAGCGTCGCTTATATGCTAATGGTAATTCGTTTTTCACTTCTCAATATGCTCAACTCAAGGTGAGGAGCACTATAGTATATATTGTATATATATATATATATATATATATATATATATATATATATATATATATATATATATATGTATATATATTTCCACAGCCAAACAACGTCGCAGCGCACAAGAGCCATTAAACGGGAAATACACACACACACACACACACACACACACACACACACACATACATACATATATATATATATATATATATATATATATATATATATATATATATATATATATATATATACAATGTGCCTTCAATAAGTTTCCAGACTTTTTGTAGGGGCACTTTTATTGATAGTAAACACATAAAACTCTAGTTTCCTTCGAAGTAATCTTCTCTGGCTGCAATACACTTGTTATTTTGTTCCAACAACTTCTGGAAGGCCCCACGAATGTCCCCTTGTATGAGTGTGTCAGTGACCCCTGTCACAGCCTCTTACATCTCATCAATTGTCTCATAACGGCAGCCTCTAAGGTTTTCCTGGTCACAGGGAGCAAGGTCTGGATTATAGAGAGGGTGAGGAACTATATTGGTTCCTATTTTGGTCAAATAGTCTGTGACAAACATAGAGCACCTGTGGGACAAACTTTGCGCAAATCATTCCGCATCTTCAGTTCCTCTCAAATAATTGTGCGTACAGTTTCCACACTGACATCAAATTTATTGTCTCTATAGGATTACGAAAATCCTTATTCACAAAATTCTCTCATGCCACTCAAAAACTGATGCTTGATTCATGCAAGATAGTCCAAAAGCAGTTTAAAGCATTCCATACGTTTCTGTGTCATTTTTCTGTGTCATTTTTCAGTGTCATTTTTCTGTGTCATTTTTCCAAGTTTAAAACACAATTTTATTGCTTCTAAAGAGTCCTCACGTCCAGATTTCATTTTTGAAATTCACCAGCTTTAGTAGGGTGTATTTCAATTCCTACTGTAGCTGTTCATTTGAACCTGAAATAATAAAAATTATTCAGTCATCTCATAAGATGTAGAGAAATAACATACTGAATTTTCAAGTGTCTACAACAATTTTCAATGCCTGAACAAAAAAAGTCTGGAAACTTATTGAAGGCACCTTGGATATATATATATATATATATATATATATATATATATATATATATATATATGATTATGCCGTAATATATATATGTATATATATATATGTATATATATGATAATGCCGTAATATATATATATATATATATATATATATATATATATATATATATATATATATATATATATATATATATATATATATATATATATATATATATATATATATATATATATATATATATATATATATATATATATATATTATGGCATAATCACGTTGACACACCGGTTCCTGCTGGATCATCAAAGTTAAGCAACATTGAACCTGGTCAGTACTAAATGGGTGACCATTTGGGACTTTCAGGTGCTGTATGTGCTCTCTGCTTATCTCGGCATTGTTTCCAGTCGTCCTGGTCTTCTCCTTGCCACTGGACTTAAACATATTCAGGAAAGGTGTGATTGAGTATTGCACAACCCTTGTCTCACAATTACATGCGCTACTGCTCCTACAGGCGGTATCCTTTGTCTTTCGAAACTGAACAGAAGCATGGATGGATATATATATATATATATATATATATATATATATATATATATATATATATATATATATATATGAGCAAACAGTTAATAAATCATGTTAAAAAACATTTTGAAAAAGAGTTAAAAACATATTTAATCTGAAAAGGAAACACTTAATAAGTGGATAGTCCTTAATCCGCAGAGTTTCGAAGAAATACTTTCCTTCTCATCAGAGGGTAGGAATTAGCAAAATGCGGGATCGGATTTTGCATACAAAAGTATTTGATGAAACAACAAGTAAGTAAAAGATCTTATTTGATAACAAAAAAGTTAAGCAGAGGGAATATGGTGAAGAAAAAGGTGATTACACGTGAATGGATAGTCTGGTGAAGGATAAATAATCCAAATATATATATATATATATATATATATATATATATATATATATATATATATATATATATACTGTATTAACAAAACCAAGATTTCAAAAAAGGAAATGGTAGCAACAAAAAGTGTATTTCATTGTAAGTTACAATTCTTTCAAGACCGGTTGGACAATTGCAAGCATTATGGTGTTTGAAAATTAACCAGCCTTTCTTCAAACTTCTTGAATAAAAAACACTTAACAATATTACATTATTTAAAGAAATTTCCTTTAAAGGAAATGAAGTATGCGAAAACATTTATCCTGGACGCATCCTTTGCCAAGAGATTATTTAAATATTAATATATCACCTAATTTTCGTATCCTTATTTAAAATCCTATCATAAGAACTTATCACAAAAACCCGTAGCCATTTAATATATTTTAATAATACTATCCATGTAATTCCTAAATTAGATTTCTATATTTCTTTATTTCACATAATTATTTTTTAAAAAATTTTTTTAATTTTATTTTTATATTTATAATATGGCCAGAACTATAACGTTACGGTTATTTTTAGTTTCGTATTTGCCCAATGGTGGCTTCAATGTTTGCAAAATATCGACTATCTTATTACTTAGATTTAAGACCAGTTTTAGGTTAATATTTTATTAAATAGGGAAATAAAGAATTACATTACCTTATATTTATTAATCCTCATACAACATTCCAAGTTAGGTATCCTATTCTATTTTTTATTATTTAATATTTAATTATTCTCTTTCGTTCTAATCTATTGTGGTTCTCGATAGTTGGGAAAACCGAACTACGAAGGGAGATAATCCATCACGTTATTAATTTTCCAAAAATTAGTTGAAAAATTATGTGGAACAAAGGACGTCGTAGGTACTTATAACAGTTAAAGGGAGACAACTAGGGCCGTTTGATGTTTCAAGTCTAGTAAATACTAAAAAGCGTCTATTAATTAAACAGATACAGAAAAAGGCTATGGTAGCTTATTTAACAAATTAAGAATTTAAAGCATATTTTTAATCTTAAAGCTGATTATATACCCATGGGTTTAACCTACATTTGCCATCCATCCATAATCTACTGGGGTTACTCATGACTCCAAAACCAAAATTACAATTCGGGTATTATGTTCTTGGATACCTAAATAAAATAATATATATCCTATTAAAAATTATTCTGACAACAAAACCACCCAATAGCTACAAATGTGTTTCACTCTGATGAAAAGGTGTTTACCCTTGCATTTTTGGATAAAAACATTTAGAACAAGAGTAAATCAACAAGCAGGGATTCTACAAGCCTTAGTTGTCAGAGAACAATATCAATTAATTTCCAATCCACTAATTGCCAATTTATTTTTTTAATAATTGCTAGTTTATTGTTAAGTTGTTTTATTGATCTGGAAACGGTACCACTTATTTCACCATCAATACTACTACAACTAAATACTAAAAAAGTGCTTGCGGTTATGGAACAATGTTTCTAATCTTTGTTAAGCTTTATACTTTATTTATATTTCTTATCCCATTTAGAATAATAGAAACTATATTTGCTTATTAGATTTGGACCCTTCGTTTAGACTACATCATTCCGATCTATTTAACTCTACATTAAAATTTGGCTTTGTATCCAAGGATCTTTGTTGTTATAAAAAGTTTTTACCTCGGTTACATTTACGGCGTGATAGCAGAAACCTATTCCTATGAAGACATCCCTGTATAGCATCTAGCCTTTTATTCAAAATTTCTTCTTTACAATTCATTATGTAGAAGGCTTCCAATAAACATAGATTCTACCTTTTTGGTTTCCCAGGTCTATACTTCCTCCCCTATCCACTACTAACAATTTCAATTCAAAATCTTTATTGTTTCTATTAAGTTCCCTGACCAAATCCCCTAATGCAGTTGTATTCCTTCTTTTATTTCTAGTGTTGATTCTTGTACCCTCCCCCCCCTGCTATCGTTAACACCTTCTCTATTAGTTTCCATCTCTGGTTCCTTTTTAAAGGATACTACATGGTTTCTATATATTTCCTTAAAAACGCAATCCGTTGCCCTAGGATATATCTCCCTAGTACTGTCGGTCTTAATCTCGCATTTATACACTATTTCTGAGGTTAGGCATTTCCCACCCAACGGACAATTACCAGGTATTCTGCAATTACATTTTCTGTCTAAGACACTTTCATTCGATGTTAACTCGTTATTATTCCTTATTTTGCTGATTTTCCTATTGTTGGAGCTTATTATAATGTTGGTTAAGTTGCTTGATGCTGAGAAAGATAATTTTACCGAGTTTTTTGCCCCCCCCCCGACAAAAGGAGGGTGGAACTGTAAATTCACCCTTGTCTTTTCAGTGGAATCCCAATTCAGGGACATTACTTCATCATAACAGAAAAGTTGGATTATAAATTATTACTGGTGTTTTGACGTTTCTGAAAGGTGCATGGGTGCGATGCATGATTGTATTGGATGTCGAGCAGTGACAGCTTCGCTTTCTCTGACCGACTTACTCTTTTTGTCTTTATGACGATTTATTTATGTAAGCCTGAAGAATCCTAGAGTGGATGAAACGCGGAATATTCATTGTAGCTTGATCGCCATATACATTTTATAACTTACTAACTAGCTCTACCTACGTACTGAGCACTTTTGAAGTAAATACTTAAAGTTTACACATAAATTTATACTTTCGTATATTAATTTTATGTGAGTAAATTAAGTAGTTATGTCTATATATATATATATAGATATAACTATATATATATAACTATATATATATATACATATAGTCATCCACATACAGTACTGTTTCACTGTTTCACAGCTCATCAGTGCGGCTAGACAGGCAACTACCTCAAGCAAGGATTGAAACCCGACCGTTTGTACGGCAGTCAAGGCTCCTCACCATTATGCTATTGGCGGCTGCTTGAACGAGTAGTGAGTTTAACGATGTTTGACATATATATGTATCTATGCATGTATGTTATGGTTTTATTGATTGGTTTTGTAGATGTAAATCCAACGAAACTCGCATGATTATTAAA
>NC_136521.1:3949267-3964267 GCF_053919585.1 Euprymna scolopes | reverse complement strand
TGATGTTGACCATCTTATAATTTATTCCTTTAATGCAGTTGACATTTATAATTCTTATAATTATATATCAAGGCCCTGAGGCCACTTGAGGACAAGGGTTAATGAGTGTACAGTGGTCAAAAGGAACATGTCAGTCATCGTTAGTAGTGGAAATTTGGTAAATTGGATTACTTAAGGGGATGGCTCCTCAAGAATTTGTTTACGTTGGACTTGAAGACAACCATATTGTAGTCAGTTGGAAAACAGGAAAATGGAACAGAGTTCCACAGGTGTGCTGTTCTAAGAAAGAAGCTTTATTCATGGAATCTACGTTAAGGTTTAGGCACAGATAAAGAGTTGGGGAAATTATTGATTGTGGTTTCAGCTAGATGAGTGTTTTTCGTGAAAGTCAGCATCATGAATTTTGGAATATAACTTTCTGTCATTTATTCATTATATTGCTCTGTAATTACATTGAGCTTCTTAAATAAGGATTGGTATATATTATCAGGAAATAAAATATATTTCCACAGAAATATATATATATATATATATATATATATATATATATTTATATATATATATGAGAGAGAAAGAGAGAGAATAAATGACAAAATTTATATTCCAAAATTCATGATGTTGACCATCTTATAATTTATTCCTTTAATTCAGTTGACATTTACAATTCTTGACAGTATCTGTGCTTGATTTTGTGCTATGAAACAGATACTGCCAAGAATTGTAAACGTCAACTGAATTTAAGGAATAAATTATAAGATGGTCAACATCATGAACTTTGGAATAAAGACTTGTCATTCATTCATTATATTGCTCTGTAATTACGGGAAACTACTGTCTTTGTCTTCACGAGATTACCATGGCACTACAATTTGGAGAGCCGTGGTCGCCGACGCTGCTAAAACGGCAGGGTCGCTGATGATGATGATGATGATGATGATGATATCATATAATGGTGTGTCTACATCTCCACCCTCACCCACCTCGAGGATAAGGGTCACTTGCTATCAAAAGATATTTGGTTGAAACAGGCAGAAAATTATAAAAGAAATTGATTATCCAAGGTTAACAAATATTTGTTTATATAAAACTTGAAGATGTGTTAGATAATAACATTGTTAAAGGTTAATTAGTTATTACCGATCTATCTGTCTATCTATCTATTTATCTATCTATTCAATGATATTCTTAAAATAGTTTATATTGGGAGTTATTTATTGTTTATAGAATAAAGTGGAGAAATGGGTTTTAGCTGAAGATGTTTACATAAATTAGGTTAAATATAAACAAAATAACCTTGAGCAGGCATGAGCAGGAAAGGTCGCACGTTGAGAGACATGCGCTTTTTAATGATGACGTAAGGAACTGAGGTCAAGAGCTCGGAAAGTTTAGTCAGTCAGGAGTTGAGTTTAGTTATAGGAGTGAACAGAAGTACTTCAAGCCAGGAAGCGAGGCTGTGAAGAACATGTATGTAGACACAAAATGCAGATTCTAGTGAAGACTATTTGAGACGACTGAAATAAATTTATATTTTAAAAATATACAGTGTTGTTCTGTGGTTTCACAAAAGAAGGAAGAGCAGATGTCTAAATTGGATGGTGTTGGTCATTTCATGGTTCGTCACGGAGCTCAGCAGTGAAGATAGAAGAACTTTTTTTTTTTTTTTTTTTTTTTTTACAAAGGCATCACCACATTATCAAGGCCCAGAGGCCACTCAAGGATAAGGGTTAAAGAGTGTACAGTAGAAATTGGTCAATATAGTAATCATTAGTAATGAAAATTTGGTAAATTTGATAACTTATATGGAACGGCTCATCAAGAACTTATTTACGCTAGACTTGAACACAACCATATTGTAGTCAGCCGGAAAGCAGGAAAACGGAAGACAATTCCACAGGCGTGCAGTTCTAAGAAAGAAGCTTTGTTCATGGAATCTACGTTTAGGTTTAGGCACAGATAAAGAGTGGGGGAAATTATTGATAGTGTTTACAGCTAGACGAGTGTTTCTTGTGAAAGTTTGGCGAGGGGGGACCATAGATTGAAGCTCAGTTGAACACTTTCCATGAAAATAACGATACATCAGAGACAAACTCGCAACATCTCTTCTGTGAGATAGAGGTTGCAAGGAGGAGAAAAGGACATCTCCTACGAACTCTTGAAGAAAGAAGGTATGAAGCATTATTCTTCTTATAAAAAAATGATACTTTATGTAAATATGAACTGTAATATATATCCGTGTGATAACTCTTTGATACAACATGCCTCAGTTTATACGTCGGTATCATATCTTCTGACTAAACAAACAAACATACAATTTATACGTTTATCTGGTGCCGTTATAACAACCATATCTCTCACCTCACTCTGCAACAGATGACCATGTTGTAGTCGGCTGGAACACAGTCTCATTTTATTGTGCTCCACGGATGGAGTTAAACGCGCCAACCAACCAACCATCAATGATATTCTTAAATAGTTTATATTGGGAGTTATTTATTGTTTATAGAATGAAGTGGAGAAATGGCTTTTAGCTGAAGATGTTGACATAAATTAGGTTAAATATAAACAAAACAAACTTGGCATATGTGGAAGGTCGCACGTGCAGAGATGTGTGCTTTTTAATGATGGCGTAAGGAGCTGAGATCAAGAGGTCAGAAAGTTTAGTTAGTCGAGAGTTGAGTTTAGTCACGCAAGTGAACAGACGTACTTCAAGCCAGGAAGTGAAGATGTAAAGAGCATGTATGTAGAGACGAAATGCAGACTCTAGTGAAAACCATTTGAGACAGCTGAAATAAATTTATATTTTAAAAATATAAAGTGCTGTTTAGTGGTTTCACAAAAGAAGGAAGAACAGATGTCTCAATTGGTTATGATGTTGATCATTTTATGTTTCGTCACCGAGCTCTTTTTTTTTTTTTTTTTTTACAAGGTGGTCACTACTTATCAAGGCCCGGAAGCCACTCAGGGATAAGCGTTATTGTAAGTACAGTACGTTAGTGTGGATATTTTAGAGTGTCTACTTAAGGGGGCGGTTCATCAGGAATTTGTTTACGTTGGGCTTGAAGACATCCAAGTTGTAGTCAGGAGGGAAGCAGGCAGACGGAACAGAGTTCCACAGGCGTGCAGTTCTAAGAAAGAAGCTTTGCTCATGGAATCCACGTTTTGATTTAGGCATAGATAAAGAGTGGGGGAAAGTTTTTCACATTGGATTCAGCTAGACGGGTGTTTTTTGTAAAAGATTGGCGAGGGGGGACCAGAGATTGGAGTTCAGACGAGCACCTGCCATGGAAATAATGATAAAACAAAGATAGGCTCGCAACGTCTCTTCTGTGGGAGAGAGGTTGCAGGGAAGAGAAAAGGGCATCCCCCACTAAGCCACAAAGTCTATTTTGTACTCTGTCAAGGCAGGATAGGTTGTTTTTAGCAGCTCCTGCCCAGATGTGGCAGTAGTATTCCATCCTTGGACATACTTGGCTTTTATATAGATAGAGAATTGCATCAGTAGTGAGATATCTTCTGGAGCGGTAGAAGGATCCCACCATCTTTCCAGTGACCTTGGCAACAGACTTGATGTACGTGCTCCATTTCAGATCAGGAGTGAAGGTCAAGCCCAGAAGCTTGTCAAAACATGGGGCTTCTCCTAGACGAGAGCCATCCATTTCAATTGATGCCAGATGGGGATCAGAGCGTTGATGATGTAAAGATAGGAGTTTGGTTTTAGATGCATTAAAGGTAACCAGCCATGTCTTCCCCCACTGAACCACTCGTTCGAGATCAGAGGAGAGAGAATCAGAGAGAGCTTTGTCATTTACAGCCTTTGATGTGTTGCTGTGGATGGTCGTGTCATCAGTATAGATGTGAAGATAGAAGAACTCGGGAAGAAAAAAGGTATGAAGCATATATTATTCTTCTTATAAAAAAATGACATGTTTATGTAAATATGAACTGAAATATATACTCGTGTTATAAATTTCTGATACAACATGACTCCGTTTATACGTCGGTATCACATCTTCTGACTAAACAAACATACATACAATTTATACGTTTATCTGGTGCCGTTATAACAACAATATCTTCCACCTAACTATACAACAGATGACCATGTTGTAGTAGGCTGGAACACAGTCTCATTTTATTGTGCTCCACGGATGGAGTTAAACGCGCCTCCAGATACAAACCTGAAAATTTCTATGGCTCAGCATTATATGTAAGATAACCTCTGAAATACATGTGCTTCAATTCTTAAAACCCCTGTAACCCCTTACACCCCTGTAAAACCTGCACAGCAAGAACTCACCTAGCTTCTAGGCGCAGAGACTTGTTCTTGGCCTTCGGGCCAGGAGCAAAAAACAAAAAAAGTAATCAGTTCTGGTCAATGTGGGGGCAACTCTTCATATCAGACAATTGCTAATTTTAGACCCTGCGAGAGTGCCCCCTTGGTTTCCCTCCCCACATTAAGAAACGGCTTTGTGCCTAATTTGCCCTGTGGGTACACAAATAAATAGGAGCTTCTATCTGTTCCGTCTGCCTGCTTCCCACCTGACTACAACTTGGATGTCTTCAAGTCCAACGTTAACAAATTCCTAATGAACCGCCCCCCCCCTTAAGTAAACACTTCATCAAATCTCCACACTAACGTACTGTACTTGCAATAACCCTTATCCCTGAGTGGCTTCCGGGCCTTGATAAGTGGTGACCACCGTGTAAAAAAAAAAAAAAATCTTTGTATATCAAAAAGAAACAAAAAAAAAAAACTTCTATAAACAAAGTTTCTTTTCTAGAAAATACCATCTGAAAGAGAACACCACAAAAGCTGCTTAAATTACTAAAACATGGCCGTCTTCAAGTCTAATATAAACAAATACTTGTTGAATGGTATCCACCCACGAGGATAAGGGTCACTTGGACGATGATTGTCATCACAACAGATTTGGTTGAAATGGGCAGAAAATTATATAAAAGAAATTGGTTATCCAAGATTAACAAGTATTTGTTTATATAAGACTTGAAGATGACCATGTTGTAGTCGGCTGGAACACAGTCTCATTCTATTGTGCTCCACGGATGGGATGGTTTAGGAAAGAAAATTTGTTCATGGAAGGTTCGTCTGTATATTTGGTAAGAAAAGAGAAAGGAAAATTCTTCATTTGTGTGACACACACAGTTCGAAAAATCGAAATCTAAGAATTAAAAAAAAAAAAAAATTCAATTTAAAAACATTTTTCTTTACATCTCAACATTCACCATTAAACTAACGACTTTTATAAATTTTCGGGTATGCTGAAAACGAATATCACATTTAAATTTAGGCCAGACAAGTAGTTTTCCAGATATTAAGATATATTATGCAATGTAATTCATTATGTTTTCACTGAACGCCATGTTTTTTCTCCAACTGAAAAGTATTAATGCGCATTTCTGTTAGAAAACAACCCCTCCTCCCCCATGTCAAGAATTGCGACAACCACAGAAATTCATTAAGTAATACATTGGCAAAAATGTCTTAATATCCAAAAAAAAAACTACTTATCTGCCTCAAATTTAAATGTGATATTCGTTTTCAGCATACATGAAGACCTTTACAAAATTATCATTTTAAAGGTGAATGTTAAGGCTGATGGAAAGTAAAAATGTACCCAAATTTGGAAACTACGTATTATGTTCTAGCGGTAACACCTTACATGAATAAAAAAAAACTCATGAGATTGAATTAACACGGTAACAAATCAAGCAATGAGTAAAACTTAAAAAAAAAATGGCCGCTCACGTCTTACGCTCTCCAAAACAAGGAACCAGCTACGCCCTCTGGTTTTAAAAATCCGTAATTAGTCCCATTAGAATAAGTGGTGTAAGGGAAATAACTCTGCCTCAATACAGGGTGTTCGAAAAGTTTTGGCGCATTTCAAGTCGTCATATCCGCTTAACTATGATTGGTAGTAAAATAAAAGTGGTGGCATTTTAAAGCTAAATGCATTAAGTTTTTGGTAAAGCTATTGATTTTTTTTCCCCCATTTATTTTCAGATCCAGTAATGGCGTTCACTCAACCAGAAAAGGCGTTTTGTGTGTTTGAATTTGCAAAAACTGAATTATGGACACTTGTTTAATGTGCACTTCGCAAACAAGATCTCACAACCTGCGATTTTTTTTTGTGGGGATTTCTGAAAGGACTTGTCTATATGCCTCCCATTCGAAGAGACGTGGATGAGCTAAAAGCCCGAATAACAGAAGCTGTTGCAACCATTGACAATGTATATGCCAGAACAAGTTTGGCAAGAATTAGACTATCTTCATGTATATCATGTGACCAATGGTGTTCACATTCCAGGAAAAACTTGAGATTACAAGTTTTCTGAATATATATATTTTTTTTTTACATGGTAGTCACCACTTATCAAGGCCCGTAAGCCACTCAGGGATAAGGGTTATTGCAAGTATATTACGTTAGTGTGGAGATTTAGTGAAGTGTTTACTTAAGGGGGCGGTTCATTAGGAATTTGTTAACGTTGCATTTGAAGACATCCAAGTTGTTGTCAGGTGAGAAGCAGGCAGACGGAACAGAGTTCCACAGGCGTGCAGTTCTAAGAAAGAAGCTTTGTTCATGGAATCCACGTTTGATTTAGGCACAGATAAAGAGTGGGGGAAATTTTTCACAGTGGATTCAGCAAGACAGGTGTTTTTCATGAAAGATTGGCGAGGGGGACCAGCGATTGGAGTTCAGACGAGCACTTGCCATGGAAATAACGATAAAACAAGGATAGGCTCGCAACGTCTCTTCTGTGGGAGAGAGGTTGCAGGGAAGAGAAAAGGGCATCCCCCACTAAGCCACAAAGTCTATTTTGTACTCTGTCAAGGCAGGATAGGCTGTTTTTAGCAGCTCCTGCCCAGATGTGGCAGCAGTATTCCATCCTTGGACGTACTTGGCTTTTATATAGATAGAGAATTGTATCAGTAGTGAGATATCTTCTGGAGCGGTAGAAGGATCCCACCATCTTTCCAGTGACCTTGGCAATAGACTTGATGTACATGGTCCATTTCAGATCAGGAGTGAAGGTCAAACCCAGAAGCTTGTCAAAACACGGGGTTTCTCCTAGACGAGAGCCATCCATTTCAATTGATGCCAGATGGGGATCAGAGCGTTGATGATGTAAAGATAGGAGTTTGGATTTAGATGTATTAACGGTAACCAGCCAAGTCTTTCCTCACTGATCCACGCGCTCGAGATCAGAGGAGAGAGAATCCGAGAGAACTTTGTCGTTTACAGCCTTTGATGTGTTGCCGTAGATGGTCGTGTGATCAGCATAGATGTCAACGAATGATTTAAGTATGTGTTTAGGGAGGTCATTGATGTAGATCAGGAAGAGAGTTGGGCCCAGGATTGACCCTTGAGGGACTCCAGCATTAATACTGCAGGCCTCTGATTTTTGTCCATCGACCACTACTCTTATATACCAGATGCGTTTTTATATCCTTAATAGTTCTTGAGATATTCAATGTCAAAATGCGGCCAAGACATTTGGAATAACCTGTATAATGTTCTAGCGGTAACACCTAGCATGAGAAAAAATACATGGGATTGAATTGACATGGTAAAAAAGAATGATAACTCACGTTTCATACCCTCTTTATTAGAGCCCCCGACCCCTCCCAGCCCAGGAAAACAGCTACGCCCTCTGGTTTTAAAGAGCCACAATTAATCCCATTGGAATTAATGGTGAAAGGGAAATAACTCTGCCTCAATATATTACACTTGTGGGGATTAATAAGAATTGACTGCGGACTGGAAGATACGGAACTTCCGGTGGAAAAAGGAAGTTTGGTTTTTGGCGCTTTTTCTGGAGTTTTTGAAGAAGAAAAAAAAAAAGAAAGGACGGTTGATTTTCTACGTGGCCGGAGGAGCCCCGAAAAAGAGATGAACGTCAAAAATTGGATGAACCCCAGATAGCCGAATATGAACAACCTGTTTATTAAACAAAAGCGATAAGGAACCTGTAGGTTATGAAAGTCAAAAACGATGTACTGGCCCCACGTTATGGCCCGAATGCCTTGAATGACTAAACACTGCCTCATTCACGAAAACCAGAAAAGGAAGACAACGAAATAAATTCAAATCAACTTTGTTCCCACCTAAACCGATAAGTATAACCCAATGAACATTCTTTCTGTTGATTTTCTCGCATACATTTCACGAACATTCTCTTCTGCCACAAAACGAACCTTTTATTTACTATTTTGGAGGTCCCAATAGTAAATAAAGTTTCCTTTTTGTTCACCCTTAAAATATGTTTTTTTTTAAAATTTATTTCTATGGAGTCAGAGAGTTAGACAGACACCTGATAAACCAACCACCTCTATAAGCCATTTGAATATACAGAATATTTTGATATATAAAAAAAAAAAAAGGAAAAAGTTACGCCCTCTGGTTTTAAAAAGCCACAATTAATCCCATTAACATTAATGGTGAAACGGAAAGAACTCTGCCTCAATATACTACACTACAGAATATTTTGATAAAAAAAAAAAAAAAAAAAGCTACGCCCTCTGGTTTTAAAAAGCCACAATTAATCCTATTAGAATAAATGGTGAAAGGGAAATAACTCTGCCTCAAAAAACTACACTACAGAATATTTTGATATAAAAAAAAAAAAAAAAAAAGCTACGCCCTCTGGTTTTAAAGAGCCACAATTAATCGCATTAGAATAAATGGTGAAAGGGAAATAACTCTGCCTCAATATACTACACTACAGAATATTTTGATAAAAAAAAAAAAAGCTACGCCCTCTGGTTTTAAAGAGCCACAATTAATCCCATTAGAATTAATGGTGAAAGGGAAATAACTCTGCCTCAATATACTACACTACAGAATATTTTGATAAAAAAAATAAAAAAAAGCTACGCCCTCTGGTTTTAAAAAGTCACAATTAATCCCATTAGAATTAATGGTGAAAGGGAAATAACTCTGCCTCAATATACTACACTACAGAATATTTTGATAAAAAAAAAAAAAAAAAAGCTACGCCCTCTGGTTTTAAAGAGCCACAATTAATCCCATTAGAATTAATGGTGAAAGGGAAATAACTCTGCCTCAATATATTACACTTGTGGGGATTAATAAGAATTGACTGCGGACTGGAAGATGCGGAACTTCCGGTGGAAAAAGGAAGTTTGGTTTTTGGCGCTTTTTCTGGAGTTTTTGAAGAAGAAAAAAAAAGAAAGGACGGTTGATTTTCCACGTGGCCGGAGGAGCCCCGAAAAAGAGATGAACGTCAAAAAATTGGACGAACCCCAGATAGCCGAATATGAACAACCTGTTTATTAAACAAAAGCGATAAGGAACCTGTAGGTTATGAAAGTCAGAAACGACGTACTGGCCCCACGTTATGGCCCGAACGCCTTGAATGACTAAACACTGCCTCATTCACGAAAACCAGAAAAGGAAGACACTGAAATAAATTCAAACCAACTTTGTTCCCACCTAAACCGATAAGTATAACCCAATGAACATTCTTTCTGTTGATTTTCTCGCACACATTTCACGAACATTCTCTTCTGCCACAAAACGAACCTTTTATTTCCTATTAGGAGGTCCCAATAGTAAATAAAGTTTCCTTTTTTATTCACCCTTAAAATATGTTTTTTAAAAATTTATTTCTATGGAGTCAGAGAGTTAAACAGACACCTGATAAACCCACCACCTCTATAAGCCATTTGAATATGCAGAATATTTTGATATATAAAAAAAAAAAAAAGAAAAAAGCTACGCCCTCTGGTTTTAAACAGCCACAATTAATCCCATTAGAATAAATGGTGAAAGGGAAACAACTCTGTCTCAATATACTACACTACAGAATATTTTGATAAAAAAAAAAAAAAAAAAAGCTACGCCCTCTGATTTTAAAGAGCCACAATTAATCCCATTAGAATAAATGGTGAAAGGGAAACAACTCTGTCTCAATATACTACACTACATAATATTTTGATAAAAAAAAAAAAAAAAAAAAGCTACGCCCTCTGATTTTAAAGAGCCACAATTAATCCCATTAGAATTAATGGTGAAAGGGAAATAACTCTGCCTCAATATACTACACTACAGAATATTTTGATATATAAATAAAAAAAACAGTAAAAAAAAAAACAACAAACGCTCATTTTATGACACAATCGTCGATTCCGTTAAATTTACTTTCAACTTCAATAGATTGTGACATATGCAACCATGGTCCTTTTTTACGCTAGATTAAGCGTACTTTGGAGATTGCCCGCTTGAGAGCTAAATGTTTTGGTTTCGATTCCATTAATGGCACCCAAGTTAAAAAAAAAAAAAAAAAAAAAATTTGAAAACTTGTAATCGTTAATATATATTTGGTACAATATAATAGTCAATAGAGAATTGGCTCTATAATAATAAATAAAATACTACATAAATTAAAATACACACTTTAACCTACAGAAAGGAAATGTTGTGCATTTCTCTCCTAATAATTACTTAAATAAACACAAGGCCAAACGACATTTCTTTTAACAAAACAACAACAAAGGGTTTATTTAGAAAAGGCGGGATTTTTATGGTTATTTCTCAAACTGAAGAGAAAGAAAGTATAAATGTCTGTTTTAAGGTGTCGTCTGCCATCAGACTGCTGTCGTCAACAAGTAGCAGTGGGAGGAGTGAGTGAGAGAGGTCTGTATAGGTTGCTAGCAATGGCGTCCCTCTGTCGATCGCAGCTGGGATCCCAAAGGGCTAAAAATAGTTCTTAAGGGGACAGCTCAAATCAATGCGCCCTGCCAACTGATTGGTTAGTGCGGCTGAATCACTTTGGCACCGGGCATTGATCATCCGCTTGTAGTAAATAGTTTTTATTTATTTATTTATTTTTTTATTACATTTTCACCCCAAACAAGGCATATTGCCACTTTGGTGTAGGGGGCTACTATCATGGGTAACATCTACTGGGGTACTATGTAGGGATTTGGCCAGCAAGGTATCTGTTCACGTTACACTTGAACTTCTGCACGTCAGTAGAGTTAGGGAAGCAGGGACCTGGAATGGAATTCCAAAGTCTAGCAATTCTGGGGAAGAAACTACTGGAATAGAAAGATCTTTTACATCTAGAGATCTCTACTGTGTGGAGGTGAGATTTACCTTCCTGTCGGGTTTGTCAAGGATGTTTACGTCGTAGGGGCACAAGTGTCTGCAGTTCATCAGAGCATTCACCATTAAAATACTTGTAGAACAGGCAGAGGGATGCAACATTTCGTCGATGGGACAGAGGCTGAAGCTTAGGTGCCA
Organism: Euprymna scolopes; assembly: GCF_053919585.1. Taxonomy (NCBI): domain Eukaryota; kingdom Metazoa; phylum Mollusca; class Cephalopoda; order Sepiida; family Sepiolidae; genus Euprymna; species Euprymna scolopes. The sequence continues at coordinate 3,952,982 of NC_136521.1, read as the reverse complement.
GTTCAGGGCCTATCAGATTGGCGACTCTCTTTTGAACCTTGTCTAGGAGCGAGAGACTAGTAGCAGATGCACCAGCCCAAATATGACAGCAATACTCCATACATGGGCGAATGGTTGCCTTATAGAGGTACAGGATACTTACGGGTGTTAGTAATTTTCTAGCACGGTAGAGAGAACCTACCTTCTTTGCAGCGGCCCTGGCAATGCTTTCAATGTAATTGTTCCAACTCATGTTTCCTGTGAACGTTAGGCCAAGGAGTTTGAAAGATGTACTCTCAGATAAAGTGTCGTTGGCCATTGCTATTGATGGTAGAAAAGGTTTCTTGTATTTATTGAAGGAAACTAGTTTAGTCTTGGCGGCATTGAACGTGACCATCCATTTTTGTCCCCCATTGCACTACAGATCGGAGGTCATCCTCTAGTGTTTCTGCCATTTCTTTAGATATGTGTTCATTTGTTTTCCTGTCATGCCTGTTTATTAACTGCTACAAACCCTTATCCTCGAGTGGTCCCAAGGCCTTGATAAATGGTGATGTCTATGCAAAAAAAAAAAAGAAAAAAAAAATTCCAGCGTATTTTACAACCAGGCAACGACGGGCGGCCTGCTAGCTATGAACACGCATTTCAGGAACAGAAAGGGAGATAATTTATTTCAAAGTTACTTCCCTTGATAATGATTGAAAACGGAGGTAGAAACTACGGGAGATAACTCATTCAAGTTTATGGGAATTAATTATTAGGTAACTTTTTACTTACTTTACGCCTTAATAATCACCGTGAAAATAACGACTCCTAAAGGTTTTCGGGTATACTGAAAACGAATATCGCATTTAAATTTTCCGCAAACAAGTAGTTTTTCGGATATTAAGCAATATAATTCCTTATATTATAAGTAAGCAGACATATTTTTGACACTTAATATCCGGAAAACTACCTGTCTGCGGCAAATTTAAATGCGATATTCGTTTTCAGCACACACAAAGACCATTAATAGTCGTCATTTTAAAGGTGATTATTAAGGTGTAAAGTAAATAAAAATTTACCGACTTTGAAGAAATATCAATAAAAATGTCCTTTCTGTAATTTAAGTTATTTCAAGACAGAAAACTTACTTTGCTTGTATTTTGTGACAATTGCTTTTAAATATTTTTCCTTAAAAAAAGTGATATGTTTCTGAATTTTTGAGATGAGGGTTGATAATATTGATAATCCGAACTATTGTTCTCATCTTGACTGCTATTCACACAACGTTTCGGCAGATGAAACCTCTGACCTTCTTCAGGTGTCAACCTCTGGAATCTTTTTGTCGAACTTTGGATTTGCTATGGAATGTCCAACTGAACATGTTGATTTAATAACGAGTGTAGCATGTCCTCGTTCCGTCAGCCATTGTAACGTGACCGATACACTCAAACCGTGTTTGTTACAATTGAAACCTCTCTCGGACCCCGCACGCTGTTTAATACCATTGCAAAGGAACAGACAAAAATAAATAAAAAAATCCGACTCGGCTTTCATTATCATTACATTGCAAATAATGCTTCTTGTTTTTTTTAAGTGTGCATTTCGTCTGCCATGAGATTAAATAAAAACCGCCATCTCGACACCAACTTAAAGATTCCCGCCATCACTATGGGGCCACACGTCCATCTCACCCAGTGATGTAATATCTGTAATAAGTAATGAAGACGGTTATTTAACTGTTTTATTTAACAGTTATTTAACTGTTCTATTTACGAGTTACTTAACTGTTTTATTTAACTTTACTTCTGTTTAATTTAACGGTTATTGAACTACTTAACTGTTTTATTTAATGGTTATTAACTGATTATTTAACGGGTATTTAACTGTTTTATTTAACAGTTATTTCACTATTTTATTTAACGGTTACTTAACTGTTTTATTTAACAGTTATTTAACTGTTTTATTTAACAGTTATTTAACTGTTTTATTTAACAGTTACTTAACTGTTTTATTTAACAGTTATTTCACTATTTTATTTAATGGTTACTTAACTATTTTTATTTAACAGTTACTTAACTGTTTTATTTAACGGTTATTTAACTGTTTTATTTAACAGTTACTTAACTGTTTTATTTAACGGTTACTTTACTGTTTTATTTAACAGTTACTTAACTGTTTTATTTAACGATTACTTAACTGTTTCCTTTAACGGTTACTTAACTACTTTATTTAAATGTTACTTAACTGTTTTATTGAACGGTTATTTAACTGTTTTATTTAACGGTTACTTTACGGATTTATTTAATGGTTACTCAACTGTTTTATTTAACGATTACTGAACTGTTTTGTTTAACAGTTACTTTTCTGTTTTATTTAATTGTTATTTGACTCTTTTATGTAATGGTTACTTAACTGATTATTTAATGGTTAATTAACTGATTATTTAACCGTTACTTAACTGTTTTATTTAATGGTTACTTTACTGTTTTTTAAACTGTTATTTAACTGTTTTATTTAATGATTACTTAACCGATTATTTAACTGTTACTTAACTCATTATTTAACGGTTACTTAACTGCTTTATTTTACGGTTACTTTGCTGGTATCTTTAAGAGTTACTTAACTGTTTAATTTAACGGTTATTTATTTAATGGTTACTTATCTGTTTTATTTAACGTTTTTTTAATTACTTAACTGTTTTATTTAATGGTTATTTAACGGTCTTATTTAGCGCTTGTTTTAACTCATCTGATCCCTGTGTGTGCGTGTGTGTGTGTCTCAGGACATATAGTTCACAGTACATTTTTAATACACAAAACATAACGACATACCTGCCTTCTGGTGCTTTCTCCTGGGGTTCTGTTTGAAGGAAACGCTAAAGTACTCTTGTTAGCACATATAGTAATTATTTCTTTGTTTCCAATGCTGATCCATTTCGATAATGCAATTACATCATCTTTTAAAGCCACCTCCTTTGAAAATGCCGATGTCAAATCTGACATAGTTCTATGAAATAAGTCACAAAGAGTTGCAACCTTAGTTGAAGTGAGTGTCCCTAATGATGGAGGTCTGAACAGAGCTGAAAGAGAGAAACAGACCAAATATCAAGGTCTTTTTTTTTTTACACAGTGATCACCACTTATCAAGGCCCGGAAGCCACTCAGGGATAAGGGTTATTGCAAGTACATTAAGTTAGTGAGGAGATTTGCTGAAGTGTTTACTTAAGGGGGCAGTTCATTAGGAATTTGTTAACATTGAACTTGAAGACATTCAAGTTGTAGTCCGGAGGGAAGCAGGCAGACGGAACAGAGTCTCATGTATGATATGAAAAGAAACTGGAATCTGGGGAGATATCAATCATACCAGTTATTATTTGTGCCACAGGGCTTATGAAGAAGAACCTGTAGTCCTACCTAACTAATATTCCTGGTGAACCAAGTGTAAAAAAAATCCAGACAATTGCACTTAAGGGAACAACGAGGATACTAAAGAGAGCCCTCGGTTGTTTTCAGTAAAAAGGCAATGTTGGCAGCTTGTTTGGCTGCCCCATATCCAGCGTTACAATCTTCAAAGGAAGAAAATTAAAAAAAAAAAAATTCTCAATATTCTTCCCATCTAGCTATTTTTTTTTTTATAAAGGAGTCACCACTTATCAAGGCCAAGAGGCCACTCGAGGATAAGAGTTAATAAGTGTACAGCGGTTAATTGGCTACTGACGTAGGGGAACATCTCATCAAAAGCTTGTTTACGT
>NC_136521.1:3881767-3944267 GCF_053919585.1 Euprymna scolopes | reverse complement strand
GATTACCCCCCCCCCCCCAAGAAGGACTTTCGCTTATTTCAATACGCGTAGATATACTTCAGATTCCATAACTTTGAATACATTTCCTTTTCTTTCGTTAAACTCTTCTTTTTTTTATCTTAAATAAATCTGTTTTTATATCATTCGGGAAAGTGTTTGTTATTTCGTTATTTCCTCGCATTTTTATTGTGTTCGTCCTTGCGTTTCCGTCCACTTGTTTTATTTTCTTTATGCGATAAAGAGAAAATACTTGGGTTTCTGCTTTCCCATGAATTCCCTTGTATCCCCCCTCCTTTTGGGCAACGTGTTACAAAGATAAACAATTTTCATTCTTCTCTGATTTTTTTATCATACTTCTACGTTTATTTGTTGCTTAAATCCCAACCTTTTATCGCATGTATAACAATGGGAACATCTAATGTGAGTAAAACTAAGCTGCCCTCCTTTAACAATTATAAAACGTATCTCTAACCCCCTATATCCATGACAAATAGCACTCTATCTGAGAATTCTACCTACAAACTCCTCGGCCTTACATTTGCGGGCAATATGAACTGAAAGAAATGCATAGACGACATTGCAAAAGCTGCTGCAAAGAAGGTGGGTTCCCTCTATCAAGCTAGAAGACTACCCACGCCTGAGAGTATCCTTTACCTTACAAGGACACCATTCGCCCATGCATTGAGTATTGTTGCCACATCAGGGTTGGTGCATCTACCACTAGTCTCTCCCTCTTAGATAAAGTCCAAAAAAGAGTTGCCAATCTAATTGGTCCCACTTAATCAACTAAGCTCCAGCTCCTGTCCCATCGCTGCAATGTTGCATCACTGTGCCTGTTTTACAAATATTTTAATGAAATGTGTTCTGATGAACTTGCTTCACTTGTACCCCCTCGACGTACATATCCCCGACAAACCCGCTTAGCAATAAGATCTCACCCCTTCACTGTTGTTGTCTCTAAATGGCAGAAAGCTTTCTATTCTAATAGTTTCTTCCCTCGAACATTTAGACTTTGGAATTCCCTTCCTGCTGCTTGCTTCCCTGACTGTACTGATATGCAGAAGTTTAAATGTAACGTAAACAAATATCTTGTTAATCTTTCCTAGACATGGCCCGAAATATAGCCCTTAAGTCCAAGTGGCGATATGCTTTGGAAGGTGTGAACATGAGTAAAAAAAACAAAAAAAAAAAATCGTTTGCGACCATCAGTTGTTTCAACAAATTCATTAACCTTTATCCTTAATTGACCTTCAAACCTTGATAAATGATGAATCTCTAGTCAGAAATATTAGTAGATATATTAGTTTAAAATCTTCTTGGTTGTCCATCGTTATCCAATGATATCTGTGATGTTTAAATAGTTTAATCCTGGACGCACACGTACGGTCACAGATCGTACATATGAAGAAGGTGCCGGGCGGATCAGGAGTGGCCTGGTGAATGGGTCTCTTTACATGCTTTGCTGTATGGTCCCGTATTCGCAATACACTCCACTCCCTATGAGCAGAGGGAACGCCCGAGATCCTGGCAGGAAGCAAGTTTCTGAAGTGAAAAGGAGTCTATTCGACACCTCTTCAGGGATCTCTTGATGTGGTCTTTGAAACGTTTCTTCTGCCCACCGGCAAAGCATCAGCCTTGGAGTAATTGACTGCAGCTGCAGGGCAACTCCTACTCACGGTGCCCATATTGGGGAGCACCATGTCTAACATATGCTCATTGAATGGAGAGTTCTAGAATCTCCTCAAGCAAGCATCAACATCCATTAGGGTTTTTCAGGACAGTAACCTCAGATTGCACATCAAATGCCAGCATACAGAGCAGTATGCATCACCACTCTGCTGTATGGATGTAAGTCTTGGACGATCTATAGCCGCCATATGACCAGCCTGGAGATGTTCCATATAAAATGTCTCCAGAAGATTATTGACATCACGTCTGTCCCTCCACATGGTGGGGAAGGCAAGCAACTGCAGTGTGGCGTTCATCATAATCCGATGCCAACTCAGGTGGCTGGGACATATTCGATTACTGCATAGTTTAAAATATAACATACAAGTGAAAGGCATAAACAGGATGTATACTAGATAAGGGGCAATGAAAGATCAAGCAGGTGATCTTTCAGGAAAATGATATCCGTGTAGGAATAACATGCTGATATTTCACAATATGCCATTAACTTTTATTCTTGAGTGGCCTTTGGTCCTTGATAAATCGTGAATCTTGGCCAGAAAATCTAAAATTAAAACAGATAACCTTCAACATATCTCGCTTAATGTGAAATATTTTTGTTAGATATTAGCATCAAATTCCGTCTGAGTTTGTTTACAATATCACGGCAGCTGATATTTGGGCATGATGATGAACGTCCTGGACAAGTCACTGCTGATTAATGTTTAGTTTGAAAATATGCAAATGAAGAAATGATTTGCGGCGATTTTAAATGGCCCGTCTTCTTTTATCGTAAATTGAACTTATTAATTAGAAAAAAATGAAAATAAAATGTTGAGGCACATCCAGGCTTGTATAGGGGATCATTCGAGCCGTAGTCGAATGCTCTACCACTAAACTATATATCCAGATTATAATTAGGCTGTTTTTTAAGAAGAAATGATTTGCTAAAATTTTATTATCTCCCTTTGTTAGGTATGCTAGTTGACGACTGGTGTGATTGTTATAATATTTGTAAAAATAGAATGTGATAGCGAAATAAATATTTACAGACAAAATCATTTCTGTTAAAATGTTTTAATAGAAAAGAATGCTAGAACATAAACAATAAATTAAAAATAAGTTGGACCGCTAGAGTCAGACTTAGTCTGACGTAGAGGCCACTTTAAGTGATGTGGATTTATGGTAGAGCTTGAAAAAATATGCATGATATTTTTAGTCAAGAATCGGGAGTGAGAGAAAGCAGACGAGTCGGAACAGAGAGAGAGAGAGAGAGAGAGAGAGAGAGAGAGAGAGAGAGAGAGAGAGAGAGAGAGGGATCCACAGATGGTTCTGGATATGACCTAAAACTATATCCGATGGTGAGGCCCCACCTTGCGGGCCTTGGGGAGTGTGGAGCCACCCTTTAATTGCCATTGCTCCCAGGTCCACTCTGACCCGGAGTGGTAGTACCTGTTAGGGTCCCAACTATGGGTTAAATAGAAACTGACTTGAAAACAACAAATATATTCTATTAAAAATCGTTCCTCAAAATAACTAGATTCGGCATTAAATAACCTGAAAAAGGTTGATATGCCGTAAAACAAAAACAACCAACAACAACCAACAGATGGTGATGACTCCTAGTAGAGAGGATCAAAATGCGTTAATCTAGAACCAGCGTGGCAACTTGCCAATGGGGAACATTGGTAATAAAGCTGCTGAAAGACAACCCGATATTTGTTGATACATTGGGATAAATGTTCTTTGTGGCTTTTACCGAGGATCCGTCAAACAAAATCTAAGACGGACCAGGTATGTTTCTCCGATTGGCCCGATGTTATAATTCCAAAGAACTGTTATTCGTGCCTTTCTGTTTTAAACGTTACATCTCTGTTGTTGAACTGTATCTGTTGCTGTACGTGTTATACATGTATCAGTTCAACAACCTACGTGTGTTCGTCTAATCTAGTGTTTTTTTCTTTTTTTTTTACACAGTGATCACCACTTATCAAGGCCCGGAAGCCACTCAGGGATAAGGGTTATTGCAAGTACATTACGTTAGTGTGGAGATTTGATAAAGTGTTTACTTAAGGGGGCGCTTCATTAGGAATTTGTTAACATTGGACTTGAAGACATCCAAGTTGTAGTCCGGTGGGAAGCAGGCAGACGGAACAGAGTTCCACAGGCGTGCAGTTCTAAGAAAGAAGCTTTGTTCATGGAATCTGCGTTTTGATTTAGGCACATATAGAGTGGGGGAAATTTTTCACAGTGGATTCAGCTAGACGGGTATTTTTCATAAAAGATTGGCGAGGGGGGGGACCAGAGATTGGAGTTCAGACGAGCACCTGCCATGGAAATAACGATAAAACAAGGATAGGCTCGCAACGTCTCTTCTGTGGGAGAGAGGTTTCAGGGTAGAGAAAAGGGCATCCACCACTAAGCCACGAAGTCTATTTTGTACTCTGTCAAGGCAGGATAGGCTGTTTTTAGCAGCTCCTGCCCAGATATGGCAGCAGTATTCCATCCTTGGACGTACTTGGCTTTTATATAGATAGAGAATTGCATCAGTAGTGAGATATCTTCTGGAGCGGTAGAAGGATCTTTCCAGCGACCTTGGCAACAGACTTGATGTACGTGTTCCATTTCAGATCAGGAGTAAAGGTCAAACCCAGAAGCTTGTCAAAATTTTGTCCCATTTTCTGTCAGGAGTCAAATGATTGGATTGTTATTATGGACCGTTCTTTTATGGATCTTTAGCCGATTAAAATAGTTTTTAAGAGGTTAAAAAAGAATGGGTCAAAATTGAAAAAATCGTTATACATTTTGTACATTTATCTTAGTTTATTTTTAATTTTTAATGAGTCTATATGCGAGTCGCGTTGGTATAGTGGTAACGTCACCAGCTTTGAATGTTACAGTTTTGCTTTTGGTTTCGATTCTAAGTGATGGCACCCAAATACTTTTTTAAAAAACTTTTAAAATAATGACTCTATAATAATATATATGAAATCTGGACAGATTAAAATATCATATTTAAGCGTATTTTACGGCCGGGCAAAAACGCCCCACCCCCCGACTAGTACTTGCTTAAATATTTTAATTAATGTAGATTTCGTGTTTATTATTATAGAGCCATGAATTAAAATATTTAAGCTTATTTTACGACCTGGCAATGCCGGACGCCATGTTAGTATTGAACGAATTTCAGTTTCAGTGTAAATCGGACAGTCTAATTGCTTTTCTGAATAAGATTCTACTTTTTTTTTTTAGGCGATTATGTTATCTAACTGTGGCGGAACCGAACAACAATTAGGTTACAAAATGATGTTCACGAGAACCACCGTCATTCGAACCCAGAATCCGTTCAATAAAAAGGAAAAGAGGAGGGGAGAAAGATATGCAAATCGTGGTACTGTCAAAATTAAAAGTCTGTAGAAAAAGACGGGTTTTTTGCGAGAGGGTCGGAATGTAATCGTGATTTTGCGCCGCCGTCGCCGCCGACTTAAGAAATCAAGAGAAGAGATTACTTTACGTAATCGGAGTTATTTTTTTTGTACGCCTTAGTACGAACGACGGATTTTTTTTTTATTCGCCGAGTTAAAACATTAATTTTAATATATATTATTTTAATTAGAATTCATTGGCGCAGTTGATAGAGATGTTGAATCGCTACGCTTCCAGGTGAGAATTGTCTGAAGATAGCGGTTTCAATCCTAACCAAAGCCGGCCAGAGGCTTACCTGGCCAAAACGTGGTGAGACGACAACAAGGCAGTAAATGCAGCCAGGAGATTCAGAGTTCCTATCCGTCGCGGTTACCACCTGACGAAGGCCAGAGGACTAGTTGACCGAAACGTCGTGAAACAACTAATAAAAAGATGAGGATAATAGTCCGTATAATTAAAATGAATTAATTTCAATACTTAACTGACCATCCAGCTGGCAGACTCAATAACCCTTATCCTCGAGTTGGTTTTGGGTCTTAATAAGAAATGATACTTTAGTGAATAAAAAATTTCTCTTTATAAGAAAATACAAAATAAAAATAAATACTTAATTTTTCCCTAAAATTTAAAATCTTTGAAAGTAAGCTTCCTAATATATATTTTTTAATATTAAACCCCCCCCCCAAAAAAAAAACTACGTTGATCAGCATGCAATCCCGGGTAACGTTGAGTCACCTTGCTAGTATCGAAATAAAAGAAATTTATATTTAACACATTTATATCCTGTCTAAATATATTCATTATATTTTTTGCTAAACTACATGAACTACATCTTCAATAAGTTTCCAGACTTTTTTGTACAAGCCTTTAAAATTTTCGTAGACTCTTAAAAATTCAGTACGTTATTGCTATACATCTTATGAGATGACTAATTTTTTATGATTTCAGGTTCAAATGAACAGCTACAGCAGGAATTGGAATACACCCTACTAAAGCCTGATTGCAACAGAGTAAGTCTTCTATTTTAGGTCAGACCGAGAGGTTTGTCAAAACAAGGAGCCTCTTTTCATATCGATATCAATTTTCTTTCTAAGAAAGCACGTAAGTCCCTTCTCCGGCTTCTAAAAGAGGAGGTAATGCTTGGAAGATAAAAAAGGGTAATTTTTGCAGAATACGGACCGTGCTTTTTTAAAAAAGTTTTTTTATAGGATTTTCAAGTTAAATGTGATCTTTACAGTATCTTTCCTTTGAGATAAAAATACAAAAAAACAAAAAAAAAAAACAAAAAAAAAACAACAAACAAAAAACAAACAAACAAACAAACATCTTCCTCTCCCCATGTTAATAACGGTTTTTTTTTAAAAATATTAACGTTATTATTTCAGCACGGTCCGTATTCCGCATAAATAACAAAAAACTAACCCTAAGTTCGAGTTAGCCGAAGGGTAAGTCATTTTTGTTACTAATGGTATAAACTGATTATGTATGGGTCGTTTTATTTTTGTTTATGAGTATTGCTCACAAAGAGGGAAGTGTTAATGAGTCTGGAATAATTGTCAGCCGAAAGATGAGGAAAATTATGGGAGTACTGAAAGCAATAAATGGTATAAACTGATTACGAATGGGACGGTTTTTTTACGAGTATTGCTTACAAATCGAGCTAACGCGAGCACCTGTTGGTGCATTGGGTTCATTGGTGGCAAACTAGAAATTAATTGGGCAATTGTATTAATTAGTACTTGACACTCTCGTTTTGTGAAGACAGATTTTTTTTTTTTTTCGGCAAGCTCTTGATAACAGTTAATAATAAAGTTCGGATATATACGTGTAATCAAACTGCTGGCTATTGCTCCGGATATTTCAGGCATTTGTCACCAGCGATATTTTGGACACTTAAACTAGATTTTGTAGATTATAAACAGAGGACAATAAATACAAGACCTATGCATACAACTCCTATCTATCTATCTATCTATCTATTGCTAGCAAGGAGACCCGACGTTGTCCGGGATTTAATAAGGATCAACGAATGTTTCACACTCCCACATTTTTATTGTCATCGAAATAGGCGAAATCGACCATTTTTCAATCAAATCGATTGATCGCCTGCTCCAGTTAAGTACCCATCGCTGTGCACCGGGAGGAAGCTTCACGTGCCTCCCTGCATTAACTTAGTCTACAATACATTGTAGTCTACATTGCACTGTAGAGAACCTACTGTTTGTTTCATAAAATTATTTTTTTATATACATAATGGCTTGAATTAAAGTTTAAAATGCAAAAGTCACATATCATGGTTTAATCGTGCTTTAAATAGAAACGTTCATTTTGAACACGCCCCTGTCATATCAAAGAACCTACTGTGAGTTTTATAAGCTTGACCTTACTGGGTGTGCGATGATAATGGCTTTAATTTAAGTTTAAAATAAAAAAAGTCAAGTATCATGGTGTTACCCGGGTGCATTGATCAAAAAAAGAAAAAAAAGTGGCATGTGGCAGGCAGGCTCGAACCAGTACCGCAAAGGATGAAAAGAATGCGAAAAAAGAAACGTGACGTCTTTGCTGTTGCGTCCATCGCCAAACCAGAAGTGGCGAAGGTTTAAATTAAGGCTAGTCAATCGAAAAGAGGGGATGACTTTTGAAAATATCGACGAAAAAAGCGACACTTCCTTGTAGAAAAGTGCCCAGTTGAGGGTGAAAGAATGAATGTTTTTGGACAATTTTTCGATATTTGTCGTCCGAAGGGCTGAGCTTCAAAACGATACTGATCTCGTAAAAATCTGCCATTTCTGTCGAGTGTCTTAGGCATACATACATACATACATTTAAACCGACAGGTGAGATTTATATAATAGACTAGCGGGAGTACCTGGCGTTGTCTGGGTGTTTAGAGGTGTGTGTGGTCGGGCGGAGGGGGGGGTGTAAATCAAAACAAAAGAATAAGCGAAGTAATAACCCTGTTTAAATATTATAAAAAAAACAATGTTAAAACTTCTTAAAAAAAATCGAAAAAAAAACCCCCAAAAACGAACGTAATGCAAACGTTGTTAAAATTTATTAAAATCGGAAAAACAAAAACAAAAAAGAAAACGCGAATGTGATGAAAAAAAAAAAAAACAAAAACAAAAAAAGAACAACTTCTTTAAAAAATCTGAAAAATAAAAACAAAAACAAAAAAAACGTGAAAAATGGCATACATAACCGTGTTTCAATATTACAACTATAAAAATCGAAAAAAAAAAAAGACATCTCACATCACGATTTGAACTTACAACCTTTAGATAATGATGCCACGCTTTATTTAACAGAGCTAAGAGGACGTTGACAAAATTGGGTGTTTTTATTAATATCTAAACTAATTCAAGTTCCGACGTCATTTGCGCATGCGTAGAAGCCATCTTGTCATGAGGGAACGTTTTTTTGCTACCCCCTCCCTGTATAAAATGGCCAGTTTAGGGTGAAGGAATTAATGTTTTGGGTCAATTTCTCAATATTTGTCGTCCAAGATGTCGAGCTTGAAAACGATACCAATCTCGTGAAAATCCGTCTCCTCTGTCGAAAGTTTTTGTGACACACACACACACACACACACACACACACACACACACACACACATTTTCGCTTATATATATATATACTAGCGGGGGTACCCGGCGTTGCCCGGGTGTTTGGTGGGGGGTGTATGTAGAAGAGGGTGATCCTATTTTAATATAAAAAGAAACACGATGTTAAAAAAAAATTGGAAAAACCATAACAAAGCAAAACAGCGAACAAACGTAAAAAGAGGGGGGGAGGAAGGTGTAAAAGAGAAAAAAAAGTTTAGGCAGAAAGACAGGCTCAAACCCGAAGCATCGAGGCTAAGGCAGAAAAAAAATGCCTGACACGTTACCCCTACGCCAAAGAGACATACACCTAATAACAGATAAAATTAAACCTTTAAAAACACTTGCAGGTGGTTTAAACTAACGTCAACGTTTTCTAGGTCAAACATGACGTCATTGTCGTAGTAACAGGAGCAGAGAAAATGAAGGAACAATTTTTTCGGCACCCTCCTTGTAGAAAAGGGCCCAGTTTAGGGTGAAGGAATTAATGTTTTTGGCCAATTTTTCGATATTTGTCGGGCGAAGGTTGGAGCTTAAAAATGATACCTATCTGGCGAAAATCCGTGGCCCGTGTCGAAAGTTTTTGCGAGACATACAAACGCACACACACAAACATTTTCGCTTTTATATATATAGATGGACTCTCCCGTCGATTTCGACTTATGAGCTTCTGTGACAGCAACTAAGTTGCTCGGAAATCCACACAGATAATTCGTTATAGTGCTGAAGGCTTCGTGTAGAATCAACCACACTTCTTGGTATTACTGCTAACCTCCATCGGTGCAGATAACTGCCACAGGACAAAGTATACAGTAAACCACAGCTTTTTACATCAGTTTCCTTCTCTTAGATACATGTCTTCATGAAGACTGGGGGTGCATCCCTCCCAGTGAATTTATGCACCCCCAGATACTAACCTAGAAATTTCTACAACTTGGCCTAGTACATACAGCGCCTAGCCTTCCCAAATGGTCACCCATCTAGTACTGACCAGGCTCAACGTTGCTTAACTTCGGTGATCTGGCGAGAACCGGTGTGTCAATGGGATTGTGCCCAGTACAGAGTAAGAATGTTCTCTGTGTATGTAGGAGTTCGTTAAGGTATAACGAGTATTCATCCTTACTTTGAGAAAGGTCGACGCCTTGGCGAGGCATGGAAAATAAGCCAGCTTTCACATGGACAGTCAAACGAGAAAGAGGAAGAGAGATAGAGATTGTAACAGGAAGTATACAATGCCACCTGTCGGCCGAAACGGGAAATTACACAAGGGCAGGTAACTGGTGCGTATTGAAGGTGTGTATATGTGTGTCTGTGTGTGTGTAATTTGAGTAAACGCATGTTAGATTTTAAAAGCATGTGCTGATAATCTCAACAACTCTGAGTTTTCTTTGATGTAGCGATTGCCCGAAATGCATTACCCTCAGTGCCAAACTAGGGGAGTTACCCGAGTGTTCCAATTGCAGGTCCCCAGCAGAGGAAATCCCAGAACATGTGTTCTTCAATTGCAGCTACCTTTGGCGGGCATATGTCAACGAAGTGACGGCTCGTATCAATCCCAAGTATCCTTGCTCACTTGACACATCCTACATCATCCACTGAGCCGCTAAGGGACAGGGAGAGATGAATGGTGTTTCTCACGATCCTAGCCGTAGCAAGAATGGTCTTGTGGACGTCACGACTGAATGAGAAGCGAGGGTTTGAATCTTTTGCTGATCAGGATCTGATCACGTTTTTCAAGCACCAGCTGAAGATCAAAATCAGATGTGATAGAAAAAGATTATATCCCACGGCCTGCGACAGAAGATGGATCAGTATAGTGAGCTTGTATGCACAAAGAGATGCCAAATTTGGGTATGTGTTCCCCGGCTGAGCATGGAGTGCATGGTTCAAGGTCCTGTCAGACCCCAGACTTTGTGAGACCTTTATCTAGTCTAGGTTTTAGCTAATGCCCCCCACCCCTCTTGATAGGAAATCTCCAAGATGCCTACATCCTGGCTTTTCTTTTCCTCCCTGGCCAGCTCACTAATTGATCCCATCTTGGAGTGACATCACATACCCCCCCTCCTCCCCAATATCCTCCCCCCCCCACTATTTTTTTTCTCCCCGTCTAGAATTAAGCTCCATTTAGAGATCGACTTGTTTGTTTTCAGCCCCCATCAGGCCGGAAAACAGTGGGCGGTCGACTATTTTTGTTTGTGCTTTGGACTTTTTCACACAACTCACTAGTTAGGATTAGCTTAGTCAACAATGGTACACTGAGAAGAATGATCATAAACCCCTCTCCTCATTTTTTGATTGGCCTTGTGCCTGATTTTGTTTTATAAACATTTTGTTATCAGAATAAAATATGCAAATCAAAGTGTAGTATCTGTTCTCCATATCATTAACTTCGTTTGACGCCTGGTGCTACAAGATCAGGCTGTCTGAAGATATTGGCTTCCTGAGAGGAAATGCATCTAACATTGATGCTTTTTGTTTTTCTACTTCCTTTTGTAAAACTTAATTATGTTCTGCAAAACCAAAAACAAAAACAACCCACCTTTTCCCCCTTTTCCTTCTTCCCTTCTCTTTGTCTATCTCCCCCCTCCCCCACTTCCAGACTGGTTTCCTAACTTAAAATGTGCCAAACATGAATACTGTAATCCTTTTCTCTCTCCTATTGCAAAACTTATTCATGTTCTGCAGGGCAGGGAACAAAAAGGGAAAAAATCCACCATAAAACAACCAAACCAAACACTAAAAACTAGCGATTAAAGATACAAAGAGCTTGAAGAATAAAAACCTTCTACAAAACAACTGGATGCAACATGAATGCTATTTTAAAAATAACTGGATTCGGCATTAAATAACCTGGAAAAGGTTGATATGCCGTAAAACAACTAAACTAAACCAACAGTCTTTGTTTATCCTCATGCAATGACACGTTATGACCAGCAGGAATCAAATCGGAGCTCGTATCTAGGTGACGATGAATCCCATCCAAAATGCCAGCCAAGGAATCGTTAGTAAAATTCATAAAATAACTGGATTCGGCATTAAATAACCAGAAAAAGTGTTGATATGCCGTAAAACAAAACAACCAAACCAAACTGGTTGACGCCGGAAGTTTTCAAGTGATTATCTCCCTTGATAACTATTTAAAATACGGGTGAACGTAAAAACAGACAAAGTGTCGCTTATTTGAAGTGAATTGGCCAATATGTTTTAATGATTGGGCATTTTAATTGAATATAAAAAACGATTTAGTTGTCTATTATTGTATTGTCTTTTATAATAGGAGTGTTTAATATAGTGCAGTATCGGTTTTGTTGTCATAAGATTGTCCTGACAGGAATTCTTTCCTCCTTTTTAAAGGGTTATGGATAATATAGTATTTGTTCTGTTGTCATGGTATCATCCTCCTAGGCATTACGTCCTCTTTGAAGGAGGAGGCAGTACATTATGTGTTCGTTCACCAGGATGTCATCTTTCCAATATAGAAAAGAAAAAGTGTAACATATTTCTATTAAATCAATCAAATACATATCTTTTTCTATCTTTTTCTCTCTCCTCCTCCCCGTTTACTCTTGCCTCTTTCTTCTACACCCAGCCCATCCCTCTCTCTGAACATACACACGCAATTCCTTTTTATAGATTCCTCATAGAATGAGCCTAATAAGGGAAATAACTTAAAAAGAAAAAAAAGAAAAAAAGATTTATTCCTCTCCCTCCCTCATCGCCCGATGAAATCTGTGCCAGATTAAGGTTCATGGCACTATTTAAAAACATACGTTTTGATGTAATGTTTGTTCCCGGAGCAAATTTCGGCTTAAAGAAAAACAAAAGCCACGAAACAAGTGTTGGTGTCGACATGACGCTATCAGCCATTCATGTTGTTTGACACCCGTGTTTAGAGAAATTTAAGTACACGTTTACTGACCCGAAAAGTGAAGTTTCTCTCAATAATCACGGACTAATGTTTCCTGTTAGCTGTCTAATTATAGCTTAGTCATAATATGTTCTTCGCTTACCTTCTGTTGTTATACCCGTCCCAAGAAAGGCACGGCGTAATCGCATTTACCACATCGGTTCCTGTCAGATTACCGAAGTTAAGCAACGATTAGTCTGGCCAGTGCCAGATGGGTGACTTCCAAGTGCTGTATGTGCTCCCCGCTTATCTCGGCATTGTTTCCAGTCGTCCTAACATTCTTTCTGTCTAGCTATGAAAACTAGTTAATTTAACTGAGTCTTTTGCCATCGTAGGGTTCCAATCTGCAACCTAATCAAATTCTGTTTAATTCAACAATTTTTACCAATCATCTGCGGCCCTGTCGGTGGGGCATTAGAATACACCGACTGCCCCCCTGCAGAGGGTAAAAGTCCCTCAATGGGGGTCCTGGATATGACCTTAAACTATATCCAGTGGTGAGCTTGTGGGCTTTGGGGAGTGTGGAGCCACCCTTTAATTACCATTGCTCCCAGGTCCACTCTGACCCGGAGTGGTAGTACCTGTTAGGGTCCCAACTATGGGTTAAATAGAAACTGACGTGAAAACAACAAATATATTCTATTAAAAAATTTTTCTTCAAAATCTTTGGATTCGGCATTAAATAACCCGAAAAGGGTTGATATGCCGTAAAACAAAAACAGACAACCAACCAATCACTTGCTGCGCCATCGTCCACCTGACAAACTCATTAACTTTTATCCTCGAGTGACTGTCGGGTCTTGATAAATGATGAATCTCTAATCCAAAATATTAGTAGATATGTCACCTCGTAGATATATTAATTTAATATATCGCATAATCATGTTCATATGCCAGTTCTTGTCGTATCACCAAAGTAAAGCAACAATGAGCTTGGCCAGTACCAGATGGGTGACCATTTAGGACTTCCAGGTACTGTATGTGCTCTCCGCTTATCTCGGCATTGTTTCCAGTCATCCTGGACTTCTCCTTGCCAATGGACTCAAGCAGTGCCGATTCAGGAGAGGTTGGAGATTGCGCAACCCTTGCCTCACAATTACACGCACAGTTGCCCCTACAGGGGGTATCCTTTGTCTTTTGAGACTGAACGGAGGCATCGACACTGTTATACCCATACAAGGACAGGTACAATTAATTCCTTGTACAGAACCGTTTTTCACAGTCCTCGTGTGAGATTATTTGACCAAGATGGGTATTAACCCAATTCCTCACCCTCCCTATAGTCCAGACCTTGCTCCCTGTGACTTTTAGTTATTCCCTAAGCTCAAGGAAAACCTTAGAGGCTGCCGTTATTGGACAATTAAGGAGATGGAAGAGGTTGTGACACAAGGGTCATTGACATGCTCACACAAGAAGATTTCCGTGGAGCCTTCCGAAAGTTGTTGGAATGGTACAACAAGTGCATTACAGCCGGAGGAGATTACTTCGAAGAGGACTAGAGTTTCATTTGTGTACTATCAATAAAAGTGCCCATACGAAAAAAGTTTGGAAAATTATTTAAGGCACCTTGTATACCGCGAGGTGACGGCAGCTATGTGGTTGACTTACACGGACTGACAACCTGAGCCTGTCAAGTTCGAATCCAGTTCATTCCACAGGAACATTTTCACTAAGGATGTTGGCAACCTTCACATAGTCCCTCTTGTGAGTATCCAATATCTTTCTAGAAAGGATTCTAACTAAAATAATATCGGGGAAACCAATGCTAACAATAGAATCATCTGGGTCACATGAAATAAATAAATAAACAACTTATACCAGCATAAATCAAGTTATAATACAACTTGGCTGAGCTCCAATCTATGGTTCCCCTCTTACCGGAATTTCAGAAAATACACATGACTAGCTACAACCACTATCAACAATTTACCCTGTTCTATATCTGTGCAACAAAGCTTTCTTCCTGAAACTACCCGCTTGTGAAATACTGTTTCGCTGGCCTGCTTCCCCGCTGACTACAATGTCATAGATTTCAAGTTCAATTTAAATAAGTTTTTGTTGAACCCTCTACTTAAATAATCAAATTCTATCCAACTTACACCATGAACGATTACTACACAACCACCTTACATTGATTAACCTTTATCCTCGAGTGGCCTTTTGGCCTTGATAGTGGTGACTCCCTTGTAACAAAATGAAACAAAAATAAAAAACTAGTGCTTAGAATCCTTATTCCAATTTTAATCAAAATCCGTTTATATAAAGCTTAAAAGGACTTTTTTCTTTACTACTTATCAAGGCCTGAAGGCCACTCGAGGATAGGTGCCAATGAATTTATTTTTTGTCTTACTCTTTTTCCATGAGAGGTCTCTTAGAGCAATTAGCTGGTTATTCTGTCTGTCTCGAGCCAATCTTAGGGTATGTCCAAGGTTCAAAAGGGAGTCGCCAATCTGATAGGCCCTGAACTGGCATCTAAGCTTCAGCCACTGTCCCATCGACGAAACGTTGCATCCCTCTGCCTGTTCTACAAGTATTTTAATGGTGAATGCTCTGACGAACTGCAGACACTTGTGCCTCCACGACGTAGACACCCTCGACAAACCCGTCAGGCAGCTAAATCCCACCCCCACACAGTAGAGATCCCTAGATGTAAAAGATCTTTCTACTCCAGTAGTTTTTTCCCCAGAACCGCTAGACTCTGGAATTCCATTCCAGGTCCCTGCTTCCCTAACTGTACTGAGATGCAGAAGTTCAAGTGTAACGTGAACCGACATCTTGCTGACCAAATCCTAACATATTGCCCCAGTAGTTGCTGCCCCTGTTAGTAGCCCCCTACACCAAAGTGGCAATGTGCCTTGTTTGGGGTGAAAATGTAATCAAAAAAAAAAAAAAAAGACATCGTTTGCAGGTTATTGACGTCACTTCCTGTTGGTTAAGTATGGTCTTTGATTTCTTGGTTGGTCGTTTGATCATTCCGTTTGGTTCCTAGAATATTTCCAAGACAATCAACTGCATCTAATTTCTTCAAGTGGCTGATTTTGAGATGGCAAAATAAAAGTGGGGAAAATTGAAGTGAATTTCTAAATGACCCCCCCCCTCCTTCTATGTTTTTTTTTTTTTTTAAATTGCAACTTTACCCCAAACAAGGCACATTTTCAATTTGATGTAGGAGACTACTATACAGGACATAATTTGTAGGGGTACTATGTGAGGGGAGCTGAGCAGCAAAATGTCTGTTTACATTACACTTGAACTTCTGCATGTCAGTACAGTTGGGGAAACAGGAACCCGGGAGGGAATTCCAAAGTCTAGCAGTCATAGGAAAGAAACTATTAGAGTAGAAGGCGTTCTTACATCTAGGGATCTCAACTGTGAAGGGGTGGGATTTTGCTGCTTGTCGGGTTTGTCGGGAATGTTTATGTCGAGGTTTTACTAGGGCTTGTAATTTGTCAGAGCATTTACCATTAAAGTACTGGTAAAATAGGCAGAGGGATGCAACATTTCGTTGATGGGACAGAGTGGTTGAAGCCTAGTGCTGGATCTATTAGGTTGGCGACTCTCTTTTGAACCCTGTCCCGGAGTGAGATATTAGTAGCAGATGCACCAGCCCAAATGTGGCAACAATACTCCGTACATGGGTGAATGGTGACCTTGTAAAGGTACAAGATATTCTTAGGCGTGAGTAGCTTTCTAGCATGGTAGAGAGAGCCCACCTTCTTTGTAGCAGTCTTGGTAATGCACTTAATATATCTGGTCCAACTCCTGTTTCCCCATGAACTGAAAAAAAATTGAGGTGAATTTCTAAACGCCCCACCCCGTAAATGTAACATTTCTATTACACTCAAACCATGTACGTGTTAGGGGGGGATGGGTGACTGGAAAGCAAATAAAAAACACATTCAGAGAACCTTTAACTGGCTCCATCCGAAGGAGGAAGTTCCATGGGAGTATAAAATTCACAAGAAGTCCCCAGTTGCGTGTATATTCCCGTGAGGGAAATGACGTTAGGTTTTTGCAACTCCTGCAGGGAGATGTCGACATCCTCCTACATGCGGCGCTTGGAATTACCAAATTGGTCACCCATTTTAGCGACGAGCAGGCGCAACATTGCTTAACTTTGTTAATCTAACTCCCTTACTTCGTTCTGTTATCATAAGTTGGCTGATTAAAGGAGATAAAATTGTAGATGCCGTTACGTTGTTTGATTATGTTAGAGTGTATAACTTCATCAGGATCCATTTAAAAGCTTGTTTAAAGTTGCAAGAGAGAGTAATAAACTCAGATAGTTTTTATTCTTTATTTTTCCATCAGGGGTCCACTAGTGCACTTGGTTGGCAACAGATACATCGAGAGCATTAGCAAGGCTGCTGCGAAGAAGGTGGGCGATATTTATTTGCTCCCCCACCGAGCAAATTAGGCACAAGGCCGATTTTTAATGTGAAGAGTGAAGGGGAAGGGGGAAGGGAAAAAGGGGACCAGCTCCCGAGAGGTGGGAAATGGGAGCTGGATAGTGATTTGCCAGTTGGCCCAAGTAGGGTTGCCCATACATGGACCAGAAGATTGCCACAAGGGCAATGGTCTTTGCTTGCAGCATCTGCCGGAACAAATACCACACTTTGATCTTGGCCCGAAGAAGGTGGGCTCTCTCTACCAAGCTAGAAAGTTATTTATGCCTGAAAGTATCCTGTACTTCTACAAGGCTACCATTCGCCCATGTATGGAGTATTGCTGTCACATTTGAAACCACACTGAAGACCATAATCGTGGCCGGAAACTTTGTTTTCATCACTCCGGGCATGTCCCTGTTATTTGTCGCAATATAGCAATGAATTTTCAGGGTGCTGGCAATGGTCCTGTTGTCATAATTTGGATTGGTAGAGAGCATGAGTTGTACAGTGACGCATCTCCGATCTTGCTCGTTGAACATTGTGTCACTTAAGGACATAATAGAAGGCTCCTATTGCTCTTGGCATTTGTACACAAATTACCGACTAGTAGATGGTCTGCAACTAAAAAAACAAACAAACAAACAAAAAAAAAACTGGTTTTCATTAAACGGAAATGGAATCATATCATATTTTCTATGGCAACAATTTTATCGTTTCACCCTGTGGATACCGTTACGATGTTTAATTGTAATGTGAGCTGTAGGGCTATGACAACAGCATATTATTTTCATTATTTTGACTCTCAAGTATATACCAGTTAATATCTTATGTTTTTATATAGAGTGATGTGGTTCTCGATTGATTAACTGTGTCTAACTGTGTCGGATATATACCCAAGAGTCAAAACAATGAAAAGAATATTCTCTTGTCATAGCCCTAGTGATCAGACACGTCCCTGCTCAACTCCCCCACTAGATACGTTCTAAGTGGAAATATTCGTTGTTTGGGGTGAAAAGACTAAAAAATTTTAGCCTAAAATAGTAATATCAAATAATTGTATGCAATAAAAAAAAAAAAAAACTTAAAATTAAAAAATGGAATTTAAGTAAAAAAAAAAAAAAAAGATCTTAATAATGAAAATTTATTTATTCATGAAAATGTCTTACATTTCCCCTTCACACATATGTTGTTATCAAGGTCTTATGTACGACATGAAAAGAAACTGGAATCTTAGGAAGATCTCCATCATTCCGGTAATTATAGAAGCAACTGGATTCATGAAGAAGAATTAAAAAAAAAACTATCACGCAAATATACCCTGTGAACCAAGTGCAACAGTGATTCCAACAATCGCACTTGAAGGGACGATCAGAATCTTAAAAAGATCCCTCGGTTGGAATATCTATGATAGCAGGTGAATGTTTGACATCCCCAGTTTGAGAAAAATAAGAAATTTGGAAAAAAAAAAAGGTCATCGATTCATTTTTGTAAATTGAAAATTGTACGGCTGCACCGTCCTTTTCGATCCATTCTTTACCAAAAGGTCTGGCATCGGTTTTTCAGGTAACTGCAGATCTTGGGGTGACCGGCTACACGATTGTAAAGACTCATCATTCTTGGATAGCTGCGGAACACAGACGGATTCTCCATGTATATGTGCTCCATGCAACAGTAGAACATCATATCGCACCACATCATCTGAAAAAAAATGCAAAATATATAAATGATGAAAAAAAAAATAAATAAATAAAATAGAAATGATATTCCAGCGTTTTGTCTTCATTTAAAAGACTTCTTCAGGGTGACTGATCTGAAGAAATGTTCAATTGTAGCACTATATCTTAGTGCCCCGGTTTTGGTAGTTAGTAGCACCCCCACCCCCTGAATGGCCGTGATTTGGCCAGCAATGCAAATCCCATAATACCCTTCCTTTTCTCTCTCTTTTTCGTCCGGACAGCATGGGGAAAGACGCTTATTTCTGTCTCTCCGTAAATGAGGGGGGCATCCCCTCTCTCTCAACACTAGTTAAGGTTAGTTAGTTTTAAAAAAGTAAAGGTGAAATTCAATTGTATGATCTGTAAATTGTTTGTTAATATTGTAATATATTTTTTTTCTCTTATTTTTATTCAATTTTCCCCTCAAACAAGGCACAGTGCCATTTTAAAGTAGGGGGGGGGCTAATATCGGGGGCATAAATTGCAGGGGTATTATGAAAAAAGATAAGTAGCAAGATGTCTGTTGAAATCACACTTGAACTTCTGCATGTCAGTACAGTTGGGAAAGCAGAATCCCAGAAGGGACTTCCAAAGTTTAGCAGTTCTGGGGAAGAAACTATTGGAGTAGAAGGCTCTCTTAAACCTAGGGG
Organism: Euprymna scolopes; assembly: GCF_053919585.1. Lineage (NCBI taxonomy): Eukaryota > Metazoa > Mollusca > Cephalopoda > Sepiida > Sepiolidae > Euprymna > Euprymna scolopes. Next base: position 3,924,911 of record NC_136521.1, on the reverse strand, counting down.
TCTCTACTGTGAAGGGGTAGGATTTTGCTGCTTATCGGGTTTGTCAAGGGTATTCACGTCGAGGGGGTACAAGTGCTTGTAGTTCGTCAGAGCGTTCATCATTAAAGTACTTGTAGAACAGGCAGAGGGATTCAACATTTCGTCGATGGGGCAGAGGCTGAAGCCTACATGACAGATTAGGACATACCAGGTTGGCGACTCTCTTTTGGTATATATATATATATATATATATATATATATATATATATATATATATATATATATATATAGTAATTTATAAAATATATATAGCGATTAAGCTAAACTGAATATTCCGCGTAATCGCCATATGTATTTTATAAATTACTAACTAGCTCTACCTACGTATTGAGCACTTTTGAAGTAAATACTTAAAGTTTACGCATAAATCTATACTTTCGTAGATTAATTTTATGTGAGTAAATTAAGTATATATATATATGCATATATATATATATATATATATATATATATATGTATATAGTAAGTTATAAAATGTACATGGCGATTAAGCTACCCTGAATATTCCGCGTTTCATCCACTCTAGAGTGGATGAAACGCGGAAGTGGATGAAACGCAGAATATTCAGTGTAACTTAATCGCCATATACATTTTATAAATTACTAACTAGCTCTACCTACGTATTAAGCACTTTTGAAGTAAATACTTAAAGTTTACGCATAAATCTATACTTTCGTATATAAATTTCATGTGAGTAAATTAAGTAGTTATATATATATATATATATATATATATATATATATATATATATATATATATATATATACAGTTGTGCGCAAAAATATTCGACCCCTGTCTAAATTTTCTTGTTTCGTTGAATCTATACTTCCAAAATCTTCATAACGCCTTTTAACGGCTAATTATGAATAAATTGTATATTTTTCAACAATAAATGAGGAAAAGTAATTCGAGATTAATAATATATATCAATTTATTTACAAAAAATATAAATATGGATGTTGCAAAAATATTCGACCCCTTTAATTTAAAGTTTAAATAAAAGCGTCATTAAGTTTATTATTTTAGTCTGACCTTGTATTTATTTCCTATAAATAATATTTATGACTCTACTTAATCTAAAATCAGTTCAAATTGAACTTCAATGCCATATTGAATGATTGAATAATTGTTTCAAGTAAAAAAAAATTCTTTTTCAACGTCAACAAATCTGCAACTATGACAAAGAACAAAGAGTACTCTGAAGACATTAAAAAGAAAGTAATCGATGCCTACCAGTCTGGAGAAGTTATAAAAGAATTTCCAAACGTTTTTCTATACCACGGTCGACTATTATGTCCATTATCAAAAAATGGAAAGTAAAAGGGATTGTATCAAGTCTTCCAAGATCAGGTCGTTCAAGAAAAATTACGATACGTGGGGCTAGGAAAATTGTTAGACAAGTTTCAATAGACTCTAAATCTAACCTAAAGGACGTGCAGAACGATTTGAAGAATGCTGGCTCAGATGTACACTTGTCAACTATTCGTAGGGCATTAAATCGTGCCGGATTGCATGGACGCATTGCCAGAAGGAAGCCCTTACTTTCCAAAGCTCATCAAAAGGCTCGATTAAATTTTGCAAAAAGGTTCCTAGAAATGCCTATTGATTACTGGAATAATATAATTTGGTCAGACGAAACGAAAGTGGAACTATTTGGACGCAACCAGCAACGCTATGTTTGGCGAAAAGAAAATACTGCTTATAATGTGAAGAATACCGTTCCAACCGTTAAGCATGGAGGTGGATCAATCATGGTGTTGGGCTGTTTCAGTATAAATGGAACGGGAAGATTAACCATAATCGATGGAAGAATGGATTCAGTAAAATATCAGTCCATACTGAAAGAAAAACTTGTTCCGTCTGCGAACCAGTTGGGGCATGGAAGGAGGTATACCTTTCAACAGGACAACGATCCTAAACACACTTCAAAGAGCACTAAGGCATGGTTAAAGAATAATAAGGTGAAAGTTCTAGAATGACCTTCCCAGTCTCCAGACCTAAATCCGATTGAGCACTTATGGCATGATTTAAAAATTGCGGTACATAAAAGAAAACCATCTAATTTGATTGAATTAAAACAGTACTGTCAAGAAGAGTGGCTTAAAATTCCAGTGGACAGATGTAGAAGTCTCGTTAGATGTTATAGGAAACGTTTACTTGCAGTAATCAAGGTCAAAGGAGCTTCAACCAAGTATTAATGAAAAGGAGTCGAATACTTTTGCAACATCCATATTTTTATTTTTGTAAATAAATTTATTTATATTATCAAGCACCAATTACTTTTTATTATTTTTTGTTGAAAACTATACAGTTTATTTGAACTTAGTCGTTAAAGAAGGTTTTAAAGATTATTGAAGTATCCATTCAAAGAAATAAGACAATTTTGGTAGGGGTCGAATACTTTTGCGCACAACTATATATATATATATATATATATATATATATATATATATATATATATATATATATATATTGTATACATTTTATAAAATAAATAGTCAATTTAAAAAAAAAAATTTTTTTTATTACATTTTCACCCCAAACAAGGCACATTGCCACTTTGGTGTAGGGGGCTACTATCAGGGGCAGCAACTACTGGGGCACTATGTTGGAATTTGGGCAGCAAGATGTCGGTTCACGTTACACTTGAACTTCTGAATGTCAGTACAGTTAGGGAAGCAGGGACCTGGAATGGAATTCCAGAGTCTAGCGGTTCTGGGGAAGAAACTATTGGAGTAAAAAGATCTTTTACATTTAGGGATCTCTACTGTGTGTGGGTGAGATTTAGCTACCTGTCGGGTTTGTCGAGGGTGTCTACATCGTGGGGGCACAAGTGTCTGCAGTTCGTCAGAGCATTCACCATTAAAATACTTGTAGGACAGGCAGAGGGATGCAGCGTTTCGTCGATGGGACAGTGGCTGAATCTTAGATGCCAGTTCAGGGTCTATCAGATTGGCGACTCTCTTTTGAACCTTGTCTTGTTAAAAACACTTTGAAAAAGAGTTTAAAAAACATGTTTAATATGAAAACGAAACACTTAATAAGTGGATAGCCCTTAATCCGCGGAGTTTCGAAGAAATACTTTCCTTCTCATCAGAAGGTAGGAATTAGCAAAATGCGGGATCGGATTTTGTATACAAAAGTATTTGATGAAACTGCAAGTAAGTCAAAGATCTTACTTGATAACAAAAAGTGAAGCAGAGGGAATATGGTGAAGAAAAAAATGATTTCACGTTAAGTCTGGTGTAAGGTAAAGTATCCAATGACGGTAAAATCCAAAAATGTAAGTCCAAGAAAGTTAAATGAAATATATATATATATATATATATATATATATATATATATATATATATATATATATATATATATATATATCAGGGAAAATCACCTCATCAGGCCAAAAACCTGATGCGGTGATTTTCCCTGCTAGTGGGTCATTGAAACACGTTTGCTAATGTGTAGCCAATAGCTCTCCAACAATCAATATATTGCTCTGTTTCATGCATTGAGCACTCTTTGGAATGACATATTGTGTTGTTGTTATGAGTTACTGAAAAATTCTACCAACAGTATAATAATATATATATATATATATATATATATATATATATATATATATATATATATATATATATATATACATTGTATACATTTCATAAAATAAATAGTCAATTATATTTCTCATATATTACGTGCGTTTTTTTTTTGTCGTACGTCGTTTTTTGTGTCTGTCATAAATGTTTGCATTAAAGAATGAAGCAGCTCTGAGGACAGGGAAGGTTCCAACCAGAATGCTACCAAAGGTCAAGACGTTTTTTCCAAGAGAAGAAGGAGCCACACCCACATCCAGATATGCGTTTCTACTTGATACTCAGACCCTGATGACTAACCCATCGTCTCATCTTCATGGAACCGTTTCTAAGACATTTAGTGTAACACGTGGGTGGTCACACACAAGTGACCGGTTGATCGTGTTATAGTTGTTATTGTTGGTTAAAAGTATTTCTCATTCCGTGGAATTTCCACGGGTCCTGCTAGTATATGTGGCACTATATCGTAGTACCATGGTTGGTAGTTGCTTATGCACACTCCCCCTGCATGGTGCTAATTTGGTATTTATCGAAGCTAGCAGGGACGCCCTGCGTAGTCCGGTCGTAAAATACATATAAATAAATATGATATTTTAATTCTTGCAGATTTCGTATATATTTTTATATCGTTAATGTTCCATCGATTTTTATAAAGTTATGATCTAAAAAATAAAAAATATAAAAAAATAAATGACTCGAGTGCCATCAGCTATAATCGGAACCGAAAGCAAAAATTCTTGGTAAAATTATTTATTACAAGAAATGGAAGTCCATAACAATTAAACGACAGTCACTCGGATGTAAGCCTGACACAAAAAATAAATAACACACGCGCTATCCTATTAATTTTACACACAAAAAAAAAAAAAAAAACCTAAAAAAAACCATAGAAAGAATCGTTTTTGGCGTCGGAAAATAGGCTCGGATTTTTCCGATTCCCATACCTCCCAAATTTCTGATTTGTCCACTTTCGGTATTGATTCCAGTACTCTCCAAATTTCTAATTTTTTCCGCTTCTCGGTTCCAATTCCAATTAATTGTCCCCCTCCTCCCCCACACACAGAGGCAAACACACACAATACACACAGAGACACACAAACGCACACACACAGAGGCACACATAGGCACACAGCGATACACACACACACACACACACACACACACACACACACACACACGCACACACAAACACACACACACGCACAAACACGCACACACGCACGCACACGCACGCACACGCACGCACACACACAAATACACACACACAAACACACACACAAACACACACACACGCGCGCGCACACACACACACACGCACAAACACACACACACGCACGCACACACACAAATACACACACAAACACACACACAAACACACACACACGCGCGTGCGCACGCACACACACACACACACACACACACACACACACACACACACACACACACACACACACACACACACACAAGTAACTTTAAAAACCGAAATAAAATTTCAGACAAAATAGAAATACTAATATATTATTATTGAATAAATAGTTTTCCGACTTACCATGTCACCTGTGAAGAACTGGATGCTACCATTGCGCATGCTCAGAATCCTCTCCATGAAGGGCATGATCCTGCTGAAGGTATTCATATATCGCCAGTACATATAGTTCTGAAAGTTTTAAAATGAGTAAAAGTCGATTATCATTTATTTATGAAAAAAAAAAAAAAAAAAATTAACATAAAGTGTGGCACAAGGCCGAAGAGGGAGCTGGTTGTTAATATGGACCTAACTGACATATTATTAACTTAACTAGACATTTTTACACCATACAACCAGATTATCTCCATGAAAATCCTAATTAAACCCGAAATAATAATATATATAAATGATGTGGGGTCCCCCCTACTAATTGTGGCAGATAAGTAGTTTTATCAGTCAAAAAAAGGTGTAGCCCCCCACGAAAACTGACTTTATTTAAACACTTCGAAAGTGGGCCTACATCACTGACAAAACAGCCGATCTGTTACCTAAATGGGGTCGGGGATGAAGATTATCGATCCAAAAAGAGAGGGGCAAAGAAAAAAACACGGGGAGGGGGGACAGGGACAAAACTAAAAAGGAGAGGGGCCTTATGACGATATGCACACTCTAGCTAAGCTAAACTTACGAAAAATTCCTAACACTAACCTATACTATCCTAAATGGTCCGATATATATATATATATATATATATATATATATATATATATATATATATATATATATATATATATATATGTTCTAAAACAGATCCCTTGTTCGATAAAATGCATGCCCATTGGCTGATAGGAAGGGGCGCGGTGGATACTAGAAAGCTGATTGGCTAACTAAAATCCTCAACATATAAAGGACCATATAAAACGAGAAACAACCACAGAATTCGGGCATAAGCCTGACGAATCCTAGAGTGGATGAAACGCCGAATATTCAGTGTAGCTTAATCGCCATATATATTTTATAAATTACTAACTAGCTCCACCTACGTATTGAGCACTTTTGAAGTAAATACTTAAAGTTTACGCATAAATCTATACTTTCGTATATTAATTTTAAGTTAGTAAATGAAGTAGTTATATATATATATATATATATATATACATATATATATATATAAATTAGATCACTCTGACTGACGTAAAAAACATAAAAAAAATGTTTAATTTCAACGTTATTTCACGCGGTTAACGGTAACCGAATGGATACGATCCTTGCTAAGATGACTTGTGTCGCCGGGTTCGAATCTATCGACTGATGTTAATCGTGACACCCTGCACTGAAGATCCCCAAAAGGATGAAACACTAGTGTCTGTAGGTATTTAATTATTATAGTAAATAATTATGTCAGCCCCTTTAAGAAACTGGTTTCTTATCGTTGAATTAAGTCGGTCAATTTAGCTCTTATGCATAAATCATCGTATAATGATTAGATCACTCTGACTGACATTAAAAAAAACACTTAAAAATAAAATGTTTAATTTCAACGTTATTTCATGCAGTTAACGGTAGCCGAATGGATATGGTCCTTCTAATCAAGCCATGGATGACTTGTGTCACTGGATTCGAATCTATTGACTGGTGTTAATCGTGACACCCCGTACTGAATATTCCCGAAAGGATAAAACATTAGTGTCTGTAGGTATTTAATTATTATAATATATATATATATATATATATATATATATATATATATATATATATATATATATATATATAATACCAGACAAAATAGAGAAAATAAAAAGGAACAAACCGTATTATGTGTTCATCAACGTTTCGTCTTTATTTCGAGACTTCCTCTGGATGAATGAGATTAAGAAACAAAAAATACCAGTACATAATATTTGAAAATGTTTCACGTGCACAGTGTGACGCAGTTCTATTTCAGAGAAACGGAAAAAGACGTTGAAAATTCAAAAAGGAGGGGGGGGGGGAGAGTGCTGGCGCTGTTAAAGAGAAGGAAATTTTAGTGACGTCATATAGTCGTTAATGTAATTTTAAAACTATGAAACGCAGTTAATATTCTTATTGGAAAAAAGATATATCTGTTGAAATTCAAATATAGGTTTGTAACAGAAACGAAATGAGTGTTTTTTATGCAATTTATTGATTGAGATTATGTGCTAATCATTACAGGGGGTGTTGGAATGGTGTGAGAAAGTTAACCTGTGTCTACAGTTAAATAATGTTCTTTTCAAACACCCCTTTGTGGGGTTGTGGAAAAGGCATGCTCCCAGTTCTGGACTCGTATCGAAGCGGTTATTGAGGCTGAAGGTGGCTATATTGAATAGATGTCAGCCATACTATATAATCAAGTTACTTGAATTGTTTTTTTTTTTCAATAAAAGTTTTAAAATAAAGCTGTAGTGTTGTTTTTTTAGGGCGACAAATTCATTGTTCCATCCTGTTTTATATTTATGTAATCTAAGTACACAAAAAACAAGTGAAGCATGTCTGGTCCCCCGTGAGTGTACAATGAACGAGGCATAAAAAATGACTAAGTTCAGCATTCGCCCACCCTCATTTAGTCCCCAAAGTCCCTAGGGACGTCAAATCCTGGTGGAAATGAACAAACGGTGCAGTTTCAGGCCTTAACATATGTAAATTTGCAAAAAAAAAAGAAAGGACTAAGTCCATTATTCCCCGCCCCCCTCTTTTAGCCCCCAAAGTCCCCAAGGCCTTAGCATATTTAAATTTGAGTTCAGCACCATGCAAAACTGCTAAATAGACATACACAGAAAACTTTGGACAAATATGGTAAAATAGTACCAAAATTGATGCCTTTATAGTACGCTGGATACTATCGTAAAAAATACCCCCACCAAATAAATAAATAAATAAATAAATAAATAAAAAATAAAATTCAAAACGAGGCTTGCTTTCCAAAAAAAAAAAAAAAAAAAATGCGACCATTTTTTTTTTAATCCGCACGAAAAAAAAAATGAATTTTTTAGATGGAATATAGAGTAATAAAACTACTTGAAAACCAAAACAAATGAGCTAGGTAGGTACAAAATTAACTTTTATTGGCTACGGTAACATTTATTTCTTGTATATATTTATTTTTTTCGTATACTTGTTTTTTGGCTTCTCTGCTAAATTACCGTTTTTCTTTCTTTTTCCTGTTTTTAATTTCTTTGTTGGTCCTCCGACAAACGGTGGCTGGGCCTATAAATTCAGTTTTGTCCATTCGTCTGTCTGCATTTTTCCCAATAACTACGTCTTGGAATTTTTTGAAATTTTGCCCAAACATTAAACATGATAGGAGTAAAAAAAGTAACAGAACAGTTTTTCCGGAAGAACTACGTTTGCCCCCGTTAAGGGTGATTTTCAGGTTAAAATGGCTAAAATTGACACTTTTGTGCTTATTAAAAAAATGATGCCTAGGATTTTTATAAAACTTTCTGAAAAATTCTAACTGACTGATTTCTATATAATTTTGTTTGTCTATATTTCGCGATAACTCTTGGGTGTGCCTCAAGGGCTCTTTTATGGCTAATAAAAACACTCCATTTTTGGGACTATTAATCCGTATTTGTTGTATATTTAGTTTTCGTGTGGTCGTTTGTTGGTTAATCTACTAAATTGCACTCATCCCCGGTGGGCTTTCCTGAGGCCACAATCCTGTGGGTGAGGACAGCTGATGGTCTACTTGTATTGCATGTCTGGTATTCTGCACAACTACTTGTCCAGCACCCCCTCACTCATCCACCCTAACTGAAACTTTTAAATAAAATAAAATGAAATGACAGCTCAAGCAAAAGTTACGTTTAAACCAGGACCAAACTCAAAGAAAACCAACCTGCCTCCTCCCTTGAGGCTTGCATTTACTAATATCCGCGGGCTTAGAACTAACTTAGATGATGTTGAGTCATTTCTCCTTGTAAACACCCCGGATATCTTAGCATTAAGTGAAACTAACCTTCACTCCTCCATACCCTCTAACCACTTTAACATGCCTGGTTATCTCCCACTCTACCGTAAGGACTCGGACAGACATATGCATGGACTTGGAGTCTATATTCGAAACACCCTCCCCCTAACTAGAATCAGAGGGCCAGGCCTTTATGTGCTTCAGACTAAATATGCAACACAATATTAGCTACTTATATTTTCTCTACCGCTCTCCCTCAAACCAAGACTGTACCCTAATAAACAAAGTCTCAGACAGCATAGATATAGCACTCTCCCTCGATACTAGCGCACAAATACATGTATTTGGTGACTTCAATGTCCACCACAGTAACTGGCTAGGATTCTCCAATCACACAGACGTAGCTGGTAGCGCCACATATAGCTTCTCTATATCTCATTCCCTATCTCAGATGGTTACATTTCCGACACGTTTCCCAGACCAGCACGATCAACATGCCTCACTTCTAGATCTCTTTCTGACAACAGTTCCCAATGACTGTACAACAAATGCCCATAGCCCACTCGGGAATGCTGATCACGCTGTGATAATGGTAGAAATCAGCCTAAATTCTCGCCCTAAAACTGAAGACCCACTACTCAAAACAACGAGGTATTACAAAAAGGCTGATTGGGAAGCCATCAGGGAGCTCATCAGAGATGCCCCATGGCAAAATATCTTTACTCTTCCAGCGGAACAGTGTGCAAATGAGACAACTGAATGGTTCAAAACTGCTATTGAAGCACATGTTCCCGCACGGAAATACTATAGCAAGCCCCACTCCCCCCAATGGTTTACTTCTGCTTGTGCAGCTGCCATTTGTCAAAGGCAGCATGCGTTCCGCAGATTCAATCGACATAAGTCCAGCTCAAATAAACAGAAGTTTATAGAAGCTAGAAATAATTGTAAGAGAGTGATAGACACAGCTAAGTCAGATTACTCTGAAACCACCAGAAAGCGCATCGAAGCACAGAAATTAGGAACCCGGGATTTTTGGAAAATCTACAACAGCGTAGTTAATAATGGACAGTCAATTATTCCCCCACTAATAAACAATCATGAGGTTGCTTGCACGGCAACTGACAAGGCTAATCTGCTTGCCAGTCGGTTTGCCTCAATCTCCACACTGAACTCGGTACACCACTCACTCCCTGATTTTCCTCTGCGAACAGACGCCACACTTGACGACTTGAAAATCACCCCTTCTCAGGTACATGCTATTATAAAAAACCTAGACACCTCTAAAGCATGTGGACCAGATCTCATCCCGGCTGTGCTATTAAAAAAATGCTCTGCCGAGGTTGCTCCAGTTCTGTCCAAACTTTACAATAAATGCCTTAACGAATCTTGTTTTCCCGACTGCTGGAAAACCGCCTCTGTGGTACCAGTCTTCAAGAATTCTGGTGAAAGAACTGACCCACTAAATTATCGCCCCATTAGCCTCCTCCCGCTTTTCGCCAAAATATTTGAGTCCTTAGTTAATAAAGCCCTAGTCCAGCACCTAACAGCTGCTAAACTCTTGACTGACAAACAATATGGATTCAGGCAAGCCCGTTCAACAGCAGATATCTTAACTGTAGTTTCTGAACGTATATACCGTTCATTGGATAAAACAGGGGAGGGTAGAGCGGTGGCCCTTGATATATCTAAGGCTTTTGACAGGGTATGGCACGATGGTCTTCTAAGGAAAATTAGATCATATGGAATCACTGGAAGAATTCATAACGTAATTAAATCCTTCTTAAGTAATAGAAAAATCAAAGTTGTCCTCGACGGACGTACATCCAAACAATATGACATAAATGCGGGAGTGCCTCAGGGGTCTATCCTTGGACCTCTATTGTTCCTGATATTCATAAACGACCTCCCTGATAATATTGTTTCGGAGATGGGTATATTTGCCGATGACACCACTCTCTATAACAGATATGAGGGGAAAACAAATGAACACATATCCAAGAAAATGGCAGAAACACTAGAGGATGACCTCCAATCCGTAGTGGAATGGGGACAAAAATGGTTGGTCTCATTCAATGCTGCTAAGACTAAGCTTGTTTCCTTCAATAACTACAAGAAACCTTCTCTACCACCAATAGCAATGGCCAAGAACACATTGCCTGAAAGTACTTCTTTTAAACTCCTCGGCCTAACGTTTACAGGGAATATGAACTGGAATAGATACATTGAGAGTATTGCCAAGGCTGCTGCAAGGAAGGTTGGCTCCCTCTACCGTGCTAGAAAACTACTTACGCCTGCCAGTATCCTATACCTCTATAAGGCAACCATTCGCCCATGTATGGAGTACTGTTGTCACATCTGGGCTGGTGCATCTGCTGCTTGTCTCTCGCTCCTGGACAGGGTTCAAAAAAGAGTCGCAAACCTGATAGGTCCTGAACTGTCATCTGGGCTTCAGCCTCTGTCCCATCGACGAGATGTTGCATCCCTCTGCCTGTTCTACAAATACTTTAATGGTGAATGCTCTGACGAACTGCAAACACTTGTACCTCCCCGACGTAACTACCCCCGACAAACCCGACAAGCTACTAAGTCTCATCCCTTTACAGTGGAGATCCCTAGGTGCAAGAAAGCCTTTTACTCCAATAGTTTCTTCCCCAGAACTGCGGGTCTTTGGAACTCCCTTCCGGGATTCTGCTTTCCCAACTGCAATGATATGCAGAAGTTCAAGTGTAATGTTAACAAACATCTTTCTACTCTTCTCCCTTCATAATGACCCCGCTAATTAATTCCCTAATAGTAGCCCCCTGCTTCAAAGTGGCACTGTGCCTTGTTTGGGGTGAAAATTGAATAAAAAAAAAAAAAAAAAAAAAAATTACCCAGAAACACATATTGTTTTTGATTATTCTAACTTTTGACGTTGTTAACAGTCAATTGTTAACTATTGTTTTTTTTTAAATCTCAATTTTGTCTATTGGAAGCCGTTCCGAATCTGCTTGTACCTGGTTGCTGGACCACATCGAGCGTAAGTCGAGTTCATGGAACCTCGATGTGGACAGAATAAGTAACCTTCTTCAACCGAAAGGTTCGACAATACAGCATGGCTAGGTGTATCAGAAATTTCGTGAAAATAGTGAATAAATCCACTCCATCTTTCCAAGCTTATAACTCCTCGAAAAATGTAATTCAAGCCCTAATTTTTTTTCAATTAAAGGAGCAAGGACCAAGGTTTCATTAAAAAAAAACAAAAAAAAACAATGTGTTTTTTTTTTAAAAAAAGGTTTTAAACTTCGGACTTTACAGGTAAATTTCTAAAAAACAGGTTTTTTTTGTTTTAAATTTGAATATATTATTTATTGACCTTTTCTCTTCAATTTGTGATATATAAAACTTTGAAACATAAATTAATTATTTACTTTTTAATAGACATTTCAAAATGAGAGGCGTGAATTATTCGACCCCCTGTCTTTCCAAGCTTATAACTCCTAGAAAAATGTAATTCAAGCCCTAATTTGTTTTTCAATTAAAGGAGCAAGGACCAAGGTTTCATTAAAAAAACGAAAAAACAAAAAAGATAATGTGTTTTTTTTTTAAAAAAAGGTTTTAAACTTCGGACTTTACAGGTAAATTTCTAAAAAACGGGTTTTTTTTTTGTTTTAATTTGAATATATTATTTATTGACCTTTTCTCTTCAATTTGTGATATATAAGACTTTGAAACATAAATTAATTATTTACTTTTTAATAGAAACTTGAAAATGGGGGGGGGCGTGAATTAAAAAAAAAAACGTTTGTCTAAAATATTATATTCAGTTTATCGGAAAGAACAAAATTTCACATTGACCCTGAAAATATCGTAAAAATAGAATCAATAGAAAAATTGATAGATTTTTAAAGTTTAAAAATTGAAAAATATTGAGTTCGGAAAATTCATTACTGTTTTAAAAAAAAATATTTCTATTACTTTTAAAACAACTTTAATAGTTTATTTTGGAAGTATAATCCATAAAGAAAATAAATAACCCACTTTTAACAGAGAAATTACGAGATTTTTATATTTTATTCCCAGTTTCGTGTTAGGGGTGTCAAAAATTCCTACAAAAATTCTGATACACCTACAGCATGGCCGTATGATGATAATCAAGCAGTAGATCGTCTTGATAATTATCTATGGACTAAAGAGTTCTTATGCAAGGGAGATAATTCAGAACAAATGGCTGCAATTTATAAGTTTACATTTTTAAACTGTATTTATGTCTTCCCAATAAATTAATTAATTGTTTATTCGGTAGGTAGATGTGAAATGTTACTCACGTCGTAATTGGATGACATCATATCACCGCATCCCATGTCAGATTCCATTCCGGATCCTTTTATGCCAGCCTCCAGCGTGTTGTGCTATAGGTATAATATTGATGATGATGATGATGATGATGATGATAATAATAATAATAATAATAATAATAATAATAATAATAATAATAATAATAAACAAACGAACAAAAACAAACTACAGGGTGATAGAAAAGTAACTCCCTATTTTAAAACACATACAGTTTATTTTTGAAATATGATTTATACAATTAATGACTATGAGAAGAAAGTGTAAGCTATATGTGATTAGATTAGTCAAGTCTCAATTGTTGGATTTGGCACACTGCTGCCAAAATTCCTTAGTCCAAAAACTCAACTCCCCGCTATTACTCTCTCAACTTCAAAAGCACTTCTGCTGATCGAACTCTCTTCTTCAAAATCCAACTCCAAAATGAGCCCCTTCTCTGAAAAATCAGGCCTCTTCTATCTCCAACCATGAGCATCTCATTTGCATATCAGGTGGTAACATTGCAGGCATATAAAGAGATAAGGCAGCCATTTTGTTTTCTTTTTGCTTCATTCATTTTTCGTCCACCCAGATTTGTAAAAGTTGTACAAGGCAGGTTTGTAACAACTTTTTAAACATTTCAGACCGCAGTATGGAAGTTTATGTATAATTCAATATAGGCGCATTCATTAGCTTTTCAAATCGACCAGGAATCGCATTAACTGATTTCACAAGAAACTCTTGCTGAATGGTAAACATAACTTCACGTATTCGTGCTTCAAGTTTTTTTTTTTTTAAATTTCTACGTTTGATTGAGTAGACTTTCTCTTTCAACCAGCCCCCAGAAAAAAGCCATTAAGTCAGGACTTTTTGCCGGTCATTCGTGCATACCACGACGACCCATCCCTCTTCCAGGGAAGTTGGTATTCAGCAATTCACGAGCCACAATTGCAAAGTGTAGAGATATTATATTTCTATTTATCATTATACTATGCTGTGAGATGAAATTTGGCCAATTAGGACAATATCGAAGATTTGTTGATTTTTTATGCAAGATCGATGGGCCGCACGAATGGCTGGCTTCGAACTTTAAAATTGTCGAACGACTGTGTACTGTGGAACAATCTGCAACCATATTGTCTCTGGCTTGGAAATTACGAGTTAGTGGTTTAGTGGTGAAACGACCGTTAACAAATTCCTTTTCTTTCAATTGAAAATTGCAGTAGAAACACAATTGACATTATAGAAAATGTTCTTTCTTCTATATGTTTTCTTTTCTTTCTTAATAAATGCTTAAACTAAATTAGTCTTATACGATAAATTAAAATCATTTTACGTCAGAAATAAATAAACGGATTACGACACAATGCTCAAGAAAGACAGAATTGGCAATGTACATAGATATTTACAAGCTAACAAGATCATATTCCCAAATGGGATTCAACATGATGCACTCACCCTGAAGCGCCCGTTCTTCCAGTGGTAGTACCGCATGTAATCGTGCATGATTTCATAGAAGCAATCGCAGATGTAGTCACACCTCATCATGTCCAGTGAATAGCTGGGGTAGAAATCTTTAAGAAATGTAAAAATAAACGTATTAATTATTACGTGTAATAATAATAATAATAATAATAATAATAATAATAATAATGCTAAAGTTTATAACATGTTTAAACAAAATATTTGTATTATTTGAAGGAAGTAGAGCACCAATTCATTTTACGTCTAGGAACTTTTGAGATGAGGATTGAGTTATCGTATTATTTATATCTTTGGAACTACTGTTCTCATCCTGAATGTTATTTTTGCAACGTTTCTGGCGACGTAACTTTCCGATCTACTTCAGGTGTTTCCTGTCGAACTCGGGAATCTTCCTGTTGCGTAATCGCTGTGACAGGTTGTTCCGAATGCGTTTGTCCAGTGATCTTTCAAGGTCGCTGGTAACAGGTATAAACCCCTACACACATGTTGTGATTGTCTTTTGCAGGGAATTCTTCGTGAGTTCTCTCAGCGCAGCGGGATCTGGTTGATTGGTTGCAGCATCGGTTTCACCTTCGGGTTGATATGCCGTATCACGCTGGAAGTGAAGATATTTTCATGCACACAAAAGAAAGACAATCTCAGATGTCTCTATTCTACGAGTTCATTCAACTCAAATTTACAGAATATAATATAAACTTATATACAAATGTCCAATGTTAATTTCTTATAAAACGCACTATTGAATCTTTCTCTCCATGTTTTGCAGTGGCGACAGATGGGGAAGCGGAGTGCGATGGCGACTCTTTGATTAGCGTTAAATTCTCTCGAGATCCATCTCAAAGTTTTGGCGCGGGCATTCGCTTATCTAGTCGGGTTATAAGTAGGGTAGGTTATTCCCTAGACCCAATCACGAATTAGCACGTCATTCCGGGGAACCCCTGATTGCATGCGTCTGTGCTGGTTATTCTGTGAATGCTTGCAGCCTTCAGTTCTCACGACCAGGGAGGTCAATCCTTGACCCCCTCGTCTGGACCCAGAACCGAAATCATATTCGTGATGATTTCAAAACGCCATCGAATTGTCACTTTTTCCCATTATTATAAATGACGAGATGACCCCAGGTCCATTGATAATGGTTGGGATAGAACGCACGCTTCTGTTCAGGATCCTGTTTGCTATTTGCCAAAACTGGTAGGAACCAAGCCATTGCTTAGCTACTTTGGATTTAACGGACTGAGCATATAGCTCTCTTGCATTTTTTATTACTCTTTTACAGTGCTAATTGGCGAGGGGGGGGACCAGAGATTTGCTATTTACCAAAAACTGGTGGGAACCAAGCCGTTGCTTAGCTACTTTGGATTTAACGGACTGAGCATATAGCTCTCTTGCATTTTTTATTACTCTTTTACAGTGGTTGCTGGCAGTCCTGAAAGCAGCTTTAATCTCCGTGCGTCTATTGCGTTGGTAGCTACGGAAAAAGTGATTTCTGTGCGCGATGGCAGCAGCACATTCTGGGGAGAACCATAGCTGGCAGTTAGTTTTTTGTTGGAATTTTTTGGATGGTATGAATCGGTCTATGCCTACAATTCACCATTCGTCAGGTCTGATACTATAGAGGACACATCCTTTTTAAACATGGAATGCAGGGGTAATTCAGATATAAATGTACGAAAGCTATCCCAGTGAGCCATAGAGTATCGATATACAGTACGGTGGTGAGGTACGTCTGAAGACTTATTACATTTCATTTTTATCTTAACTGATACAACCGAGTGGTCGAAAAGTCCCAAAGGAGACATAACGGAACATGAACATAGCTCAGGGGAAGTTGTGAGAAAAAGGTCTAGGAGGCTTGCGTACTGACCGGAAGTATCGGGTGTTATGATTTAATTTGTTGTTAAGAGTTATCCCCCTTGGGATTGACATTCATAATAAAAGCGCCCTCTGTTTCATTTTCCCGCTCGATCCTTTCAAGAGCGTACGTGTATTTTACAGTTAATAAAACCTTTCTAAAAGGCAATTCTTTACTTACTGATACTATTCACTTCAATTTTATTAACTGTAAAAAAAAAATAATGGATCGAATCTTACGTCCCGACAGATTCGAGGTGGAACCTACATGCCCTAATTCCGAAAAATCCTATAGGCATTGGAAATTAACCCTCCAGAATTATATCCGCTCACATAATAACGGATTAATCGAAAACACTTCAGATAATTTCTTTGCCTTGATCAATTGTATTTCAGCCTCTGTTTTCGATTTAATAAGCGATAAAACCGACTACGATAGTGCATTAAGAACATTGGACGCCGCTTATTTAAAACCTGAAAATATTGTTTATAATAGATATCGATTGATGACGACGAAGCAACAAACAACACAAAATATAGATGCCTTCATACTACAATTGGAAATGCTTGCCAAAACATGTAACTTCGAAACGGTTTCTGCTGAAGAAAACAAAAATCAATACATTCGGGAAGCTTTCATCGGCGGAATTTCTTCTTCGTCCATCCGACAACGACTGTTAGAAAAACCCATTCTGACTTTACAAGACACATATGCCACGGCCAGATCTCTTGAGCAAGCAGAAAAGCATTCGATAAGCTACGCAAATAACTTTACTGTAGCAGCTACAAATAATCCTTCGGGCTACAATCGTATAGCTGTGACTAAAGAAAATATGCATCCAAAAGGGGTTTGTTTTTTCTGTGGAAAATCACGTCATCCTCGATATTTATGTCCTGCACGAAACGCCGAATGTAAAAAATGCAAAAAAAAATGGTCATTGGGCTAAAGTGTGTAAATCTTCTATTTCTAACACTCATACTGCTGTTCTTTATGACGACTCTGACTACCCATCACCTTCTCTATCCTGACTAGGAACTAACTCCAAAGATGTCACATTCACTCAATGCCAAATTAACGGGCACTTCGTGAACGCTATGGTGGACTCCGGCAGTGTAAAAACATTCATTAATGAAAATACTGCTAAAAAACTTAAACTCTTCACAATACCTAAAAACAAAACTATAGCTCTGGCTGCTTCCGATCAACATGCTAAAATAACTGGCGAAGCTGTCGTGGATTTAATACTGAAAGATAAAACCCATTCTGGAATAACAATTGAAATCATTGAAAACCTTTTCATTGATTTAATAATCGGAAAAGATATTTTAAAATAATATAAAAAAGTAACACTTAAATTCGACGGTCCTAGAGACAAACTTATAATTGGAGCTATAAACACGAATAATTTTTTTCCTACCATAAACGTTCCACCCCCTCCTCTCTTTTCTAATCTTTCTCCTCATACTACTCCTATTGCGACAAAATCCCGACGTTACACTTTTGCCGCCAACAAATTCATAAAAGAAGAGACTGCTAGAATGTTGAAAGAAGGCATAATTGAACCTTCGATATCTCCGTGGCGAGCGCAGGTTCTTGTAACTTCGAATGAGAATCATAAGAAAAGAATGGTAGTCGACTACAGCGATACCATCAATAGATTCACGGAACTAGACGCTTACCCAATGCCTAATATCAATAAGATGGTAGACGACATCGCTCAATATAACATCTTCTCTACTCTCGACCTAAAATCTGCTTATCACCAAATACCTATAAATCATGCTGATCGTAAATTCACTGCGTTTGAAGTAAGTGGCAAACTTTTTCAATTTACTCGTCTTCCTTTTGGCGTCACCAATGGAGTAAGTGCTTTCCAGAGGAGCATAGACTATATTATAGAAAAAGAAAATCTAACCGATACCTTTGTGTATGTTGATAAGGTAACTATATGTGGGAAAAATCAAGAAGAACACGATTACAATCTTCAAAAATTCTACAAAATTGCTAAACAATATAACATCACTTTAAATGAAAATAAAAGCATAATTTCTTCTAGTTCTATTAATCTACTCGGCTACACCATAGAAAATAATCAAATAGCTCCCGATTATCAAAGACTAAAACCATTACTCGAAATGCCACCTCCGCTGAATCTTAAATCTCAAAAAAGAATAGTTGGAATGTTTTCCTATTACTGCAAATTCATTAAAAAATTTTCTGATAAAATTTTATTACTAAATCAAAACAAAGAATTTCCACTACCTCCATCTGTATTAAAATCTTTTCAAACATTGAAAAATGATCTAAAAGACGCCACTTTAATAACGGTAGATCCAAATAAAGAATTTGAAGTAGAAACGGACGCTAGTAACTATTGCATTGCTGCAACACTAAATCAAGAAGGTCGTCCTATTGCATTTTTTTCAAGAACTCTCAATACTAACGAAATTAAGCACCATGCAGTAGAAAAAGAGGCAGCCGCTATTGTAGAAGCTCTCCGTAAGTGGCGACATTTTCTACTCGGCAGGCACTTTAAAGTCATCACAGATCAGAAGAGCGTCAGCTTCATATTCGACAATAAAAGAAAATCTAAAATTAAGAATGACAAAATATGTCGTTGGCGTATAGAATTATCCCAATACAATTTCACTATAGTTTATCGACCTGGACCTGAAAATATTGCTGCTGACACATTCTCTCGCATCTCTGCTCTTACTTACAATCTACAAGATCTTCGTGATTTACATAAACAATTATGTCATCCTGGTGTTTCAAGATTAAGCCATTTTATAAGAACGAGGAACCTCCCTTTTACTTTGGATCAAATTAAGAATATTACTGACTCTTGCTCATCCTGTCAATTACTGAAACCCAAATTCGCCAATACCAATGGAGGGACTCTCATTCAAGCCATATTACCTTTTCAACGATTAAATCTTGATTTTAAAGGCCCTCTACCTACTTCTATACATGGCAACAAATATCTACTTACTCTAATTGATGAGTATTCCCGTTTTCCTTTCGCTTTTCCTTGCAGAGATATGACAAGCAAAACCATTATCCACTGTCTAAACAAACTCTTTTCAATTTTTGGTTTGCCTGACATGATACATACTGACCGTGCTTCTGATTTCTTAGCAAGAGAAATAAAGGATTTTTTACACAAAAAAGGAATTGCTACTTCTAAAACAAGTAGGTATCATCCTGAAGGTAATGGACAGATTGAAAAACTCAACGGTACCTTATGGAAGGCCATTCAAACAACATTACATTCTAATCAAATGAAACTACCTTATTGGGAAGACATACTACCGGACGCGCTTCATTCAATTAGATCATTACTTTGTACTGCCACTAATATGACTCCCCATGATAGACTTTTTAAATATAGTCGTAAATCTGCTTCCGGAATTTCAATTCCTTCTTGGGTTAAACCAGGCCCAATATATATTAGAAACCACACTAAAACAAGTAAACATGACCCTCCTGTAACGCCTGCCACCCTAATAGATGTCAACCCCCACTACGCTTATGTTCAACTACCTTCTGGTACTGAAACCACTGTCAACGTTCGAGACTTAGCTCCAAACTCATCAAATGAAGAAAACTCTAATAATAATCCTACTACTTCAGAGACTTTATTTGAACCTTCTACTAATGAAAACATTGGTCATGAGGAAGACAAAAATCAATCGTCTGATCTTGAAGAAAATCAGATTTCACTAAAAAATAATACTGAAAATCAGCATTCCTGCCAATCTGTGCGGAGGTCGTCCCGAGTTCGACAATTCCCTAGTAAATATAAGGATTTTGTGACTAAATACTGAAAAAACTGCAGTTTGGGTTCATATGTTATTTGTAAATAAAATGATTCTTATGTGATTGTAAAAAAAAAAAAAAAAAAAAAAAAAAAAAAATTGTCTATAATTAATTACCCCTTACTTGAATACTTTAGGACGGGGAAAATGTTATGATTTAATTTGTTGTTAAGAGTTATCCCCCTTGGGATTGACATTCATAATAAAAGCGCCCTCTGTTTCATTTTCCCGCTCGATCCTTTCAAGAGCGTACGTGTATTTTACAGTTAATAAAACCTTTCTAAAAGGCAATTCTTTACTTACTGATACTATTCACTTCATCGGGCACACGGGTGGGTTCGTGAACAATCTGGATGAGGTAATGGCGAAGTCATGACAGAACCTCCCCTCATCATCTGTCTTGTTCGAGTGGGGCAGCCATTCCATATTGTGGACATTGAAGTCACCACAAATGTGGATATTATCCGAAGGATGAGCAGACAGGATGTGATCAATTTTTTCAGATATACTCTTAAAGATAGTAACTCCGTTGTTATGGTGGCAATAGAGGGCAAATCTAAATGCGGTGGTGTAAGCAAGTGCAAACCGGAAGCACATATAAGGTACATTAGGGTCTTCTCTGGAGATATCCCTACAACACCGAAATCCATCGTTAATGTTTGCACATATTCCATGCCCATGGCGATCTTGGGGGTTAGATTTAGATGTTAAGTTAGAGTATCCTTTCATTATGAACTCGTCTAGGGAAGTGGTTCGCCATATGCCAGTTTCGCTTAGGAAGAATATGTCAGGTTTTGTCTCCTGTAACTGGGTTTCAACCTCTGGAAGGTTGGAACGTAGACCCCTGATGTTGGAGAAGGAGACATGGTAGTAAGAGTCTATCTTGGAGGATGGGGTTCTAGGTTTATTCGCATTTTTTCTGGAGATATTTCATGCTGAGGTTTTTGTAGCACATGATAAGGTAAAGCCGTAACAATTACGCACTAGTATGGAATCGAGAGACCCCACCAGAAACTACTGCATGATCCAGAATCCATTCACCAAATGCAATACAGCAGCCCCAGTACTTTGTACCTGCTGATAGGGCAGCCTCTTTAGTGGTTAATCCAAGGTTCAGGTCCCTGACTATCAGGTGGATAACGTCAGCTCAAATAAAACGTTTACCCCCAGGACACTTGCTTGTGACATGACCACAAGAATAGACATAGAAACAGAAAATTTCTGACATCTCAGGCTACTGTTCACGAAGTACTGCGGACTTGGAAAGCAGCTTTTTCTTTACTCTTTGTCAGAAAAATCACTCATTGGAAATAGGGACTGAGGGACAAATAAGGAGAAGCGAGAGTAACTAGAGCTGCCGATAACGCATACAATGCGTTGTCTCCTCTCCATTAAAAAAAGTATGTAAAGGCCTTATTAATATTTACTTAGTATAAGTCCGTAGTTCTAATTCGAAATTAAAGATATTTGAAGATAATTGAATTTTGTCTTTGTTCGTGGAGAATTTCCGGCAAAAAATAATTGTCCAAAAATATTTATCGTCTTAAAAGACTAAGAAATTAAAAAGAAAAGTTTTATTTTCCAAGTCTGTAAATAGATATTTTGATTGCGTCTGCCGGAGAATGCGTTTAAACATATTTAAAATCATGCAGATATTCGCATTTATTAATACAGAAATATGACGGCAAAAGTTTAAAAAATGACCAAAACATTCAGCGTCCCAACCCTGTTCTCTTCCGATGTTGTCATCGAGAGTAAAATATTAAAGTCAAATATTAACACACTGGAAGAAATGAATTTATGTGAGCATGCGCAAAAAGAAGTAAAAACATGTCGTCCAGTTGAAATGAATATTACTCATTTCAACATGTCGATTTATGTCTGTATACGTTATTCATCAACCCAACCAAAATTTTTACTCGTTATAACCCATCCTTACTATTTCCTGTTAATTTCAGTGTTATGTGACCAGTAGTTTAAGTGTTTACCTGTTAAATATTTACACACACATACATCTACTGTTTCATTTATGTAGAAGAAAGACTGTTTATCCAAAAATTCCAAAGCATGAGAAAGATAGCTGTTTAATGTAAGCTTATGTATTAATCAAAGTAATGTTAGAAATGGCGACCTTGCGTTACTCGCGATCTATTATGTTCAAAATTATTTCATAAATATGTTAGTCGTATTACAACAATTTTTAAAATTAAGTTCAATATGTAAATTACAAAAGCAAATAAGAAACGGTAACTCTTACTAAAATAATCAGAGTTATTTCCCTTGGCTGATTCTTCCTTTTTAATGTTTATTTATGAATGTCTTCATAGTAGTATATTATATACATTTTTAAAAATAAATTGTAGCCAAGTATTTCGATTAATATCAATAAAATGGTACAAGAATGGCAAATGAAAATTGGCGAGTAGGAATCAAAATTTTATACTCAAACTTAAATAATATCCGACTGGCATTAATAAATAAATAAACCCCAAAGCTAAACCGCCATATCTCTTAGGTTCGCGTTCCGGCTACACGTCTCCTGCGATGTCCTGTCAATGACTCATTTTATCTGATGTTTATTAGGATCTTTATCTCTTCTATCTTCTTTCTTCTATTCTTCTTCTTTTATTCTTCTTCTTCTATTCTATCTTCTATCTTCTTCTTCTATCTTCTATCTATCTTCTATTCTTCTATCTTCTATCTATATAAATAAAATGAACTCATTTTTTCCCGTCGGATTTTGACATTAATAGGATTAAAAATCAAGATATTTCATGCAAATATAATATGCACAAACGGCAGAACAATATCTGAGGTGTGTTATAGGCTTATTATTTCTCAAATTCCTCGATAATCTTAGATTTCTATACTTTTTCTGCTGAGAAGTCACGGCCAAAATCGGTTAAGATCAATGGAAGTGGTAAAATATTTTCTCTCTAATAAATTCCTCCTCCCCCTGCCACCACTTAACACCGTTTGGGGATCGTTCACAAGGAACAGTTGAGAAGAGAACACCGGTTTGGCTTCGTAGTTCTTTCATGTGAAGTTATTTAAAATCACTAAACTAAGCTGCAGTGCTCTGTGGCGTAGTGGTTAGCGTGCTGGACAATTCACATTATATTTTCACGTTCGCGCCGACCTACCGTAGTCGTTTTTTTTTTTCCTAAACAACTGGAATGGACTTTTCTTGGTGGCCGAACTGTTAACGTTGCAGATGGTTTTTTTTTCACACTTTATTTTCCTACTTTTACTCATGACTCCGGGTTTGATCCTTCCTACTTACCTACCATAACATTTTTTAAAACTCTCTCCCCCCCGTCCCGGAAACAAACACTCGGGCAACGCCGGGTACCCCCGCTAGTACATTATAATCCAATGAAAACTTCAACGACTCTAACTTTATGCAAGACGTGTTGAACAAGCCCTAAAGAAAGATGATATAATTAAACAATGCGCTTAACACATGATTAACTCTCTCCCTCTTCTTGCGTCCTTTCGGCCATCGATCAGATTTAAGCTATAATTTATTTAATGGTGCGTGTAAGTGAAAAAACAGCCTATCATGCCTTGACAGAGTACAAAATAGACTTCGTGGTTTAGTGGGGGATGCCCTTTTCTCTACCCTGCAACCTCTCTCCCACAGAAGAGACGTTGCGAGCCTATCCTTGTTTTATCGTTATTTTCATGGCAGGTGCTCGTCTGAACTCCAATCCCTGGTCCCCTCTCGCCAATCTTTCACGAAAAACACCCGTCTAGCTGAATCCACTGTGAAAAATTTCCCCCACTCTATATCTGTGCCTAAATCAAAACGCGGATTTCATGAGCAAAGCTTTTTTCTTAGAACTGCACGCCTGTGGAACTTTGTTCCGTCTGCCTGCTTCCCTCCGGACTATAACTTGGATGTCTTCAAGTCTAATGTTAACAAATTCCTAATGAACCGCCCCCCTAATTAAACACTTCATAAAATCTCCTCACTAACGTGATGTACTTACAATAACCCTTATCCCCGAGTGGCTTCCGGGCCTTGATAAGTGGTGATCACTGTGTAAAAAAAAAAAAAAGTGATTGCATTTGGTATAATAAAGTCGTATTTCTTGTCTGTTGGTTTGTTTGTTCACAGTTTAATTAACATGTACAAGAGGTACACGGTTTCACAAATTAATTTTTCTACTGGAAACAAACATTTATACACTTGTATTCCAGCATGATTTCTATGAATACTATTTATTCAAAAGAAATTTACACTGAATGAGTAACCTCATTTGCATATTACATTAAAAGAAAATCTATATGAATAATTAGCTTGCTGTTATTAATTGTTTGTTGTAATAGAATCGTCTTAAGTGTTCTATTCAGAAATATTATTTAAAAGTGATCTATTCATTTTTGATTCAATATATTTTAAAAGTTATTTTCAATTATAAATAACTGACAAAAGTTGCATTTAAAACTGGAAATAAGTCTATTTATTCAAACTATGAGAGTTATTTCCCCTTTAAGTTAGGAGAGTTATTTCGTGTTTGATTTTCATAGACTAACATGGATGCGTTTTATGCTCCCTTAAATTCAACATTTCGTAGTAAGTTACGATATACAGTGTATTTTTAATATGTATGTGACTAAACCATCCACTCAGCAATATGTTTCGACCGGGCAACGCCGGGTATATACAGCTAGTTCCGATGCCTCCGTTCAGTCGCAAGAGACAATGAATACTCCCAGTAAGGGTAGCTGCACGAGTAATTGTGGAGCATAGGTTGCAAAATCTCTAACTACACCTCTCTTGAGTCGGCACTTCTTGATTCTAGGACGACTATAAACAATGCCGGGATAAGCAGAGAACACATATATCACCTGGAATTCCCAAATGGTAACCGATATTAATACTGACAGCACAATATTGCTTAACTTCGGTGATCTAACGTGTCAACATGATTATGGCGCATATAACTAGTTTACTATAGAACAAATAAAACAATACTCACCGTATTCGCGGGCCAAATATCTACAGATCGACATCGTCTCGGGAATCCTCATACCATCACCCATCTCCAAACAGGGAAGAAAATTACAAGGGAAATCTGGAACAGAAGAAAGGTATATATATAAAAAAAAAATCGGTACATTTTAAATCCCCTCCGACATTACATTTCCGTCTATTAAAGATGGACTCGTCCACTTCATGGTGTGTACTGGGCCTCTGATCTGCAGGGGACGTCGAAGGAAATAGTCCTGGCAAATATCCCTCCAGAAGTTTTATCAGTCGGTGAGAGTGTGATCTGACCCGATATCGCGCTCTTCTCGTCGTAGGTTGCCGTGCGTTGCCGTTTTGTGAATCTTAAGATAATTGGTATCCGCAGATGATATTTTTTTTTTTTTACACAGTGATCACCACTTATCAAGGCCCGGAAGCCACTCAGCGATAAGGGTTATTGCAAGTACATTACGTTAGTGTGGAGTTTTGATGAAGTGTTTACTTAAGGGGGCGGTTCATTAGGAATTTGTTAACATTGGACTTGAAGACATCCAAGTTGTAGTCAGGTGGGAAGCAGGCAGACGGAACAGAGTTCCACAGGCGTGCAGTTCTAAGAAAGAAGCTTTGTTCATGGAATCCGCGTTTTGATTTAGGCACAGATATAGAGTGGGGGAAATTTTTCACAGTGGATTCAGCTAGACGGGTGTTTTTCGTGAAAGATTAGCGAGGGGGGGGACCAGAGATTGGAGTTTAGACGAGCACCTGCCATGGAAATAACGATAAAACAAGGATAGGCTCGCAACGTCTCTTCTGTGGGAGAGAGGTTGCAGGGTAGAGAAAAGGGCATCCCCAACTAAGCCACGAAGTCTATTTTGTACTCTATCAAGGCAGGATAGGCTGTTTTTAGCAGCCCCTGCCCAGATATGGCAGCAGTATTCCATCCTTTATATATATATATATATATATATATATATATATATATATATATATATATATATTTGTTTAAAAAATTTGCTTACTAAACATATGTGTGCGTATATATGTGTGCGTATGTTTGTCCTTCCCGACATGGGTAGGATTCAAGAACTGTCTTTTTCGCACGATCTATGACTTTTTCTTTTCTTACATTTTTATTTTTTATTTCAATTATCCTGAAGATGTCCTCTGAAATAAGGACGAAACGTTGATTTTTTAATAATTTTCATTCGGTTTTTTCTATTTTTCTCATAACATAACGTCAACCACCGCTGGTATTTTTTCATTCCTTATACACACACACACACACACACACACACACACACACACACACACACACACACACACACACACATATATATATATATATATATATATATATATACCTTATAGAACAAGGAAAAAAAGTAGTCAAAATTTTAAAACCCAAAAATTGAAACTCCTACTTCCTCCTCCTCTCATTACCCCCTCTCTTTTCTCTTTACCATCCACTCTCCCCCCTCCCTATATCCACATATCTCCACTCAAGCCTACCTGAATCTGCTACCCCCACACACAATACAACCTAATGTATTTTAACCTTCAAAACTGAAATATTGTCATTACCGCCCCCCCCCCATTATCTCTTTATTTCCCCTCGTATTCCTTCTAAAAACAATTCTTCCTAATGCTAACCAACCATTTCTGTAAGGTCTGACGAGGCTGTTAGATCGTAAACACGGTCCGACATCCGAAACATATGTAACCAAACAGATAAAACGGTAATAAAAAATAAAACACACATTTGCTCTGCAATAGTATTGAGCACTCTCTTCAGGTTTTTACTAATTACCAGTTTTACCGTATATATATATATATATATATATATATATATATATATATATATATATTGAATATATTTACAAGATAAAATTCAATGAAACGGAAAATAACGTTTCCCTAATCCTTTTTCAAACCCTTTTCCCGTATATATATATATATATATATATATATATATATATATATATATATATATATATATATATATATATATAGTGTTATAATGGAATAATTCCAGAGGAAATCCGGCTATGAGAGCTCAATGTGGTAAACAGAGCAATAACATAACTTTCTTCTTCTCTTTCCTTTGCGCGCCGTTTGTTTTGTTTTGTTTCCTTCTCTCTATATCCGTATATCTCTCCCTCTTCTTCCTAGGTTAGTAAACGCGTGTCAAGGCATTTACGTGTAAGAACGTGCATATTTAGGCGTGTGTGTGTGTTTGTGTGTATGTGTGTGTGTGTGTGTGTTGCGTGTGTGTCGGTTGTTACGTCAGCTACCGGACAGCAATTATAAGTGTCATAATGTTTTGTTTTTTAAATCCCTCCCACCCTCTCTATAAAATGTATTAAGTAGATTGCTACTACCACCCTCTCTGGTTTTTTGACGGTCGAGGCCCGATTCTTTTTCTTTCTTTATTTCAGTATCAAAAATGTAATTGTCTAGTTTAGATGCTTGAAAATACCATAAGGTTGAAATAAATTATTGCATCGACAATTATGTAATTTCCGTGTTATATTTTTATATATATATATATATATATATATATATATATATATATATATGGTATATATATATATATATATATATATATATAGTTTTACCATATATATATATATATATATATATATATATATATATATTGTAAAACTGGTAATTAGTAAAAACCTGAAGAGAGTGCTCAATACTATTGCAGAGTAAATACACACACACACACGCACACACACACACACACATATATATATATATATACGCACATAAAGTGATAAACATATATATATATATATATATATATATATATATATATACGCACATAAACTGATAAACAGTACATAGGGCCCGAGCAAAGTTAGGCTGAACTACTAGTATATATATATATATATATATATAAAACAATTTTTTAGACATAATAAACATTCAACTATCTTGTATGTTTAGCACATATACGCAGGATGTATCGTCAGAGTTGAGGTTCCAGAAAATAAGGTGAAGAATTACTTACCATTCCTGCAGCTGTCCCAGTCGGAGAACTCGTACCTCTTGTCCGAATAATGGACGCCGGCGGCGGCAAACATCATACGAACGATCTCGGCCCGACCGCGGCCATTGAAGTAATGGAGAGTGTAGTTGGGCATGGCGGACACGTTTTTTTTTTCGTGTTATTTTTTCTGCGAGTTTCCAAACACTTTTTCTCGATGATTGCTAGCGTCCTCGCAGTTTACGTCCTATCACCAAACGAGTCAGCAGCAAAGTGAAGTAGCGCCTCGACTCGTCTTCCCTTTAAAAGCTAGATAATCAAAAACTCCAATGGAATTTTTTACTTGACTATATAATTCGAAACTAGCAGGACCTGTGGAAATTCCCAAATGGACTCATTTATATGTAATATATTGATGTTGACATTCTGTAGATATTCAGCGTAAATGGAGACGCCCTGATATTATTGTACCTTTTTTTTTTTTTTTTACACAGTGATCACCACTTATCAAGGCCCGGAAGCCACTCAGGGATAAGGGTTATTGCAAGTACATTACGTATTTCATGTTGAGGTTTTGGGATTTGTGGAATAGGTCGGCATACTTGGTTAGAGCAGTACAGAGAGGGAAAGTGAGAGAAAAATTTCCGACATCTCAGACTACTGGTCACCAAGTACTACCGACCTTTAAGCAGCTTTTTCATCACCCTTTGTCAGAAAAATCACTCATTGAATGAGGACTGAATGCCAAAATAGGAGAAGCGAGAGTTACTGGAGCTGCCGATAACACATCCACTGTATTATCTACTCTCCATTATTTACAATGCCTCCCCACAGGACAGAGTTAGACACTAGGGCCGTTTTTTAACGTGGAGAAGAGGTACAAAAATAAAAAAATTGTCTCAGTCGTGAAGGACTGCTCATCCACCAAAAGAGAACAAGAAATGGAAGTGTAGCATCTGAAGAACAGATACTACACTTTGATCTTGGCCAAACTCTTTTGTTAAAAGGTATTTATCTAAGCAAGCAGGGACGGCCGGCGTAGCCCGGTCATAAAGTACGCTTAAATACGATACTTTAATTCTTGCACATTTCGTATATATTATTATAGAGTTAATGTTTTATATATTATAAAGTTGCGATTTCAAAAATAAAAAAATATATCCATATGACTTGGATGAATCAGCTTGAATCGAAACTGAAAGCAAAACTTATGATATATATATGTACGATAATTGCCATTTTTACATCTCCAACACATTTGAAAATAATTTCTGACGAGGACGCTTCACAGAACGTCTGAAACGCGCGTAAAAACGATTTCAATGATTTAAAAACATTATTACAATGATCCAAACATAATTCTTAATGAAAAACCAAGACACGGAATAATAACATAATGTTAAAAAACACACATTGTTGGTGACTACTCCCTTATTTAAATATACATCTTTCTTTCGTTGGAATTTCTTAACCCATTTTATATATATATATATATATATATATATATATATATATATATATATAAAATAAAAATTACAATTAAATTTACCAAAATGATCTAAGATGGTTAAACTAAAGTATCTTATAAATATTAAAGAATTAATTTTATAAAGTAATCTCAACAAGATTTAAAAGCCCGATAAAACCAAATAGGAGATTGAGCTTATAAAAAGAGCAAACAGTTAATAAAACATGTTAAAAAACATTTTGAAAAAGAGTTAAAAATATATTTAATCTGAAAAGGAAACACTTGATAAGTGGATAGTCCTTAATCCGCGGAGTTTCGAAGAAATACTTTCCTTCTCATCAGAGGGTAGGAATTAGCAAAATACGGGATCGGATTTTGCTCACAAAAGTATTTGATGAAACTGAAAGTAAGTCAAAGATCTTACTTAATAACAAAAAGTGAAGCAGAGGGAATATGTTGAAGAAAAAGGTGATTACACGTGAATGAATAGTCTGGTGAAAGGTAAATAATCCAATGACGGTAGAATCCAAAAATATAACTCCAAGAAAGTTAATTGAATTTCCATTCGCACAAGTAAAATCCAAGGAAATCACGTAATTGGAAGATGGTCCAACATAATCCAAAAGGCCGAAATCCATAGAATAATTCACAAATATGTACAAGGAAAAAGAGAAAAATTCCAATAATATTAATAAAAGAAAAATAAGATATGCTTTTAATACGGCTACTGAGACATAATGTAAATAAGAAAGATCAGGGAAGAAGAAAAAGAGGAAAAAATTAGATGGTGATAGAATTAAATATAAAATAGAAAGGAAAATGTCAAAATGACCCAGAACTCTTTTTCAAAGTGTTTTTTAACATGTTTTATTAACTGTTTGCCTATATATATATATATATATATATATATATATATATATATATATATATATATATATATATATATATATATATATATATGTATGTAGAAATATATTTTCTTATTTTATATGAATCCTCATATAAGAAGCTCAATGCGATTACAGAGCAATATATAGAATAAATGACAAAAAATTATATTCCAAAATTTCTGATGAGTTAAGGGCATAATAGATTCACTAATTGATATAATAATTAAGTGATTGATTTTGCGCTACGAAACAGATACTGTCAAGTATTGTATAAATCGAATGATTTAAAGGAATAAATTATAAGATGGTCAACATCATGAATTTTGGAATATACATTTTTGTCATTTATTTTCTCTCTCTCTGTATATACATACATATATATATATATATATATATATATATATATATATATATATATATATATATATATAATGTAACTTAAGTTTCTTCAGCTATAATCGAATCCGAAACCGAAATTTATGAAGATTTTTTGATAAAAAATAGACTAGTGGAGTGCCATCAGATATAACCGAAACCGAAACCACAACTTAAGAAGAATTCTTGGTAAAATTATTTATTACAAGAAATGGAAGTTCGTAACAATTAAACGACAGTCACTCGGATGTAAGCGTGACACACAAAATAAATAAATAACACAGACGTTATTGTATATATATATATATATATATATATATATATATATATATATATATATATATATAGACTAGCGGGACCTGTGGAAATTCCACAGGGAACTCATTCATATGTAATATATTGATGTTGGCATCCTGTAGATGTTCAGTGTAAATGGAGACGCTCTGATATTATTGTAGCTCTTTTGTTAAAACTGCAAATGTATTTATCTAAGTTAGCAAGGACGGCCCGGTAAAGCCCGGTCATAAAGTACGCTTAAATATGATATTTTGAATTTTGCAGATTTCGTAAATATTATTATGGAGTTAATGTTGTATATATTTGTATATAATATAAAGTTGCGATTTAAAAAAAAAAACAAAAAACAAAAAC
The DNA here is from genome assembly GCF_053919585.1 of Euprymna scolopes. Taxonomy (NCBI): domain Eukaryota; kingdom Metazoa; phylum Mollusca; class Cephalopoda; order Sepiida; family Sepiolidae; genus Euprymna; species Euprymna scolopes. The sequence continues at coordinate 3,893,066 of NC_136521.1, read as the reverse complement.
AAAAAACAAAACAAACGTATGCGTATGACCAATATATGCATTAGCTTGGATCGAAACAAAAATAAAACCCATGAAAAAATATATATGCATATATATATAGTCTTTGAAGTTTTTAACCTTTAAAACTATACAAAAAATATTTTTTTATCATTCGTTAGAAAACCATCTAGTCAGTAAGTTATTTAATCACCTGCAATCACTGCATCAACTCTCTCTCTCTCGAATTTACTATAGTACCAATAATTTATTTTTCAAGGGATCATCAGTTGTTTACCATGAAACACTGTTTCGGGGATTTAAAAACAAAACAGTATATTATATCATGGCTCCCCAGCAGTGTTGATCAAACACCACCACCCTTAATCTTAGGAAGAAGACATGTTACAATATATATATATATAATATATATATATATAATATATATATATATATATATATATAACTCAATAATTCAAGTTATATATATATATATATATATATATATATATATATATATATATATATATATATATATATATATATATATATATATATATAACTTGAATTCCTTCAGCGATAATCGAAACCAAAACTAAAACTTGTGAAGAATTATTGATAAAAAAAAAATAGATGACTTAAGTGTTATCAGTCATAATCGAAACCGAAACCAAAACTTATGAAGAATTCTTGTTAAAATTATTTACAACAAGAAATAGAAGAACATAACAATTAAACGACCCGGATGTAAGCGTGACAAAAAAAAAATAAAATAAATAACACACACATACACACTATCCTATTTATTATAGATAAGAAAAATATTTTTGGTTTAATTTATATCAGTTTGAAATATTTTAATCCTTAAAAAAACCTCAATACAAAACGTTTTGATAGAAAAAATAGTCCATTGATATCGCCCGCTGCTAAAAATTTAGAATAGTGTCATATGAGCGAGAAAAAAACAAAACGAAAGTAATTCAGGCAAACGGCGCCTACAAGAGAACCCGAATGGCAAAATGACAGTTTAATATTATTAGATTTTCTGTTCATTTTTGCATTAAATACTAATCCCTATTAATCAATATTAATCACTCAATGTGAATCGATCGGATAACATAATACCTAGTTCGCTGCACATTATCATAACAAAGGTATATACAAAATTTCAGATCAGCCCAATAGATTCGGAGAAAACGTCTAGAGTAAATGTGGTATTTTGGTCACTAATCCTTATTAATCCTCAACTGTGCATAGATAGGATACCATAACACTTAGCCCACTGCATCTTACCGTAGAAAAGATCCATAAAAATTTTCAGACAGATCGGACCAGTAGTTTCCGAGATCCGAGAGCAAGTGAAACCGACAGACAGATAAACAGACTAAGAAAAATATAATTTAGATTATACTAAATGTGAGTCAATCAAAATCTCTCTCTCTCTCTCTCTCTCTCTCTCTCTATATATATATATATATATATATATATATATATATATATATATATTACATAGTCGTCACTACTTATCAAGGCACGGAAGCCACTCGGGGATAAGGGTTATTGCGTGTACCGTAATCAATATGATAGTATCGTAGTAATCGTTAGTATTGGAGATTTGATAGTGTCGTACTTAAGCGGTTCATCAGGAATTTGTTTATGTTGGACTTGAAGGCGTGAAAATGGGAAAATTCGTGCTTATTGGCCATCGGAGTTTTATCTGTTTGCCAACTGTTTCGTGACAAGCTGGTCTAATGGTTATCGTACTTGACGTATGTCTTTAGTTTTTGATTTCGATCTCAGCTCGAGTATTTACTTTTTACTTACAAGTAGTGAACTGTTTAGAAAAAAACCCCATAATCCTCCCATGTACATGTCTTAGTCTTTCGGTTTTTTTTTCATATTTTAAAAGAATTTGACGTTACGTTTAATACTTACGGTATTTCTGTTTATAATAAATAATAAATTTGCATTAATCTTATATGTATGTCTGTCTGTCTCTATATTTTTAAACTCTATCTTCTCCGAAACTAAAAGTCGCAGAGCGGCCCTAGCGGCCTCAAATGATTGTATTTTTTACGGACCGTTCTTTTATGGGTCTTTAGCCGGTTAAAATACTTTTTAAGGGGTTAAAATAGATTTTAAGGGGTTAAAATAGATTTTAAGGGGTTAAAATAGTTTTTAAAGGGTTAAAATAATTTTTAAGGGGTTAAAATAGATTTTAAGGGTTAAAATAGTTTTTAAAGGGTTAAAATATTTTTAAGGAGTTAAAATAGTTTTTAAAGGGTTAAAATAGATTTTAAAGGGTTAAAATAGTTTTTAAGGGGTTAAAATAGTTTTTAAAGGGTTAAAATAATTTTTAAGAGGTTAAAATAGATTTTAAGGGATTAAAATAATTTTTAAAGGGTTAAAATAATTTTTAAGGGGTTAAAATAGTTTTAAGGGGTTAAAATTGAAAATTTCGGTGTACATTTTGTATATTCATTTTAGTTTATTTTTAATTTTTAATCGGTTTTTATGCGTGTCATGTTGGTACAGTGATAACGTCACCAGCTTTTAATGCTACGGGTTCGGTTTCGATTCTTGCTGATTGCACCCAAATTCTTTTTTTGTTTGTTTTGTTTTGTTACTATTGAAATCACGACTCTATAATAATATATACGAAATCTGGAATAATTAAAATGTCATATTTAAACGTATTTTACGCCCAGGCAAAGCCGGGCGCTCCTACCCCTATTTAAATATAATATTTTTCGTATTTTATGCAACCGGGCAACAACGCCGGGAGGCCTGTTAGTATACAATATACATACATACATACATACATACATACATATATAGCGTGTCCAGGGGTGATGAAAAAAATCCAATAAAATACTCGATCGTAGATGTGAGAGCTGAAGATACAATATTTATTATGACACTATATATACATATTTCGGTACACCGAAAACAGTAATAATATACTGTGGAAAATCGGTATAATCTCTTCGGCGACAAAGAAAAATCTGGAACTAATGCAAAATGAACGAACATAGAAAAAACGCTAGACGAGCGTTTAAGACTCAGAATTTCATATTTAAAAAATATCGTTTTAAAACCGACGCTAATAGATTATGGTTATAGAAGAAAACCTATATATACATATATATATTTATATATATATATATATATATATATATATATATATATATATATATATATATATACCTATCTATAACCATAATCTATTAGCGTCGGTTTTAAAACGATAAATATGAAATTCTGAGTCTTGAAATATGTATATATAGTGTCATAATAAATATTGTACATACATATATATATATATATATATATATATATATATATATATATATATATATATATATATATATATAGAGAGAGAGAGAGAGAGAGAGAGAGAGAGATAAAAAGGAACAAACCGAGTCATGTGTTCATCAACATTTGTCTTTATTTATTTATGTGTGTGTATGTGTGTGTTATTTGTTTTTGTTTTTGCGATACTTTTTGAATGAATTCAATTATTTACGGAAATACATTTTTACCTAAATGCGAGTTGGGAATAATTTTCCCTTTAACCAATTTGGTAACCCCACATGGGGAGCGGCATATATATTGTTTTTAAAATATAATTATCCATTGACACCTGTTTCGTCGTCTACGACTCATCAGAGTGGCTGGATATATATATATATATATATATATATATATATATATATATATATATATATAGAGAGAGAGAGAGAGAGAGAGAGAGAGAGAGTGAGAGAGAGAGATGTGTGCGTGTGTGTGCGTGTGTTGTATAATGAAAATTATGGAAGTAATAGTCTTACGTGTTGGGACATGAAAAAGGGAAAACCAAAATGATGTTTATATTTATCAACGTTTCGTCTTTATTTCAAGATTTTTATATTATGCAAATTACACATTGCCGTAAGAAATCCAGAAACCTTCACAGAGACACTGTGTATTAGTGAATAACCGGGTTGAAGTAGCTATCTATCTATCTATCTATCTATCTATCTATCTATCTTCGGTGTTTATCAAAAAAAAAGCTCACAATGACAAGCAGGGCGTAATTATAATATGATTACTTATACAAACATTATTGGCTACATATGCGCAAACATGTTTATGCAGCTATTCCTTCCTACGCCGTTAGAATTTCCTAAATCTATCTATCTATCTATCTATCTATCTATCTATCTATCTATCTATCTGTTTGTTTTCAGTATTTATTCAATATTTAAAAAAAAAAACGCACAATGACACACAAAGCGTAATTATAGTATGATTAGGTATACAGACATTGTTGGCTACATATGTGCAAACATGTTTCTGTTGTGATTCCTTCCTGAACATCGTCGTTAAAATTTTCAATATCTATCTATCTATCTATCTATCTATCTATCTATCTATCTATCTATCTATCTATCTATCTATCTATCCATCCATCTATCTATCTATCTATCTATCTATCTATCTATCTATAATGTTTTATATATTTGTGTATAATATAATGTTAAGCCACCTATCTATCTATCTATCTATCTATCTATTTATCTATCTATATATCTATCTATCTATCCATCTATAATGTTTTATATATTTGTGTATAATATAATGTTAAGCCACCTATCTATCTATCTATCTATCTATCTATCTATCTATCTATCTATCTATCTCGCTGTCATCATTTTCTGTAACTCACCTGCGAAAAGTGCAAGGCAGCCCACCTGTTAATTGCCATCGCCATTAACAAAACTCATAGATAATTAGCTGACTTATTTGATCACACTACAAAGTCCTTTGTTTTTTTATTCCTTTTTTTTTTTAATCTATTTTTATTGTCCTTTTTTTTTGCCTATTTAATTATTTTGGACTTGCACTTAACTTTCGTGCCCAGGTCAATCGCACGGAACACGCCCCCGACCAAAATCGCATTGTTTATAAAACGTTAGAGTTTTCTACCGCTTGTAGAACATCCGCGCATTCCAATGAGGAAATCAATAAAAACTTCGAATTTTGTATGTTCCTATTTACAATGTCTCCCCACGGGACAGAGTTAGACACCAGGTGCAGCATCTGAAGAAAAGATACTACACTTTGATCTTGATCCGAAGGCCAACTCCTTTTTTCGAATTTTGTATGTTATTAAAATTTTTATTACACCTAAAAAAAAATCAAACTTTTTGATTAGAAAAAACAAATTATCTAAAAAAACAAATAAATAAAATAAAATAAACACTTTAGTGTGTACTACCTCGATATTTAAAGGCTGATTTCCGAATGAGTAACGAATCATACCATTCATAGTTTTTATTTTCGACTAGCATGGAAACCCGACGTTGCTTGTGTTTGAATGACAATCAACGAATCCTCCACACCTCTAATACCTTTATCATGATCGAAACCGGCGAAGTCGCCCATTCGCCAGTTAAGTCAATCGATTGCATGTTCTAGTCAGGAGCATACCGTAGGGTACCGGGAGAAAGCTCACATACCTCCCCGCAGTTCCTTAGTCCCCAATTGACTGTAGACTACATTACGCATTAAAGAAACTACCATTGATTTTGTAAAATTATTTAATGACCTAAATCATAAGTTAAATTGCAAAAGTCAAGCATCATGGTTCAATTGTGCTCTCAAGAGAGATATTTATTTTGAATGCGCCCCTGTTTTATCAAAGAACCTACTGTTGATTTCATACGCCGGTCTCTTCTGCTTGTACGGTGATAAAATTTTTTAAAGCGCACTTGTGATGTTAGGCTGTATAAAGGTGTTAACTTTGATAAAAAATGGACTGTTCCTTCTTTGATGGGAGTTTTTCGGTTATCGATTTTCAATACTTATCGGAGGTATTCCGATACAAGACTCACCTATGGACACTCCTAGGCACATAAGGTACATATGAGCGAAATTTAAAAAAAAAAAAAAAAAAAAAAAAACCCAATCGTTTTGAAGTCCATACGGAACTCTCTCTCACAGACACATACGGACAAAGTGAGCTTTATATGTAAGTAGAGATAAACACATCAATAAGATATGAAAGAATCCAATGTTATTCCCGAGTGTACCTTCCCTTAAAACAGACCACACTTGTTTATGCGGTATAAAATTGAACTAGTAGGGAAACCCGACGTTTCCCGGGATTGATCAACGAATATTTCACACTCCCATATTTTTATTGTCATCGAAATCTGTAAAATCGCCCATTTTAAAATCAAATCGATTGATTACCTACTCTATCTGGGGACCCATCGTAGTGCACCAGGAAGAAGCTTCACATGTCTCCCCGCAGTGACCTAGTCAACAACACGTTTTAGTCTACATTGCACTGTAGAGAACCTACTGTTAATGTTATAAAATTATTTTTATATAATAACTTGAATTAAAGTTTACAATAGAAAAGTCACGCACCACGGTTCAATTGTGCTTTAAACAGAAGCATTCATTTCGAACGCGCCTCTGTCATATCAAAGAACCACCCTACTGTTTGTTTTATATGCATGGCCTTATTGCTTGTGCGGTGATAATGGTCGAAGTTTAAAATTAAAAAGTTAATTGTGCTTTAGATAGAAACATTCATTTCGAACGCGCCTCTGTCAGATCCAAGAACCTAACGTTGATTTTATATTGATTGAGATTGTCGGACTGACTTCCTCATCTTGGTTGTCTGTGTTCGGACTCCAGCTAGGCTCCGGGACATAGTTGCTTATTCTCTGTTTTGAATGTTACTTCTCACTGCCTTCGTTCAGGATTGAACTCAACACCTTCGGGTAACTGTAAATTTTGATTCACCCTCTAGGACCACTCGGCCATATGTCACTAGTACAATTCTTAGTTGGTTTTTGTTAACGTTAAACCTTTTTTGTTATTCAAGGTTTTCTCTCTCTATCAGAGGTGTCCAAATTGCATTCAGCTCTATGCTTGGTTTGCTCAGTAGGTTGTTATGTCCGAGCATTCATGACACTGAAGACGGTCATTGAGATCAATTATTACATGCTTCCAGCATTTCAAGCCTCCACGCGTCACAACTTTTCTATCGCCACAGGACCATTTTTATAGACAAATACCTGAGGGAGTATCTATACACAGATGATGTGACAGAGTCTTAGCTTTGTACGACAGCTAAGTCTCTCTCTCGGTTCAAAATGTTGACACCCAACAACAAGCAAGAGCAAGACAGCCAGCAACAAGTTAAACTGCAGACCAGCTTAATGCGGGTACTGGTCTCCCGCTTTATGGTTTTTTAAATCAGAGATTTGCTTCTCCTAGAAAGGTTGCCTTCACCACGGCTTGCAGGAGCCCTCTCCACCCCAACACACACATACATACACACAAACACACACGGTGCTAGTTGGCCGTTGACCCCGAAAAAGGGTTCATTCGCCCTTTGGAAGGTCTTGTTTTCAATCCTTCAGGAAGACTAGCCACCCTCTCACCAAACAAGTCTGGTGGGGGAACTAGTTTAGTCGCCGGTGACCCGACCATGAGGTAGGTAGTGCTGGTTGGTTGATTGCTTTTGTTTTACGGCATATCAACCCTTTTCGGGTTATTTAATGCTGAATCCAAAGATTTTGAAGAAAAAATTTTCAATAGAATATATTTGTTGTTTTCAAGTCGGTTTCTATTTAACCCATAGTTGGAACCCTAACAGGTACTACCACTCCGAGTCAGAGTGGACCTGGGAGCAATAGGAATTAAAGGGTGGCTCCACACTCCCCAAGGTCCACAAGCTGGGGCCTCACCACTGGATATAGTTTAAGGTCATATCCAGGACCGCAGGTTACATGGTACCAGTAGCATATGACATGACCTGACAACAACGTACATACATACATACATACATACATACATACATACATACATTTAAACAGACAATTAAGATTTATATTATAGATTTTAAATATTGATGAGGAATTGAGAAATCACCAAAGAAATGTTTAGCATTCTGTTAAAGAAAAGAAATAACAAACAACATACAGTTATTCATATTACTCCTATCATTACATCATAAACGCTCTGATCCCCATCTGGCATCGATTGAAATGAATGGCTCTCGTCTAGGGTAGGCCCCATGTTTTGATAAGCTTCTGGGTTTGACCTTTACTCCTGATCTGAAATGGAACACATACATCAAGTCTGTGGCCAAGGTCGATGGGAAAATGGTGGGATCCTTCTACCGCTCTAGAAGATATCTAATTAATTATGCAGTTCTCTATCTGTATAAAAGCCAAGTACGTCCAAGGATGGAGTACTGCTGCCACATCTGGGCAGGAGCTGCTAAAAACAGTCTATCCTGCCTTGACAGAGTTCAAAACAGACTTCGTGGCTTGGTGGGGGATGTCCTTTTCTCTTCCCTGCGACCTCTCTCCCAGAGAAGAGACGTTGCGAGCCTGTCTCAGTTTATCGTTATTTCCATGGCAAGTACTCGTCTGAGCTTCATACTCTGCCCCCCTCGCCAATCTTTCACGAAAACCACCCGACTAGCTGAAACCACTGTCAATAATTTTCCCCACTCTTTATCCGTGCCTAAATCAAAACGTAGATTCCATGAACAAAGTTTCTTTTTTAGAACAGCACGGCTGTGGAACTCTCTGCCACTTGCCTTTTTCCTCCTCCCCCCGAATTCAATTTGGATGTCTTCAAGTCCAACACAAACAAATTCCTGTCTCCAATAGGTTTTCAGACTTTGTTGTAGAAGCATTTAAAATTGTAGACTCTTGAAAATTCAGTAAGCTACTGCTATACATCGTATGAGATGACTTACCAATTCTTACGACTTCAGGTTCAAATGAACAGCTACAGTAGGAATTGGAATACACCCTACTAAAGCCTGATTGTCACAGCTAGTGAATTTCAAAAATGCTATCTGGACGCGAGGAGACTTCAGAACAAGGATATGCAATAAAATTCTGTTCTAAATTTGGAAAATGACACAGAAACTTTACACTAGACTTGAAAGCTACCATACTGTAGTCGGCCAACGGAACAGTGTTCCACAGACGGGCAGTTCTAGGATCTGAAGCTAAGTGAAGATTGCCAACATTACAAGTAAGTGAGTATTTTTGCGGAACAAACTGGATTCGAACGTAGCACAGTCAGGTTTTCAGTCCGTGTCGTTAACAACCTTGTCTTCGTCGACACCACCCATCACTGATAAGAAGCAGGGTGGAGGCGGTTGAGGCACATCGTTCAACTTGAAAATCTCGGGTGTTTTTTATTTATTTATTTATTTTTTTTTACCGACCTCTTTTAAACTGATCTGATCCAACGCCATTGTTTGTTAACCTCGAACGCGCGCAATGTAAAATTATCTCGCAGAGCAGGTTGCACTTAAAAACCCCTTAAAACCGTTAATCAATCGTTAGCGGTCAGTCGATTTAATACGAGAGTACACGAATTACGATTCGAAATACACAATCGCCATCTAGCGAGGATTATGAATGGGTGTAAATGGCACCGGGTGGTGGGGTGGAACGTGTTAATCGTTGATTAGGGCGAGCAATCAACGCGGTTCATGACTCACGCGCCTCAGAGGGTTATAAAAGTGGATGAATTTTCGGACGGGGTATCCAGTCGCTTGAGCCACAGTCCGAGAGTATCTCCAACGTTTCACACGGACCGGAACCCCCAACAACGACACTACAACCGACAACATCATGCCTAACTACACCCTCCATTACTTCAATGGCCGCGGAAGGGCCGAGGTCTGCCGTATGATGTTCCATATGGCCGGCGTCCAGTATATGGACAAACGCTACGAGTTCTCTGATTGGGACCGTTGCAGAAATGGTAAGTGTTTCTTGAAGATTTGATTTCGGACAAGCAAGATTTTAGAAATGCTATTTGGAATGTGATTTGTACAGTAATCGGGAAAAATACATTATCTCTCACCCTCCTCTTTCCATCTTGCTTTCCCTCTTTCTCTCTCTTTCTCTCTATTTCAATATATATCTATTATACATACATACATACATACATACATACATACATCTAGATATAAAATACAATTTGTGTGTGTGTGTGTGTGTGTCTCTTCTCTATCGACTGGGCCGATTCTTGTGAAATTAATCGAGAAAAATATATTATCTTCCCATCTTGTTATATATCTCTCTTTCTTTCTTTCTTTCTTTCTTTCTTTCTTTCTTTCTTTCTTTCTCTCTCTCCCGCTTCTTTCTCTTTACAAACACACACACACACACACACACACACACACACACACACACACACACACACACACACACACATTATAGAGTATAATAGACAGGGTCTAAATGAGCAAAGTAAAATATATTTAAAGGTGATGTGCCCGGAGTATTGCAGTTATGATAAGCTCAATAGCTGTAATTACCTAGAGCTATATATATATATATATATATATATATATATATATATGTATATATATATATATATATATATATATATATATATATATATATAAGTAAATTTAGTTTACAAACAAATGGCTACACATAAGCATATATATATATATATATATATATATATATATATATATATATATATATATATATAAAGTGTGTGAGATTATCAATAAAGTTTTCATACAGGGAAACATAAAATCAAATTCATATGTACGATCTTTTCGGAAACGATATCTTTGTATTCATTCGATATTTCCAAATAAAACCATCGAGAAATAAGTAAAATATTTCTGGATATTGTCTCCTCATAAGCATAAATAGAGGGAAAGGGAGAAGACACCAAATTTTAACCAGTAAATTTTGTTTGTAAACCCTTGTAAGGGAGTGTTTTCATATATATTTTTTTTAATGTAAAGAGCCGGCTCGGTACTTTTTTTTTTTTAAGCATGGAAACGTGATTTTCTTATTGATAATTTTAGACACACACACACACACACACACACACACACACACACACACACACACACACACACACACACACACACACACACACACACACACACATATATATTAAGTAATGTGATTTATAATTTAAAATTTAAAAATCAAATTTTAATTAAATTAAAAATCCGTTTCATAAGAAGGAACAACAACAAAATCAATTATCTGTACGATCGTTTCGGAAAACAATGCTTTTCATTGTGGTATACATCAAGTTATGTAGAATAATTATATATAGTTTTTTGGTAAGCAAGGTCTCCTCATCAGCAAATTTTGGAGGGTTTTATATATATATACATATATACATACATATATATATATATATATATATATATATATATATATATATAGTAATTACAAAACAAAATTATAAACAAGCTCTACCTACGTATTGAGCACTTTTGAAGTAAATACTTAAAGTTTACGCATAAATGTAT
>NC_136521.1:3771767-3876767 GCF_053919585.1 Euprymna scolopes | reverse complement strand
TATAATGGTTTACACCTTATTTGCTAAAGTCAGTGAGACATGGAAAATCAAAATTAAATGTTAAGTATTTAAATATCATAGAGTAAGGGAAGTTAATGAAAGGGATATAGAAATTCACATCCAAATTGCATGGCAAAATCCAAAGCGAATGTCTTTGATAGCAGTGTGGTAACATGATCCAAACTGTAATTGTCCGAAGTAGGCATTTTCCTGGAGCAATTTTCTTTGTTTATATAATGGTTCCGGTAAATTTTTTGTATATATAGGTCCGATAGATCTGTTTATTATTAACCATATAAATTGATATGTTTAATATTTAATTATAGAACACGAGCTTCAAATTCGACTCCAAAATAACTTCAAATTGTTAATAAATTAAAACCGCTTCTAATAGACAGGGATCCAAAATTAGAGAAACTGAATATTACTGCCAGTAATATCATGTAAAACTTATAATTACAGGTTTCCATACCAGTTGCTTGTTAGATAATTTTATTCTGAAGTATATATATATATATATATATATATATATATATATATATATACTTCAGAATAAAATTACTTCAGAATAAATTTCATGTGAAATCTTTTATCATTTTTCTTTTGCCTCCTGTTCCCCTTACCTCACCTTCTTTTAACCAAGTAAGATCTGTAACTTACTTGTAGTTTCATTAAATACTTTTATATGCAAAATCCGATCCTGCATTTTGCTAATTCCTGCCCTCTGATGAGAAGGAGAGTATTTCTTCGAAACTCCGCGGATTAAGGACTATCCACTTATCTTGTGTTTCCTTTTTTAAAATTAAATATGTTTTTAACTCTTTTTCAAGATGTCTTTTAACATGTTTTATTAATCATTTGTTCATATATATATATATATATATATATATATATATATATATATATATATATGATTGCAACGTCTTGTCAAACGAGTGCCACTCCCTCAGACATTTAAAATCCATGAGCCCAAATGCCTGAGGGAGTATCTATACAAAGATGATGTTACAGAGTCTTAGCTTTGTACGACAGCTAAGTCTCTCTCTCGGTTCAAAATGTTGACATCCAGCAACAAGCAAGAGCAAGATAGCCAGCAACAAATTAAACTGCAGACCAGCTTAATGCGGGTACTGGTCTCCCGTTTTGTTTTTAAAATCAGAGATTTGCTTCTCCTAGAAAGTTTGCCTTCACCACGGCTTACGGGAGAAGCCCTCTCCACCCCAATACACACACACACACACACACACACACACACACACACACACACACACACACACACACACACACACACACACACACACACACACACAAATATACACTGTGCTAGTTGGCCGTTGACCCGGAAAAAGAGTTCATTCGCCCTTTGGAAGGTCTTGTTTTTAATCCTTCAGGGAGACTAGCCACCCTCCTCACCAAACAAGTCTGGTGGGGGAACCAGTTTAGTCACCGGTTACCCGACCATGAGGCAGGTAGTACTGGGTTACATGGTACCAGTAGCATATGACATGACCTGACAAATATATATATATATATATATATGTATATATATATATATATATATATATAAATGTATATATATATATATATATATATATATATATATATATATATATATATATATATATATATATATATATATATATTAAGTAAGATGATTGTGTGGAAGAAATTGGATTTTCCAGCAAGTCAACGCTGCGATACACCCTTCTCGACAAGCACGAGAATACTTTTCTTCAAATAATATAGAATTGTTAGATCATCCAGAATGTTCTCCGGACCTCAATCCCATTGAAAATCTTTGGGGATGGGATGGCAAAAGAAGTGTTCAAGGATGGAACCCACTATGATTCGATAAAGGAACCTTCTGATTCAGTTTTCAGTACATGGGATAAAATTCCTTCGCGACTGATAAAAAACTTAGTCTCAAGCATGCCGAAGAGAATTTTTGAAGTAATTCGTAATAATGGAGGCTATACTAAATACTGAGAACCTTTTTAGTAATTTATAATTGCCTTTTGTTAGATAAAATTATCAGTGGTCTTATCATTTTGATCAGGTGAAAGTATTTTTTTTTTTAAAAAATAATTATTAGATCAGGGTTAAGGTTTCGAATGAAGCAGATTTCATTTTTTTCCATCATATTTTCCCTTTGGGCAATGGTTTCAACCATTTGTTTGATTAAAAATTCGATAATATGCGTAAACGCTTACTTTCTTAAGTGGTCTTATGATTTTGACCAGGACTGTACACACACACACACACACACACACACACACACACACACACACACACACACATATATATATATATATATATATATATATATATATATATATATATATATATATACTAGCTTGCAGTCCGGCTTTTCCCGGGCGTACAATACGCTTAAACATAATATTTTAATTTATGCGGATTGCGTATGTATTATTTATAGAATCAATCCTCTATTGATTATTATATATTATGAGGAATAATTTACCCGGTGGGCGAATTCACAAAAAAAACATTAAAAAAATAATAATGATAATGTCGTTCATCAAATTCTGTCTGTGTTTGTTTACAATATCACGTCAGCTGATATTTGGGCTTGACGATGAATGCCCTGGAAAAGTCACTTCTGATTAATGTTTAGTTTTAAAATATGCAAATAAAGAAATGATTTGCGGCGATTTTAAACGGTAGCTCTTTTTTTTTTTTAATCGTAAATTGAACTCATTAATAAGAAAAAAAATCTAAATAAAATGGTAAGTTACACCTGGATTTTAATATGGGATCATTTAATCTGTAGTTGAATGCTCTACCACTAGCTATATCTCCAGATTATAGTAAATCTGTTTCATTTTAAGAAGAAATGATTTGCTTGAATTCTAATTTTTCCCTTAGCCGGCGTAACGTAAAATATTCGCCTGTAAAAATTCTGTTTTTATTTATAATAGAGAAAAGCTATTTTTAAGATCGGATTTTTTTTTTTTCGATCGATGATATTCTATACGAAACACATCTAAGAACACTGCCAAATATATAAATTAAGTTTTTGTGAAATTTGCAAAAGATAGGCTCAGCCGTTTCGGAACTTATAAGAAAGGAACTCACACACACAAAGTGACTTCTATATAACAGATATATATAATCATCCACATACAGTACATTCACTCAATAGTGCTCCACCTGCATGTTGATTCAACATTAATTAAACAGCGGGTGAAATCATTTTACGAACGAGATTTACCCAAATAGGGAGGCTTAAAACATACTCATCAACAAATACTGTTTCGCCTTATTACAGCTCATCAGTGCAGCTAGACAAGCATCCATCGCTAGCCAGGGATTGAACCTACAACCATCTAGTTGATAGTCGGCAGTTCTAACTTGGGATCGGTCTTCGTAAACAACCCCATTAAATGTACATTTATATAAACACCCGCCCACAGCTTTTAAAGTGCTCGACCTGCTTGTTTATTTACGGACAAACAGAGATCTTCGCATTAACGGCTGGTGCATCTGCTACTTGTTTTTCACTCCCTGAAAGGGTTCAAAAGAGAGCCTCCAACCTGATAGGTCCTTAACTGTCATCTAAGCTGAAGCCTATGTCCCATCGATGAAATGTAGCATCCCTCCGCCTGTTCTACAGGTACTTTAACGGTGAATGCTCTGACGAACTGCAAGCACTTGTACCCCCTCGACGTAAATACCCCCGACAAACCTGACAAGCAGTTGAGATCCCTAGATGTAAGAGAGCCTTCTACTCCAGTAGTTTCTTCCCCAGGACCGCTAGACTTTGGAATTCCCTTCCGGGTTCCTGCTTCCCCAACTGTACTGACATGCAGAAGCTCAAGTGTAACGTGAACTGACATCTTGTTGCCCAACTCCCTACATAGTACCCCTGTAGCTTATGCCCCTGATAGTAGCCCCCTACATCAAAGTGGCAAGGTGGCTTGTTTAAGGTGAAAATGTAAAAAAATAAAATAAAAATAAAAAAACGTGAATTCATTTTATTAGTTTGATGCAAAAAAAAAAAAAACAATAATAATAATGTCGTTTTTTGACGTTCAACTTCAAAAGATCATAACTCTTTTCAAAGAAAACTTTAATAATCGAAATAAGAATCGACACTTTTTTACCAACGAGAAAAAAGTCTATTTATTCATCAGCATAGAAATCCGGAGTTCTGGAAGCGATGAAGTCATTTTCACAGATCACAGAGGTCAATTTTTTTAACTTTGATCCCTATTATGACCCCTTAACATTTATTATTTTGGGCTCAAATCAAGTTATTAAGTTAGATCCATGTCCAAGAAACCTATGTCTAAAATTTCAAGTGTTTAGACCCAAAATTGTCGGAGGAGTTTGGTAGAGTTCTCGAAGGTCATATCGTTTAACTTTGATCCCTTAATCGCCAAATTTCTGGCCGAAAACGAATTACAAAGATTTTCCCAAATCTCAGTACCCTGTATATCAAATTCCAAGTCTGTAGACTGAAAATTGACAGAGTTATTGTGTAGGGAAATGTACACAGGCAGACACACACACACACACACACACACACACACACACACACACACACACACACACACACACACACACACTTTCACTTTTATAAATATACTAGCATGAGTTCCAGGCGTTGCCCGGGTGTTTGGAGGTGTATGCTGAGCAAAAAATAAAAAAATAAAAAAAACAAAAAATAAGGTCAATTTTTAAAACTTTGACCCCTATTATGACCCCTTAACAGTTATTGTTTGGGGCTCAAATCAAGTTATTATGTTAGATCCATGTCCAAGGAACCTATATCTAAAATTTCAAGTGTTTAGACCCAAAATTGTCGGAGGAGTTTGGTAGAGTTCTCAAAGGTCAAATCGTTGAACATTGGCCCCTTAACAACCAAATTTCTGGCCGAAAAGCGATCACATAGTATCCTGTATATCTAATTTCGAGTCTGCAGACTAAAAATTGACAGTTATTGCGTAGAGAAATGTACACAGACAGACACACAGACAGACACACACGTTCACTTATATATATATATATATATATATATATATATATATATATATATATATATATATATTATTTGAGGGTAACAGTTACATATGGTCGCCAGATCATCAAAGTTAAGCAACTTTGAGCCTTGCTAGTACCAGATGGGCGGCTATTTGGGAATTCTAGGCACTGTATGTGCTCTCCGCTAATCTCGGCATTGTTTCCAGTCGTCCTGTACCTTAACTTGCCACTGGTATGCAATCTATCTATATATCTATAAAAGTGAACGTGTCTATGTGTGTGTCTGTGTGTGTCTGTGTGTCTGTACATTTCCCTACGCAATAACTCTGTCAATTTAAAGTCTACAGACTCGAAATTTGATATACGGGGTACTGAGAATTGGGAAAAACTTTGCAATCCGTTTTCCGCCAGAAATTAGGCGGTTAAGGGGTCAAAGTTCAACGATTTGACCTTTGACAACGCTACCAAACTCCTCCGCCAATTTTGGGTATAAACAATTGAAATTTTAGATATAGGTACCTTGGATATGGATCTAACTTAATAACTTGATTTGAGCCCAAGACAATAAATATTAAGGGGTCATAATAGGGGTCAAAGTTTAAAAAAATTGACCGGTTTTTTTTGTTTTTTTTTGCTCAACATACACCTCCAAACATCCGGGCAACACCGAGCTGAAATGGTAGTAAGTCAATAAAACCAAAAGACGTAGTACTGTTTTATGAGGTTAATAAAAAGTAAATCCCGGGCAACATCGGGCTTTCCTACTAGTATATATATATATATATATATATATATATAAGTAGAGAGTAGAGGTAGATATTTTGTATATAATGTTTGAAGCTTAAAATGCAAAAGTCAAGTATCATGGTTCAATTGTGCTTTAAACAGGACCATTCCATTTGAACGCGCCCCTGTTATATAAAAGAACCTGCTGTTGGTTTTATACGCCAGACGCATTTGTTTGTGTATTGATAAAGCTTCTCAAATCAACTTATGATTTTAGACTGTGTAGAATTGTTAACTTTGTTCAAAATCGGACTGTTCCGTCTGTAATGTTTTTTTTTCTCGATTATCGATTTTCGAAAATTATCGGAGGCATTCCGGCACAAAACCTATCTAAGCACACTCACAGACACATAATGCACAAGAGTAATAGTAGAGGTTAGAAAGGCCTGTTCAATGTCACAATTTTAGTTCCTGTGTTTCTTTATAGGTTTCTACCCCAGGAGTCCTATGGACATGATGAGGTGTGACTACATCTGCGATTGCTTCTATGAAATCATGCACGATTATATGAGATACTTCCACTGGAAGAACGGACGCTTCAGGGTGAGTCGTTTATTATTTAATTCTTTATAAACATTTTAAATCTATAATCTTTAGCAAATAATCTATAAGATAAATCTCACCTGTCTGTTTAAATGTACGTATGTATGTATGTATGTATGTATGTATGTATGTATGTATATGTATGTCCAAAGGGCGAATGAACTCTTTTTCTGGGTCAACGGCCAACTAGCACAGTGTATATTTGTGTGTGTGTGTGTGTGTGTGTGTGTGTATATGTGTATTGAGGTGGAGAGTGCTCCCGTAAGCCGTGGTGAAGGCAACCTTTCTAGGAGAAGCAAATCTCTGATTTAAAAAACCATAAAGCGGAAGACCATTACCCGCATTAAGCTGGTCTGCAGTTTAATTTGTTGCTGGCTATCTTGCTCTTGCTTGTTGCTGGATGTCAACATTTTGAACCGAGAGAGAGACTTGGCTGTCGTACAAAGCTAAGACTCTGTAACATCATATTTGTATAGATACTCCCTCAGGCATTTGAGCTCATGGATGTTAAATGTCTGAGGTAGTGGCACTCGTCTGACAAGACGTTGCAATCATCATCATCATGTATGTATGTATGCATGCATATTTGTATGTCCGCCTAAAACTTTCGACAGAGGCGACGGATTTTAACGAGATCCATATCGTTTTGGAAGGCGACCCTCCGGATGACAAATATCGAAAAATTGGCTAAAAACATTAATTCCTTCATCCTCAACTGGACACTTTTCTACAAGGAGGAATTGTTTTTTTCGCCGATATTTTCGAAAGTCATCCCCTCTTTTCGATTGACTCGCCTTAATTTAAACCTTCGCCACTTCCGGTTTGACGATATGGACGCAACGACAAAGACATCCCATTTTTTTTTTCTTCGCGGTACAGGTTCGAGACTGCCTGTCTACAACCACTTTTATTTTTGCTCACCCCCCCCCCCCCCAAACACCCGGGCAACGCCGGGCATCCAGGCTAGTATCTATATAATTAATAACTCAGAAATTATAGTTAACAATGAACTTGGAAACTGGATGGTCCATATCTACAGATTTCCGCAAGTGATTTACTGTTGTCTTGAATTCCAAAAGCGCATTCAGAACTACATTCCAATCTTAACCTATATCAGCGCACTTTTGTAAGCCCTTCTCCTTTTTTTTTTTTTTTTAAATCGTAATAACTATTACGAATTATCATGTTAACATGATTAATACAAGCAGAACAAGTTGTTGCCCTAATGAAAATAACACTACAAATTTATGTTAAAACTTTTTATTGAAAAAAATCAATTCAAGTAAATTGATTATGTAGTAGAACTGACATCTATTCAATGTAGCCATCATCAGCCTCGATCACCGCCATGATACGGGTCCGGAACTGGAAGCATTCATTTTTCACAAGCGCCGGCGGGAGCTGAGTGAATACTCGGCACATGACGGTGATCAGGCAGGCTTTGCTGTTGTTGGAGGTCATGCTGGTGATGTTCTCGACTTATGAGCAAATGAAGTAATCCAGCGGGTTCAGGTCGAGGGAGGAAGGGGAGCAGTTAGAGAAAGGTACAAAGTCGTAGCATTCCTTCTGAAGCTAAGCTTGAGCCACTTTGGACTGGTGGACCGGTGCTGAGCCCTGCTATCACACCAGGGTCTGCTAGTGGCCACCTGATTGCACCAAGGGATCACCACACACTTCAACGCATTCAGGTGCACTTTAGCGTTAACTTTCAAACCGACTTCGAAGACGTGAGATGGCATTATGTCAGCCTTACTTGAAACCACAGCAAAGACCATAACCGTGGCTGGAAACTTTGTTTTCATCACCCTTGGCACGTCCCTGTTATTCGTGGCAATCCAGCGGTGCATTTTGAGGATGCTGGCAATGGTGCTGTAGTAATAATTCGGATCGGTAGAGAGCATGAGTTGTACAGTGACGCATCTCCGATCTCGCTCATTGAACATTGTGTCACTTTAAGACATGATAGAAGGCTCGTATCGCTATTGGGATTTGTACACAACTGGCCAACTAGTCGATGAACAACAACAACAACAACAACAACAACAACAACCACCACCACCACCATAAATGGTTTTATCAAATGGAAATGGAATCATGTCGTCTTTTCGATGGCGACAATTTTATCGTTCCACCCAGTATTATTAATCTTAGCGTTATTAACCCTGCAGGAATCCTCGCGTTACGTTTGTCTATTGACGAACATACAAGACTTGGAATTCCCAGATGGTCACTCATTTTACTATTGACCAGGCTGAACATGACTTAACTTCGGTGATCTTATGTACGTGTCAGAATTCCTATATCGTATAGTGGTATAAATAACAGTGTCTATAACAGATGTGCGTATACACAGTGTAGAAATATTCATTGTATCTATAAGTGGGAGTAAAATGAACATTCCGAACTTCTTTACAAGCTAAACGTTTAACACGCAAAAGAGGATTAAATAGAGTATTTGGATATCTATGTATCTTTAATAGAGATCGAGTGTTAACCTCAGGAAGCGACGATTGATTTGTTAGAACTCCTGTGAAAGTAAAACGAAACAAATCGAGACACCTCTGAATTTCCACTAGCAGCGATAGAAGACAGTGAGAGATTGCTTGAAAGAAGCGGGAAGTTGCGTGATGCAAGCACGAAAAGATGATGATGCTTCATTATATTTCCTATTCATTATCTTTGGTCAATTACGGACATTCTAATTATATTCTTATAAATGTGGTGAATGAAATATTTAGACTACACACACACACACACACACACACACACACACACACACACACACACACACGCACACACACACACACACACGCACACACACACACACATAATGTTCGCTGTGTGTATGGGCGCTTCGCTGCAAATACATGTAGTTACAAACGTTACACATAAACTTTCAAAGATAGTTTTTTTACAATCAAACAATATCAACATGTTTGTTTATCTCAGGCCAAAAGAGTCACATACCTTCTTATTGGTCCAAACCCCGAAAAGAACGCCATACAACGAATTTACATGGGTTTTATTTTATTCATGTTATGGATTCCCTTGGAGTTTGGCACGCTGAGTCTCTTTTTACATGTTCCTGACTCTCTATTCGCTCTCAACAAATTCGTCTGCACGTCTGTTCATAACGCGTTTCCTCGCCAACTCATTAGTTTTATATCTGCTAACTAACCATTACGTCAGCAAACCCAAACCACGTGTTCAAGGACACAAAACAGGCGACCTTTCACGTAAGCTTAAATTTGTTTACTTCTAACTAAATTCAAAATCTACTTTATAATTCCTTAATCGACTTTGTTTATTTTAGTTTATTTGATTTCTGCTTAAATTCCTGATTAAACATTCCAAACTGTAAATTCACATTTTCCAAATCTGATTGTTTTATTTTTCTAATAAAAATAATCGACCAGGTTACCCGGCGTTGTCCAGTCAATACTTAATAGTACTATTATCGTTACGTACCAGACAGAGGCAGAAAGTACCCTAGAAAGTAAATCCAGTAGATTTGTAAAGATAGAAAATATCCTCGGGTATCGGAAAGTGTTTAGAATGATAGAGTGAACCTACTTTATGAGAAGTGAGAGAGACAGACAAAGAGAGAGAAACAAAGAGGGAGAGAGAGAAAGAGAAAGAAAGAGAGAGGGAGACGGAGAGAGAAAGAGAGAGAAAGAGAGAGGGAGAGACTAGAATCATCCATGAGAATCTTATGAAGAAAAGGGACACGCCTACGATTGAAAAACACAATAGAGAAAACCTGCTTCATGAGAAGCAGAGATAGAAAGAGAGAGAGAGAGAGAAAGAGAGAGAAAGAGAAAGAGAGAGAAAGAGAGAGAGAGAGAAAGAAAGAGAGAGAAAGAAAGAAAGATAGAGAAAGAGATAGAGAGATAGAGAGAGAGAGAGAAAGAGAGAGAGAAAGAGAGAGAAAGAGAGAGAGAAAGAAAGAGAAAGAAAGAGATAGAAAGAAAGAAAGAAAGATAGAGAAAGAGATAGAGAGATAGATAGATAGATAGAGAGAGAGAGAGAGAGAGAGAGAGAGAGATAGAGAGAAAGAGAGCAATGAATCTAATATATAGAAAGATTTGATGAAATAAAGACCCAGAAGCTTCAGAGTTGATTTTTTCTTAAGAGCAGAACCATCAATCAGAATCTTAAAAGGAATAATAAATCACAAAAAAAGCTTTTGAGACGGAATTATTTTTTGTATGTTTGTCGATTTAAATTTTCACAAATTAAAAGATTTTATTTATTTTTCTATATTTATTTGCAGTACAACTGGATGGACAATGGCATGATGGGATCTGGCATGATGGGATCTGGCATGATGGGATCTGGCATGGGAGGCAGCGATATGATGAGCTGCAATTATGACGTAAGTAAGACCTTCATTTTTGATCAAGAGTTATTACCACGAAGCATTAAGCATTGACGTAATGGTTGTACACAAGACAATCATCTTTAAATATAACTAAGTTGGTAAGTGATTTGGTCGACCAGGGCAAGCTGGACGTCACTCAACGTGTGATAGAGCACTACATGGGCGACGTGTGCTGGGAAATACTATGGACGTCACCCCCAAATGTTAGTCAGTTAAAAAAAAGGAAAACAGTATAATAAAAAAGAGGAAATGCATTTATCAGCAGAACAAAGATATAGGAAGTTGCTCACCAAGGCATACAAAAGAAAGCTAAAATGGGATTGTTAATCAAGCTGTGGCGGGGAACGGAACAAAGGAGATCAGTATGTTTGGAGTTAGTCTACAGTCAGTTTTAGGTGGGTCAGTTAGTTTTGCGATAGTTTATGACAGTGATGAGCAATTTACTGACAGTCTTTAATTTGCGACAGTTGAGGACAGTTTTTAAGTGGACCGCATGTTGTGGCTTTAAATAGAAAAAGTAAGGTTTAAATATCAATGTCAGAGTGTAAAAAAACCCCCTCAACTTTATAGATATATGTTGTGGTTGCAAGGTTGAACAATAATTAGTAAGGAAATACAATGAAGACGCAAACAACAAGATAACGCAATAATAAGTGTATTAAAGAAAAGGTATATTTACAATATGTACAAATGACGGTGTCGAGTCAGAGAGTCTTGGTGGGAGGACATGTACGCTCTTCGGCGTCACTTCTGGTGGCATTTGAGTAAGACACACCAAGGCCAACCTAGGCTTGCCATTTATAGTGTTATGTTATTCGCATATGCAAATAAGTGGTTGCCACCACAACAATATACTAGCAGGCAACCTGGCATTGCGAAGACGTAAAATAAGGATACATATTATATTTTAATTCGTACAGAAACTGAGATGTGCATGCGAGTATTATGCTTTTTTTTCTAAACAGTTCAGTTCTTGTAAGTAAAAAAAAAAAAAACTCGAGCTGAGATCGAAACTAAAAAAGACAGTGAGTCAAGTACGATAACCATTCAGCCAGCATGACACACTCTTTAAAAAGTGTTTTTAAACCAACTTATATCTAACATGAGACATCTGTAATGTGAACCATTCACGCATGCGCAATCGTGGAACAGTTAGCAAACAGAGAAAAATCCGATGCCTCCCACTAACCAATTTTCCAATTTCGACTCCTTAGAAGTGTATTTTCTGGATGAAAACCGATCAAATACTTTTCCACATGTCTGGATATCCTACATACCAAATTTTAAGATTGTAAATAAAAATCCGTTGAGTATATAGGTTGAGAAGTGTCCTCACACACACACATTCTCACTTTTATAGATATATAGATAGATAATTTATTGTTGATTTACTTTGTACTAAAATCCCAAAATACGAAACCTCAGAGCGTAGAGCTAACCCCTTTTCTCCTTTACCAAACATGGCGACTTTTACACTTGAAAAAGGTCAGAGGTTACGTCGACCGAAGCCTTGAGCAGATAACACTCAGGATGAGAGTAATAGTCCAATCAATTCAAACAATAAAAATAATCACACCTAATCACAAAGAATTCAGAACTGTAACATAATATTTATAATATCATATAATTAATTCTTGATGCTGCAATATTTTAAGTTATAAATTTATTATATTTTTACTAGAATATCTTGTCCTTTTCTTTTCCAGTTTTAACAACTAGTTTTTTACTATTCCATGTTTAAACTTAACCATATTACTTTTCATGCTCGCATTTTTCTATTGTAATCCATGATTTTTCCAGGCTTCCAATAAATTCACTTGTTCTTTGTTTAATTTCAGTCTTATTTCCCCCCCCCCCATAACATGCACATATGTAATAACAATGCACGGCACTCCTCTGCTTTCAATAAAAGCGACGTGGTTGCTATGGAAACCAGCGATAAAAAGCGTCGCTCACCTCCTTACATATTTTTACGCGTTTGAACACCAGAAAATTCATCATAACTTTTGTTTCACTGAACGAAAATTGAAAATTCCTTTTTTCACAATATAACTGAGAAGGTGATCTATAAACTGTAATAATTGTTTGAAATTTGGTCGAAAAATGAGTGAACGGTGAAGCTTTACAGCAGTTCTAAATGACTAAAACTGTCATTTAGCCATATATTTAAACACTACTGTGTTTGAATAATTAAAAATCAAAATTTTGATTTTAATCTATGCTATGATGTTTTACAATATTGTCGTCTTCAAGTCCAATGTAAACAAGTTTTTATTGAAGTGTCTTTATAAGTAATCTGATTATAGCACATTTCCACCACAAATGATCACTACGCTATTGTCTCAATGGCTACCATACAAACATTAATCCATATCCTCGAGTGGCATCTGGGCCTTGATATATGGTGAACCCTTTGAAAAAAATAAAGAAGTCGCTTGTATATCCCCATCAGGGGCGATGACGCAGTTAGGTTTGTGCGGGTCCTGCAGAGAGGCGTCAAGATAGTCCAACACACAGCGCCTGGTATTCCCAAACGAATACACATCTAGAAATGGACAGGTTCACTGCTGCTTAACTTAGATAGTCAAACGCGAACCGGCGTGTGAAACTTATTATAGCCACAATCCGTCCATCGAAATAACCCTTATCCTTGAGTGGCTTTTGGCCTTCATACGGTGCAACTCTTAATAAAAGAAAGAGGATAAAACTATTCAGTAAAAGCATATAGATAAAATGAATACATATATTAAATTACTAGCAGGGGAGCGACGTTGCCCGGAATGAAATATTCCACACTTCCGATACTTTCGTTGTCATCAAAATCGGTGAAATAGCCCATTATTCAAATCAATTAATTGCCTGCTCTAGTCGGGGACCCACCACAGTGCACCGGGAGGAAGCTTCCCATCGCTCCTCGCTGTCAGTTAGTTCCAAATACATTGAAGTCTACATTGCACTGGAGAGAATTTAGTATTGCTTTTCTAAAATTGTTTCTATGCGTGATTGAATTAAAATTTAAATTGAAAAAGTCAAGTATCACTGTTCCGTTGTGTTCTAAACAGAACCACCCCAAAACACATGCTTAAATCATTCGTTGACATCTATGCTGATGACACAACCATCTATGGCAACACATCTAAGGCCGTAAAAATGACAAAGTTCTCTCTGATTTTCTCTCCTCTGATCTTGAGCGTGTGGTTCAGTGGGGGAAGACGTGGCTACTACTTTTAATGCAAACCAAGCTCCTATCTTCAACGCTCTGATCCCCATCTGGCATCAATTGAAATGGATGACTCTCGTCTTGGGGAGGCTCCATGTTTTGACAAGCTAATGGGTTTAACCTTTACTCCTGATCTGAAATGGAACACGTACATCAAGTCTGTTGCCAAGGTCGCTGGGAAGATGGTAGGATCCTTCTACCGCTCCAGAAGATATCTCACCACTGATGCAATTCTCTATCTGTATAAAAGCCAAGTATGTCCAAGGATGGAGTACTGCTGCCACATCTGGCCAGGAGCTGCTAAAGACAGCCTATCCTGCCTTGACAGAGTACAAAATAGACTTCGTGGTTTAGTGGGGGGGGGACTTGGGGGGGGGCTTGGGGGGCCCTTTTCTCTTCCCTGCAACTCTCTCCCACACAAGAGACGTTGCAAGACTGTCTTTGTTTTGTCGTTATTTCCATGGCAAGTGCTCGTCTGAGCTCCAATCTCTGGTCTCCCCCTCGCCAATCTTTCACGATAAACACCCGTCTAGCTGAAACCACTGTCATTAATTTTCCCCACTCTTTATCTGTGCCTAAATCAAACCGTAGATTCCATGAACAAAGTTTCTTTCTTAGAAGTGCATGACCGTGGAACTCTCTTCCGTTTGCCTGTTTCCCACCTGACTACAACTTGGATGTCTTCAAGTCAAACATAAACAAATTCCTGATGAACTGCCCTCTTAAGTAATGGCACTTTATCAACTCTCCAATACTAACGATTACTACGATACTATCCCATTGGTTACTGTACACGCAATAACTCTTATCTCCGAGTGGCTTCCAGGCCTTGATAAGTGGTGACCTCGATATAAAAAAAAATTCATTCTGAACGCGCCTCTGTCTTATCAAATAACCTACTCTTGAATTTTGTTTGTGTTGTGATAAAACTTCTCAAATGCATTTTTGATGTTAGACTGTATAATGATGTTAACTTTGGTCAAAATAGCACAGTCCGTTCTTTAATCAGATTTATCAGATTTATTTCGATTATCGATTTTCGACACTTATGGAGGCATTCTGATGTGCTCGAATCATATTCGTCACAGTTCAAACACCCTCTGGGGGCCCCCACGCTGTCCCGCACCGCTAGAATAGAATACAAAAAGTAAATCCGACTCGGCTTTGAAAAAATTGTTTTTCATTACATTTTTACCCCAAACAAGGCACATTGCCACTTTGATGTAGGGGGTTACTATCAGGGACATAAGCTACAGGGATACTATGTGGGGAGTTGAACAGCAAGATGTTGGTTCACGTTACACTTGAACTTCTGCATGTCAGTACAGTTGGGGAAGCAGGAACCCGGAAGGGAATTCCGAAGTCTAGAGGTTCTGGGGAAGAAACTACTGGAGTAGAAGGCTCTCGTACATCTAGGGATCTCAGCTGTGAAGGGGTGAGATTTTGCTGCTTGTCAAGTTTATCGGGGGTATTTACGTCGAGGGGGTACAAGTGCTTACAGTTCGTCGAAGCATTCACCGTCAAAATACTTGTAGAACAGGCAGAGGGATGCAACATTTCGTCGATGGGACAGAGGCTGCAGTTTAGACGACAGTTCAGGACCTATCAGGTTGGCGACTCTCTTTTAAACCTTGTCTATGAGTGAGAGACTAGTATAGTAGCAGATGCACCAGCCCAAATATGACAACAATACTCCATACATGGGCGAATGGTGGCCTTATAGAGGTACAGGATACTTTCGGGCGTTAGTAGCTTTCTAGCATGGTAGAGAGAACCTATCTTTTTCGCAGCGGTCCTGGCAATACTCTTGATGTGATTGTTCCAACTCATGTGTCCTGTGAACGTTAGGCCGAGGAATTTAAAAGATGTACTTTCAGATGAAGTTTTAGCAAATAGTGGGGCAGGTTATCTCAATATTCCATAAGAATCTTTCACTTAGTGATACAAGCATCAAGTCTAGGAAAAATTAACAAGATGTTGGTTTACGTTACATTTAATCTTCTGTCCCACTACAAAAGGCATTTTTTTTAGCTCGCCCCCGGCACCCCTGCAGTGCTGGGCACCAAAATTCAAGCAAAGACCATATGTGGGGGAAACCCTACATATATGACCATTGCTCTTGTAGCAATCAGTTATTGGTCAATATAGGGGAAACCCTTCATACCAATTGTCACTATTCAGCTCCCCTATTCCCCAGGGAGCTGGCCCCCATTTCCTGTTCACTCTCCACATTAAAATATGGCCTTGTGCCTAATTTGCTCAGTGGGGAAGCAAATAAATCCGGCCCACTACAAAAGGCATTTTTTACCCTTACTTTCCAAACAATGCTTGCTTCTTATTTTTTCTAACTGTTCATTTTGTCTGCTATTATATTAACAAAAAACCCTGCCGTCTCAACACCAGCTTAAAAGTCTCTTGCTGCTACTGCAGGGTCTTTCTGCTATATCCAGCCATTTCTCGTCTTCGATTTTACACATCCATATTTTTCAACTGCTCTCTTTCTTCAGACGCGCACTTTGCTTCTCCCGCGCATACTTCCTAATTTGCATATATGCTTTTTTTGTTTCGGCTACTGCTGCTAATATCTTCGCAAGTCAGCTATCTTACAGCACCTGCCGATATTTTCCCACGTGCTCATACACGCTCTGTTAAAAGAACATTCCCAGACACATAAAGTACATTTGTGTGAAATTTAAAAAATAATCGGTCCAGCCGTTTCGGAATCCATAGGGAACGAACTCACAGACAATATTAACTGCACTAATATATGTGACGTCAACATGGGCACCTGCTATTTGATTTTAATAATGCATTTCATTCATATTTTTTTTCAGAACTACATGTACTGGAGATACATGAACACTTTCAATAGAGTGATGCCCTTCATGGAGAGGAGTCTGTGTATGCGCAACGGTGGAAACCAGTACTTCATGGGTGACCAGGTAAGGGTCATATATTATAAGGGCCATCTATTATATATATTATAAGGGCCATATATTATACATATATTATATATATTATACATTTTTATCCATCAAATAATCTTTGGGAACAACCAATGGTATTCCCTGAACGCTGAGTGACAACAAGTCTCCCCAGATTTCCAGTTCACTTCTTTCGATAACATTTACAAATTAATTTGCGTTATCGTAACAGCCATTTACCACTGATTTCACATTGGTAAAAACCATTGGTCTTTACTGGAATTTTGGTGGCAATAAGCCCCCCCCCCCAAGGTCCCAGCTCTCTTCACACCATTATTATTATTATCATTATTATTGGCTCACAAGGAGCTTTCACACAGGCCATAAAGGATCTCTCCTTGAGAACAACCTGTGGTGTTCCTGGAAGTCGAGTTTCCCAGATTTCCAGTACTCTCTATCTCTTTTGATAACATTTGCGAACGAGTTTGCATTATTGCAACAGCCGCTTACCATTGATTTCTCGCTAGCAGCAACCATTGGTCTTCACTGGAGTTTGAGTAGGTCGGAGGTTACATCGACCAAAACTTTATGAAAATAACACACATTCTCCCTTTGACGGAATGGTCATCAATGACCAGCTGTGGCACTCTTCACGCTGTCTGGCATTCTTGTTTTTTGGTCTTCCAGAGTTCCTATCCGTCGCGGTTACCATCCGACGAAGGCCAGAGGAATATGTTTATTGCACTATTCGTTTTTCTCCCTGTTTAAACAACTTAATATCGAAATATTAATTAGTCTTTAAAGTACGCGTATGAGGACAAATTTAAGAATGTCTCTTTCCAATTAGGTAGTGTTCAACTTTTATAAATGCTTCAAAATATATTCCAAAATGCCTTCAGAGTAAAATGACGTTGATGATAAATTTTTTTCTTGTAAATTGTTTTAATATCTTGATGGTTCTTTCTGTGTTGAGGCAAAATGTTTGTTAGTATTTTGAAAACGTGAAACTTATGCTTGAGTTTGTAATTCGTGGATGCGAAAGAAAGAACGTTAAGAATGTGTAGTTATTATTATTATTTTTTTACTATAATTAATTTATGTATGCAAATTCGTATGTGTCAGTGCAGCGGCTTGGATCATTTTTGTATGTTTCAACTCGAGTATAAAATCGAATAAAAGGTAATTTGTGTTATAATCGCTTGTAAAGTTGATGAGAAGTTGTATTGAAGAGCAGTGCATTAAAAAAACGCATGAATTCCAATTAAAAAATAATATATGTTTCCATTTGTTTTCTTGTTCTTCCAGATGATGTGGTGTGACATGATGTTCTACTGTTGCATGGAGAACATGTACAGCGAGTACCCCAACATGTTCAACAACTATCCCAGGATGATGGCTCTCTACAACAGGATGGCCTCTCATCCCAAGATCTGCAACTATCTGAGGAATCGATGCAATACTTGCTGGTAACAAAAGACTTTGGGAAACACAAAACCAAATATTCTTGAAATCTATTTTCGTCATGGCGATTCCAAAGACCAAAGTTCTGTGATAGATAAGGTGGCTAAAACAAGAAAGGAAGAATAGACGTCTTCTAAGGAAGCATTTGATTTGGAAATCTTCTACGGAAATTCTTACCACGAAGGAATTACTTCTAGTCACCGTATAATTAAAAAAAAATATCCAAAGGTTTAACAAGCATAACAACTATATATATATATATATATATATATATATATATATATATATATATATATATATATATATATATATATGTTAAGAATGAATTCTTAGGATAAAATCCCCAATATATCTACCAGGTTTATATAATAATACTCCATACCAAATAGAGATATTTGTAATAATATTTATTTATACAGACATGTACAGGATTTGCTCCATTGGCATGAAAATGTTTTGATCTGTAGTTATATATAACTAAGATTTCATCAGGCGAAAATGTCTGTCTTGTCTTTAGTTATACATTAAATGATTTTTGAAAAATAAGATCCCCACCCCCACTGACGAAATATTTCCATATCCTGCTTAACAGTGCACGTAGAAATTCGGGAATACGTATATTTACTTATCCGGTTAATTTTACACATAAGTACACGTTTAGATGTTTTATGTTATTTTCTAATATAAACACTAAAAAGAAATAGGCAGATTTTGTTGCCTGATGAGTTCATGGTTATTTATAATTATAGATCGAAACGTTATCCTGTCAGTGTAACACAGCCTGTACATGTCTGTATGGATATATATATATATATATATATATATATATATATATATATATATATATGTATATATAAATAGATAGATACCCTGATATGTTTAAGCCATTTAAACTATAGGATAAAGCCCTCAACACAAGCGAAGTGTTCCTTCCTCGCAAATACACAAGTTGTTTGTTTTCCTTAACTATGAAAAGGATCGAGATTGTTGAGCAACCGAATATATAAACAAATGAATATATAGATATAGATATATAATACTCACAACGATGACTCGATTATCAGTATTGATACCAGTCGTTCCAGAGAAAGTAGTAACCCTCCCCCATTCAATATGAATAATCGATAATAACCATATTATCTGATAATAATATTAACATACAGAGCGATTATTATAGTCCGAACCGGTTGGATTTCATACTTATTTTGAAACCGCTGGTATCAATATGGACAATCGAAATTTCTTAGTATTCATAGCTCTTCCCCTCTCTCTTACACTATCTATTTCTCTCTCTCTTTCTCTTCCACCTCTCTCTCTATGTCTGTCTCTCTATCTCTGTCTGTCTGTCTGTCTGTCTGTCTGTCTGTCTGTCTCTCACTCTCTCTCTTTCTCTCTCTCTATATATATATAATGGCAACCTAAAAAGACAAACAAACACACAATGTGAGTTATCTCTGCTTTATTTCTGTTTTTTTCTGATGAGTATAAGTATGAAAATGTTAACATATATTGATTGTTTCCTGTAAACGAAACAGGTGCGTAAAAATGAAATTTGATATGTTGAAAGAATGATTGTTAAAACAAATATAACCTTGGAACTCGGAACTTGGACTATAGCGAAAGTGTTTATATATATATATATATATATATATATATATATATATATATATATATATATATATATATCACGTTTACACATCGGTTTCCGTTAGTTAACAAACATCATCGGGCCTAAAATGGATCGTTTATTTACAAATGTTTATCGTGAAAATCAAAAATAAAAAAACTATATATAAAGAATCTGGATTTTACACGTTAGCAAGGCTCATCAGAGATATGAGTAAATACGTTAATACGTAACAATATAAACATACGTACATTTGTTTTGCATTGGTTGTAATTTTTATTTTATAACCCCACAGTAATATATATATATATATATATATAATGTATGTATGTATGTATGTATGTATGTGTGTCCAAAGCGATATCTTTCAATAAAAGAATACACTCACTCAAATAAATATCTGAAAACATGTGCAACGTTGCAAACATCACACGTACTCAAAATTACAAAAATGAAAGAATATTTTGAAAAAAAAGAAAAAAAGAAAAAAAGAAAATATCTCTAAAAATTAGAAATTTAAGCCTCACTCTTTTCAAATGTACACTTTTGTCTCGGTGGACAATATTCTCTGCTCTCTATCTGCCTCTCTCTCTCTCTCTCTCTCTCTCCGTCTGTCTGTTTGTCTGTCTATCTGTCTCC
The DNA here is from genome assembly GCF_053919585.1 of Euprymna scolopes. Classification (NCBI taxonomy): domain Eukaryota; kingdom Metazoa; phylum Mollusca; class Cephalopoda; order Sepiida; family Sepiolidae; genus Euprymna; species Euprymna scolopes. The sequence goes on along the minus strand of NC_136521.1, from coordinate 3,856,182 downwards.
TATTTCTCTCTTTATCTCTCCTCCCTCTCTCTCTCACTCTCTCTCTTTATATATATATATATATATATATATATATATATATATATATATATGAGATTGTTGAATTTTTATTTATTTTTTATTAGCGATTAATTTCTTTCTTTTTCGCTCCCTGAGCGTTTTTTATAAGAAAGGAATTCTTTGCCCTTTGTTTACATTTTTTTTCGCCCACATTTAGGACGTATTACTTTTAATTAATAAATAATATATATATATATATATATATATATGTATATATATATATATATATATATATACATACTTACACCCCTTCCCCACTCTCTCTAATGTTTGATCATTGTAATTTCACAACCCGCCTTAGCAGCCAGCAACCAAATAGTGTAACGGTCAGAAGCGTTGACTGTCACCTAGACAATGGGGTTTCAATCTTAACTTTTTGTAGTTGCTAGTTTACCCGCACTGAAGAGCTGTGATATAGCTGAGCAGTTCGTCCGTGGATGACTATATATATATATATATATATATATATATATATATATATATATATATATATTAAAAGTTGTCCTAAGGTTAACCTCAAATTTCTTTTCCGGCCATTCGTTGGTGTTATTTCCCAAGAAACCTAACTAAAAGGAATTAAACAACAAACAACTTTCCTATTTGCTTCATACTTTTTCGATCGATGCCAAAACTTAACAAATAGATATTTTATAAACAATAAAAGATACAATTTTACGGACGCCATATATTTTTTATAAAGGTGGGGGAAGATTTTAAGAAAGATATATTGTATTTGGTGAAAATAAAGCATAATTCAAAAATTTTTTTAATCGTTCTTGGTTTTCTTTTGTAGCATTTTTGAACAAAAGAAATTGTTTTTTACACGGACATCATCACTTATCAAGGCCCAGAGGCCACTCGAGGATAAGGGTTAAAGAGTGTACAGCAGTCAATTGGACAATATAGTAATCGTTAGTAATGGAAATTCGGTAAATTTGTTAACTTAAGTAGAACGGCTTATCAAGAACTTGTTTACATTGGACTTGAAGGCGACCATATTGTAGGCAGCTGGAAAGCAGGAAAACGGAAGACAGTTCCACATGCATGCAGTTCTAAGAAAGAAACTTTATTCATGGAATCTACGTTCAGGTTTAGGCACAGATAAAGAGTGGGGGAGATTATTGATAGTGTTTTCAGCTAGACGAGTGTTTCTCGTGAAAGTTTGACGAGGGGGAACCATAGATTGAAGCTCAGTCGAACACTTTCCATGAAAATAACGATACACCATAGATATTATTATTCCTATTTACTTGCCTCCCCACAAGGGCAGAGTTAGACACAAGGTCGGTTTTTAATATGGGGAAAATCCAGCTCCCCAAACAGGGGCACTCTGAATAGAGACAAAAATAGTTGAAAACTTGCCTCAGTCCAGAAGGATTTCTCCGCCAATGATTGAGGACGGAAAAGGCAAAGTGTAGTACTAGAACACATACTACACTTTGCTCCTAGCCAAAAGTCTTTTATATTATTATTGATCACGGCCAAACTCATCAATGTGATGATAGTGTTGTGATAGTATTTTTTCTTTCATTTAACCAACTATGTGCATCGATGCCCTTTTTCCATTTATCAGGCATCATAGGGATGAAACGCCTTTGTTTCCTTGGATATGCTTCCTGCAGAATCTCTGTATATGGCTCACTTCACCACAATAACTAATATCTAATTATCTACCTGCCTCTTTACTTCTCTAGTTTTGTGTACTAGTCTCTCTAATTGATTTCCTCTTTTACGTTCGTTCTCTGTATTTCGGGGGCTGGTTGGACCCATAGTCTCAACTAGAATTTACTGTCTTATGTGACAAACCTCCATGGGCTTTTCTTTATACTCCTGCCTTATATCGAGCCAGACCTTCCATTTAACTTTTGCTTGTTCTCATAAGTTTGTTTTGCACATGTCATCTCATGTTAATTCACGAGATCCTGTATATCTTATAAATTTTTCTACTGTGTGTGTGTGTGACGCGGTTTATCTCAGCCTACAGGCAACCTACCCAGGCAAGTTAGGTACCGAAATGAAGCTTATGACTCAGCGAATGTTTTAGTGATATTTATTTCCATGTTTGGTGTATGGAAATGCAAAACAAAATGCAAAAAAATAACGATTTACTAAACAACGTTTTATTTACTGGATATTTTTCCGGTATTCACCGGAAGTTATTATCTCCCTTAGTAAGTTCGATTTACTGTGTGTGTGTGTGTGTGTGTGACTGACGCGGTTTATCTCAGCTTACAGGCAACCCACCCAGGCAAGTAAGGTACCGAAATGAAGCTTATGACCCAGCGGATGTTTTAGTGATATTTATATCCATGTTTGGTGTATGGAAATGCAAAAAAAAAAAAAAAAAAAAAAAATGCAAAACAATAACGATTTACTAAACAACGTTTTATTTACTGGATATTTTTCCGGTACAAGGACCCAAGTTTGCCCATCTGGCCAAACTTGGGTTTTTGTTGTTAAAAGGATTGGAACACCATTAACTCAATTATGCAGCTGACATCTATTCAATGTAGCCGCTTTCAGCCTCAATCACCGCCTCAATACAGGTCCGGAAATGGGAAAATGTATTTTTCACAAGCGCCAGCGGGAGCTCGGCGAATACTCGGCGAATGGCGGCGATCAGGTTGTCTGTAGTGTTGTGAGAGGTCATGTTGGTGTTGTATTCAACGTATTACCTAACGAAGTAATCTAGTGGGTTCAGGTCATGGGAGGAGGGTGGCAGTGAACTTCTTCTGAAGCCAAGCCTGAATCTCTTTGGACTTGTGGGTCTTGTGTCACACCCAGGATCTGCAAGCGGCCACCTAATTGCACATCCACGTACTTCGAAGTTGTGAGGTGGCATGGTTTCACCCTCACTTGAAACTTATTTTTTTTACACGGAAGTCACCACTTATCAAGGCCCGGAGGCCACTCGGGGATAAGGATTATTGCGTGTACAGTAATCAATGGGACGATATCGTAGAAATCGTTAGTAATGGAGATCTGATAAAGTGTCTTACTTAAGGGGCGGTTTATCAGGAATTTGTTTATGTTGGACTTGAAGATATCCAGGTTGTAGTCAGATGGGAAACAGGCAAACGAAAAAGAGTTCCACAGGCGAGCACTTCTAAGAAAGAAGCTTTGTTCATGTAAACTACACTAAAGACCATAATTATGGCCGGAAACTATTGAGCTTTGCCCTCAGGCGTTGATTTATTGTATTTGGTGAAAATAAAACAGAATTCAAAAAATTTATTGAGTTATCTTGTTTTTTTGTTTGTTGCATTTTTGAAAAAAAAATGTCCTTTTTATTATTATTTTTCCTATTTACGTTCTTCCCCACGAGGGCAGAGTTATACACAAGATCGGTTTTTAATGTGGGGAAAATCTAGCTCCCCAAACAGGGGCACTCTGGATAGGAAAAAAACTAAAAAAAATTGCCATCAGTTTAAAAAGGATTTCTCCTCCAATCGTCTTAAAATGTCAAATTATTATTATTATTATTATTATTATTATTATTATTATTATTATTATTATTATTATTTCTAGTACATACATAGGAGAGAGTGAAAGAAAGAAAGAAAGAAATATAGAGAGACAGATAGAGAGAAAGGGAGGGAGAGAGATAGAAATTGCTTTTAAAAATCTTCTTCATAACAATAACAACGTTTGCTCTCTAAAACTTGATTCCATCCGCCATAAATTATTGGCATGAATCTAATACTCTTTCGTGATTTTAAATATTTCATTTACATATCCATTCGTTTCCAAACTGTTTATTTTAAAACCCCTTCAGCTTAGCTGTGTAAATTGCATATTTGACTAGTTAACTTACTCGCTCACTACCATAGGGCCCTAATCAGTTTCTTAAGGAGTGCAATATTTAGTCTAATTTGTGAAATTTTAACAATGAGTATTAGATACTAATTAATATTGTCCAGTTTCTTTGGAGCTTTTTAATTGGGTTGTGCAGGGGGGCTTTTTAATTGGGTTGTGCAGGGGAGCTTTTTAATTGGGTTGTGCAGGGGAGCTCTTTAATTGAGTTGTGCAGCGGAGCTTTTTAATTGGGTTGTGAAGGGGAGCTTTTTAATTGGGTTGTACAGGGGAGCTTTTTAATTGGGTTGTACAGGGGAGCTTTTTAATTGGGTTGTACAGGGGAGCTTTTTAATTGGGTTGTGCAGGGGAGCTTTTTAATTGGGTTGTGCAGGGGAGCTTTTTAATTGGGTTGTGCAGGGGAGCTCTTTAATTGGGTTGTGCAGGGGAGCTCTTTAATTGGGTTGTACAGGGGAGCTTTTTAATTGGGTTGTGCAGGGGAGCTTTTTAATTGGGTTGTGCAGCGGAGCTCTTTAATTGGGTTGTACAGGGGAGCTTTTTAATTGGGTTGTACAAGGGAGCTTTTTAATTGGGTTGTGCAGGGGAGCTTTTTAATTGGGTTGTGCAGGGGAGCTCTTTAATTGGGTTGTACAGGGAAGCTTTTTAATTGGGTTGTGCAGGGGAGCTTTTTAATTGGGTTGTGCAGGGGAGCTTTTTAATTGGGTTGTGCAGGGGAGCTCTTTAATTGGGTTTTGCAGCGGAGCTCTTTAATTGGGTTGTGCAGGGGGGCTTTTTAATTGGGTTGTGCAGGGGAGCTTTTTAATTGGGTTGTGCAGGGGAGCTCTTTAATTGGGTTGTGCAGCGGAGCTTTTTAATTGGGTTGTGCAGGGGAGCTTTTTAATTGGGTTGTACAGGGGAGCTTTTTAATTGGGTTGTACAGGGGAGCTTTTTAATTGGGTTGTGCAGGGGAGCTTTTTAATTGGGTTGTGCAGGGGAGCTTTTTAATTGGGTTGTGCAGGGGAGCTCTTTAATTGGGTTGTGCAGGGGAGCTCTTTAATTGGGTTGTACAGGGGAGCTTTTTAATTGGGTTGTGCAGGGGAGCTCTTTAATTGGGTTGTGCAGCGGAGCTCTTTAATTGGGTTGTACAGGGGAGCTTTTTAATTGGGTTGTACAGGGGAGCTTTTTAATTGGGTTGTGCAGGGGAGCTTTTTAATTGGGTTGTGCAGGGGAGCTCTTTAATTGGGTTGTACAGGGGAGCTTTTTAATTGGGTTGTACAGGGGAGCTTTTTAATTGGGTTGTGCAGGGGAGCTTTTTAATTGGGTTGTGCAGGGGAGCTTTTTAATTGGGTTGTGCAGGGGAGCTCTTTAATTGGGTTTTGCAGCGGAGCTCTTTAATTGGGTTGTACAGGGGAGCTTTTTAATTGGGTTGTACAGGGGAGCTTTTTAATTGGGTTGTGCAGGGGAGCTTTTTAATTAGGTTGTGCAGGGGAGCTCTTTAATTGGGTTGTGCAGGGGAGCTTTTTAATTGGGTTGTGCAGGGGAGCTTTTTAATTGGGTTGTGCAGGGTAGCTTTTTAATTGGGTTGTGCAGGGGAGCTCTTTAATTGGGTTGTGCAGGAGAGCTCTTTAATTGGGTTGTACAGGGGAGCTTTTTAATTGGGTTGTACAGGGGAGCTTTTTAATTGGGTTGTGCAGGGGAGCTTTTTAATTGGGTTGTGCAGGGGAGCTTTTTAATTGGGTTGTGCAGGGGAGCTCTTTAATTGGGTTTTGCAGCGGAGCTATTTAATTGGGTTGTACAGGGGAGCTTTTTAATTGGGTTGTACAGGGGAGCTTTTTAATTGGGTTGTGCAGGGGAGCTTTTTAATTGCGTTGTGCAGGGGAGCTCTTTAATTGGGTTGTGCAGGGGAGCTTTTTAATTGGGTTGTGCAGGGGAGCTTTTTAATTGGGTTGTGCAGGGGAGCTTTTTAATTGGGTTGTGCAGGGGAGCTTTTTAATTGGGTTGTGCAGGGGAGCTCTTTAATTGAGTTGTGCAGGGGAGCTTTTTAATTGGGTTGTGCAGGGGAGCTCTTTAATTGGGTTGTGCAGGGGAGCTTTTTAATTGGGTTGTGCAGGGGAGCTCTTTAATTGGGTTGTGCAGGAGAGCTTTTTAATTGGGTTGTGCAGGGGAGCTTTTTAATTGGGTTGTGCAGGGGAGCTTTTTAATTGGGTTTTGCAGGGGAGCTTTTTAATTGGGTTGTGCAGGGGAGCTCTTTAATTGGGTTGTGCAGGGGAGCTTTTTAATTGGGTTGTGCAGGGGAGCTCTTTAATTGGGTTTTGCAGCGGAGCTCTTTAATTGGGTTGTACAGGGGAGCTTTTTAATTGGGTTGTACAGGGGAGCTTTTTAATTGGGTTGTGCAGGGGAGCTTTTTAATTGGATTATGCAGGGGAGCTCTTTAATTGGGTTGTACAGGGGAGCTTTTTAATTGGGTTGTGCAGGGGAGCTGTTTAATTGGGTTGTGCAGGGGAGCTCTTTAATTGGGTTGTACAGGGGAGCTTTTTAATTGGGTTGTACAGGGGAGCTTTTTAATTGGGTTGTGCAGGGGAGCTTTTTAATTGGGTTGTGCAGGGGAGCTCTTTAATTGGGTTGTACAGGGGAGCTTTTTAATTGGGTTGTACAGGGGAGCTTTTTAATTGGGTTGTACAGGGGAGCTTTTTAATTGGGTTGTGCAGGGGAGCTTTTTTATTGGGTTGTGCAGGGGAGCTCTTAAATTGGGTTGTGCAGGGGAGATTTTTAATTGGGTTGTGCAGGGGAGCTCTTTAATTGGGTTGTGCAAGGCAGCTCTTTAATTGGGTTGTGCAGGGGAGCTTTTTAATTGGGTTGTGCAGGGGAGCTCTTTAATTGGGTTGTGCAGGGGAGCTTTTAATTGGGTTGTACAGGGGAGCTTTTTAATTGGGTTGTACAGGGGAGCTTTTTAATTGGGTTGTGCAGGGGAGCTTTTTAATTGGGTTGTGCAGGGGAGCTTATTAATTTGGTTGTGCAGGGGAGCTTTTCAATTGGGTTGTGCAGGGGAGCTTTTTAATTGGGTTGTGCAGGGGAGCTTTTTAATTGGGTTGTGCAGGGGAGTTTTTTAATTGGGTTGTGCAGGGGAGCTTTTTAATTGGGTTGTGCAGGGGAGCTTTTTAATTGGGTTGTGCAGGGGAGCTTTTTAATTGGGTTGTGCAGGGGAGCTTTTTAATTGCGTTGTGCAGGGGAGCTTTTTAATTGGGTTGTGCAGGGGACCTCTTTAATTGGGTTGTACAGGGGAGCTCTTTAATTGGGTTGTGCAGGGGAGCTTTTTAATTGGGTTGTGCAGGGGAGCTTTTTAATTGGGTTGTGCAGGGGAGCTCTTTAATTGGGTTGTGCAGGGGAGCTTTTTAATTGGGTTGTGCAGGGGAGCTTTTTAATTGGGTTGTACAGGGGAGCTTTTTAATTGGGTTGTGCAGGGGAGCTTTTTAATTGGGTTGTGCAGGGGAGCTTTTTAATTGGGTTGTGCAGGGGAGCTTTTTAATTGGGTTGTGCAGGGGAGCTTTTTAATTGTGTTGTGCAGGGGAGCTATTTAATTGGGTTGTGCAGGGGAGCTTTTTAATTGGGTTGTGCAGGGGAGCTTTTTAATTGGGTTGTGCAGGGGAGCTTTTTAATTGGGTTGTACAGGGGAGCTTTTTAATTGGGTTGTGCAGGGGAGCTTTTTAATTGGGTTGTACAGGGGAGCTTTTTAATTGGGTTGTGCAGGGGAGCTTTTTAATTGGGTTGTGCAGGGGAGCTTTTTAATTGGGTTGTGCAGGGGAGCTTTTTAATTGGGTTGTGCAGGGGACCTTTTTAATTGGGTTGTGCAGGGGAGCTTTTTAATTGGGTTGTGCAGGGGAGCTTTTTAATTGGGTTGTGCAGGGGAGCTCTTTTATTGGGTTGTACAGGGGAGCTTTTTAATTGGGTTGTGCAGGGGAGCTTTTTAATTGGGTTGTGCAGGGGAGCTCTTAAATTGGGTTGTGCAGGGGAGATTTTTAATTGGGTTGTGCAGGGGAGCTCTTTAATTGGGTTGTGCAAGGCAGCTCTTTAATTGGGTTGTGCAGGGGAGCTTTTTAATTGGGTTGTGCAGGGGAGCTTTTTAATTGGGTTGTGCAGGGGAGCTCTTTAATTGGGTTGTACAGGGGAGCTTTTTAATTGGGTTGTACAGGGGAGCTTTTTAATTGGGTTGTGCAGGGGAGCTTTTTAATTGGGTTGTGCAGGGGAGCTCTTAAATTGGGTTGTGCAGGGGAGATTTTTAATTGGGTTGTGTAGGGGAGCTCTTTAATTGGGTTGTGCAAGGCAGCTCTTTAATTGGGTTGTGCAGGGGAGCTTTTTAATTGGGTTGTGCAGGGGAGCTTTTTAATTGGGTTGTGCAGGGGATCTTTTTAATTGGGTTGTGCAGGGGAGCTTTTTAATTGGGTTGTGCAGGGGACCTCTTTAATTGGGTTGTACAGGGGAGCTCTTTAATTGGGTTATGCAGGGGAGCTTTTTAATTGGGTTGTGCAGGGGAGCTTTTTAAATGGGTTGTGCAGGGGAGCTCTTTAATTGGGTTGTGCAGGGGAGCTTTTTAATTGGGTTGTGCAGGGGAGCTTTTTAATTGGGTTGTACAGGGGAGCTTTTTAATTGGGTTGTGCAGGGGAGCTTTTTAATTGGGTTGTGCAGGGGAGCTTTTTAATTGGGTTGTGCAGGGAAGCTTTTTAATTGGGTTGTGCAGGGGAGCTTTTTAATTGGGTTATGCAGGGGAGCTTTTTAATTGGGTTGTGCAGGGGAGCTTTTTAATTGGGTTGTGCAGGGGAGCTTTTTAATTGGGTTGTGCAGGGGAGCTTTTTAATTGGGTTGTGCAGGGGAGCTTTTTAATTGGGTTGTACAGGGGAGCTTTTTAATTGGGTTGTGCAGGGGAGCTTTTTAATTGGGTTGTGCAGGGGAGCTTTTTAATTGGGTTGTGCAGGGGAGCTTTTTAATTGGGTTGTGCAGGGGAGCTTTTTAATTGGGTTGTGCAGGGGAGCTTTTTAATTGGGTTGTGCAGGGGAGCTTTTTAATTGGGTTGTGCAGGGGAGCTTTTTAATTGGGTTGTGCAGGGGAGCTTTTTAATTGGGTTGTGCAGGGGAGCTCTTTAATTGGGTTGTACAGGGGAGCTTTTTAATTGGGTTGTACAGGGGAGCTTTTTAATTGGGTTGTCCAGGGGAGCTCTTAAATTGGGTTGTGCAGGGGAGATTTTTAATTGGGTTGTGCAGGGGAGCTCTTTAATTGGGTTGTGCAAGGCAGCTCTTTAATTGGGTTGTGCAGGGGAGCTTTTTAATTGGGTTGTGCAGGGGAGCTTTTTAATTGGGTTGTGCAAGGAAGCTCTTTAATTGGGTTGTACAGGGGAGCTTTTTAATTGGGTTGTACAGGGGAGCTTTTTAATTGGGTTGTGCAGGGGAGCTTTTTAATTGGGTTGTGCAGGGGAGCTCTTAAATTGGGTTGTGCAGGGGAGATTTTTAATTGGGTTGTGCAGGGGAGCTCTTTAATTGGGTTGTACAAGGCAGTTCTTTAATTGGGTATTGCAGGGGAGCTTTTTAATTGGGTTGTGCAGGGCAGCTCTTTAATTGGCTTGTGCAGGGGAGCTTTTTAATTGGGTTGTACAGGGGAGCATTTTAATTGGGTTGTGCAGGGGAGCTCTTTAATTGGGTTGTACAGGGGAGCTTTTTAATTGGGTTGTGCAGGGGAGCTTTTTAATTGGGTTGTACAGGGGAGCTTTTTAATTGGGTTGTGCAGGGGAGCTTTTTAATTGGGTTGTGCAGGGGAGCTTTTTAATTGGGTTGTGCAGGGGACCTTTTTAATTGGGTTGTACAGGGGAGCTCTTTAATTGGGTTGTGCAGGGGAGCTTTTTATATGGGTTGTGCAGGGGAGCTTTTTAATTGGGTTGTACAGGGGAGCTTTTTAATTGGGTTGTGCAGGGGAACTTTTTAATTGGGTTGTACAGGGGAGCTTCTTAATTGGGTTGTGCAGGGGAGCTTTTTAATTGGGTTGTGCAGGGGAGCTTTTTAATTGGGTTGTACAGGGGAGATTTTTAATTGGGTTGTGCAGGGAAGCTTTTTAATTGGGTTGTGCAGGGGAGCTCTTTAATTGGGTTGTACAGGGGAGCTTTTTAATTGGGTTGTACAGGGGGGCTTTTTAATTGGGTTGTGCAGGGGAGCTTTTTAATTGGATTGTGCAGGGGAGCTTTTTAATTGGGTTGTGCAGGGGAGCTTTTTAATTGGGTTGTACAGGGGAGCTTTTTGATTGGGTTGTACAGGGGAGCTTTTTAATTGGGTTGTGCAGGGGAGCTCTCTAATTGGGTTGTGCAGGGGAGCTTTTTAATTGGGTTGTGCAGGGGAGCTCTTTAATTGGGTTGTACAGGGGAGCTTTTTAATTGGGTTGTGCAGGGGAGCTCTTTAATTGGGTTGTGCAGGGGAGCTTTTTAATTGGGTTGTACAGGGGAGCTTTTTAATTTGGTTGTGCAGGGGAGCTTTTTAATTGGGTTGTGCAGGGGAGCTTTTTTATTGGGTTGTGCAGGGGAGCTTTTTAATTGGGTTGTAGACGGGAGCTCTTTAATTGGGTTTTGCAGCGGAGCTCTTTAATTGGGTTGTAGAGGGAAGCTTTTTAATTGGGTTGTGCAGGGGAGCTTTTTAATTGGGTTGTGCAGGGGAGCTTTTTAATTGGGTTGTTCACGGGAGCTCTTTAATTGGGTTTTGCAGCGGAGCTTTTTAATTGGGTTTTGCAGCGGAGCTCTTTAATTGGGTTGTACAGGGGAGCTTTTTAATTGGGTTGTGCAGGGGAGCTTTTTAATTGGGTTGTGCAGGGGAGCTCTTTAATTGGGTTTTGCAGCGGAGCTTTTTAATTGGGTTGTGCAGGGCAGCTCTTTAATTGGGTTGTGCAGGGGAGCTTTTTAATTGGGTTGTGCAGGGGAGCTTTTTACTTGGGTTGTACAGGGGAGCTTTTTGATTGGGTTGTACAGGGGAGCTTTTTAATTGGGTTGTGCAGGGGAGCTCTCTAATTGGGTTGTGCAGGGGAGCTTTTTAATTGGGTTGTGCAGGGGAGCTCTTTAATTGGGTTGCACAGGGGAGCTTTTTAATTGGGTTGTGCAGGGGAGCTTTTTAATTGGATTGTGCAGGGGAGCTTTTTAATTGGGTTGTACAGGGGAGCTTTTTAATTGGGTTGTGCAGGGGAGCTTTTAAATTGGGTTGTACAGGGGAGCTTTTTTATTGGGTTGTACAGGGGAGCTCTTTAATTGGGTTGTGCAGGGGAGCTTTTTAATTGGGTTGTGCAGGGGAGCTTTTTAATTGGGTTGTGCAGGGGAGCTTTTTAATTGGGTTGTGCAGGGGAGCTCTTTAATTGGGTTGTGCATGGGGAGCTCTGTAATTGGGTTGTACAGGGGAGCTTTTTAATTGGGTTGTACAGGGGAGCTCTTTAATTGGGTTGTACAGGGGAGCTTTTTAATTGGGTTGTACAGGGGAGCTCTTTAATTGGGTTGTACAGGGGAGCTCTTTAATTGGGTTGTGCAGGGGAGCTCTTTAATTGGGTTGTACAGGGGAGCTCTTTAATTGGGTTGTACAGGGGAGCTTTTTAATTGGGTTGTGCAGGGGATCTCTTTTTAATTGGGTTGTACAGGGAAGCTTTTTAATTGGGTTGTGCAGGGGAGCTTTTTAATTGGGTTGTGCAGGGGAGCTTTTTAATTGGGTTGTGCAGGGGAGCTTTTTAATTGGGTTGTGCAGGGGAGCTTTTTAATTGGGTTGTGCAGCGGAGCTCTTTAATTGGGTTGTGCAGGGGAGCTTTTTAATTAGGTTGTGCAGGGGAGATTTTTAATTGGGTTGTACAGGGGAGCTTTTTAATTGGGTTGTGCAGGGGAGCTTTTTAATTGGGTTGTACAGGGGAGCTTTTTAATTGGGTAGTGCAGGGGAGCTTTTTAATTGGGTTGTGCAGGGGAGCTCTTTAATTGGGTTGTACAGGGGAGCTTTTTAATTGGGTTATACAGGGGGGCTTTTTAATTGGGTTGTGCAGGGGAGCTTTTTAATTGGATTGTGCAGGGGAGCTTTTTAATTGGGTTGTGCAGGGGAGCTTTTTAATTGGGTTGTACAGGGGATCTTTTTGATTGGGTTGTACAGGGGAGCTTTTTAATTGGGTTGTGCAGGGGAGCTCTTTAATTGGGTTGTGCAGGGGAGCTTTTTAATTGGGTTGTGCAGGGGAGCTCTTAAATTGGGTTGTACAGGGGAGCTTTTTAATTGGGTTGTGCAGGGGAGCTATTTAATTGGGTTGTGCAGGGGAGCTTTTTAATTGGGTTGTACAGGGTAGCTTTTTAATTGGGTTGTGCAGGGGAGCTTTTTAATTGGGTTGTACAGGGGAGCTTTTTTATTGGGTTTTGCAGCGGAGCTCTTTAATTGGGTTGTACAGGGGAGCTTTTTAATTGGGTTGTGCAGGGGAGCTTTTTAATTGGGTTGTGCAGGGGAGCTCTTTAATTGGGTTTTGCAGCGGAGCTTTTTAATTGGGTTTTGCAGCGGAGCTCTTTAATTGGGTTGTACAGGGGAGCTTTTTAATTGGGTTGTGCAGGGGAGCTTTTTAATTGAGTTGTGCAGGGGAGCTCTTTAATTGGGTTTTGCAGCGCAGCTTTTTAATTGGGTTGTACAGGGGAGCTTTTTAATTGGGTTGTGCAGGGGAGCTTTTAAATTGGGTTGTACAGGGGAGCTTTTTAATTGGGTTGTACAGGGGAGCTCTTTAATTGGGTTGTGCAGGGGAGCTTTTTAATTGGGTTTTGCAGGGGAGCTTTTTAATTGGGTTGTGCAGGGGGAGCTTTTTAATTGGGTTGTGCAGGGGAGCTTTTTAATTGGGTTGTGCAGGGGAGCTCTTTAATTGGGTTGTACAGGGGAGCTTTTTAATTGGGTTGTACAGGGGAGCTCTTTAATTGGGTTGTACAGGGGAGCTCTTTAATTGGGTTGTGCAGGGGAGCTCTTTAATTGGGTTGTACAGGGGAGCTCTTTAATTGGGTTGTACAGGGGAGCTTTTTAATTGGGTTGTGCAGGGGATCTCTTTTTAATTGGGTTGTACAGGGAAGCTTTTTAATTGGGTTGTGCAGGGGAGCTTTTTAATTGGGTTGTGCAGGGGAGCTTTTTAATTGGGTTGTGCAGGGGAGCTTTTTAATTGGGTTGTGCAGGGGAGCTTTTTAATTGGGTTGTGCAGCGGAGCTCTTTAATTGGGTTGTGCAGGGGAGCTTTTTAATTAGGTTGTGCAGGGGAGCTTTTTAATTGGGTTGTACAGGGGAGCTTTTTAATTGGGTTGTGCAGGGGAGCTTTTTAATTGGGTTGTACAGGGGAGCTTTTTAATTGGGTAGTGCAGGGGAGCTTTTTAATTGGGTTGTGCAGGGGAGCTCTTTAATTGGGTTGTACAGGGGAGCTTTTTAATTGGGTTATACAGGGGGGCTTTTTAATTGGGTTGTGCAGGGGAGCTTTTTAATTGGATTGTGCAGGGGAGCTTTTTAATTGGGTTGTGCAGGGGAGCTTTTTAATTGGGTTGTACAGGGGATCTTTTTGATTGGGTTGTACAGGGGAGCTTTTTAATTGGGTTGTGCAGGGGAGCTCTTTAATTGGGTTGTGCAGGGGAGCTTTTTAATTGGGTTGTGCAGGGGAGCTCTTAAATTGGGTTGTACAGGGGAGCTTTTTAATTTGGTTGTGCAGGGGAGCTATTTAATTGGGTTGTGCAGGGGAGCTTTTTAATTGGGTTGTACAGGGTAGCTTTTTAATTGGGTTGTGCAGGGGAGCTTTTTAATTGGGTTGTACAGGGGAGCTTTTTTATTGGGTTTTGCAGCGGAGCTCTTTAATTGGGTTGTACAGGGGAGCTTTTTAATTGGGTTGTGCAGGGGAGCTTTTTAATTGGGTTGTGCAGGGGAGCTCTTTAATTGGGTTTTGCAGCGGAGCTCTTTAATTGGGTTGTACAGGGGAGCTTTTTAATTGGGTTGTGCAGGGGAGCTTTTTAATTGGGTTGTGCAGGGGAGCTCTTTAATTGGGTTTTGCAGCGCAGCTTTTTAATTGGGTGTTACAGGGGAGCTTTTTAATTGGGTTGTGCAGGGGAGCTTTTAAATTGGGTTGTACAGGGGAGCTTTTTAATTGGGTTGTACAGGGGAGCTCTTTAATTGGGTTGTGCAGGGGAGCTTTTTAATTGGGTTTTGCAGGGGAGCTTTTTAATTGGGTTGTGCAGGGGGAGCTTTTTAATTGGGTTGTGCAGGGGAGCTTTTTAATTGGGTTGTGCAGGGGAGCTCTTTAATTGGGTTGTGCATGGGGAGCTCTGTAATTGGGTTGTACAGGGGAGCTTTTTAATTGGGTTGTACAGGGGAGCTTTTTAATTGGGTTGTACAGGGGAGCTTTTTAATTGGGTTGTACAGGGGAGCTCTTTAATTGGGTTGTACAGGGGAGCTCTTTAATTGGGTTGTGCAGGGGAGCTCTTTAATTGGGTTGTACAGGGGAGCTCTTTAATTGGGTTGTGCAGGGGAGCTTTTTAATTGGGTTGTACAGGGGAGCTTTTTAATTGGGTTGTGCAGGGGACCTTTTTATTGGGTTGTGAAGGGGAGCTTTTTAATTGGGTTGTGCAGGGGAGCTTTTTAATTGGGTTGTACAGGGCAGCTCTTTAATTGGGTTGTGAAGGGGAGCTTTTTAATTGGGTTGTGCAGGGGAGCTCTTTAATTGGGTTGTGCAGGGGAGCTCTTTAATTGGGTTGTACAGGGGAGCTTTTTAATTGGGTTGTGCAGGGGAGCTTTTTAATTGGGTTGTGCAGGGGGCGTAATACATGCACAACCACTCATTAAATATTCAAATTTAATATTCAATTAAATCTATGTGATAATCCGAGGGTGCTAGGTCAATAGAATATAAAGAATGAGGCAAGATTTCCCAACCAAATTCTCTTTGAGTCACTTGTGGTGTGTGACAACGAGCATTATCATGATGGAAGATGACTTCCTTTTTTGTTGAATAAAGAAGGTCATTTTTTTCAGGTCAATAGGGGTGAGAATATTGCAGAAAAACGTAAATCATAGTTTAATAACATGAATGAAAAAAATTATAAATTGATTACGTTTGAGTAATAATAATATGCATAAAATAAATTACAACGGTTTTTAATGTAACCCACCTGGTACTGGCCAGGCTCAACGTTGCTTAACTTCAGTGATCTATCAAGCAGCGGTGTTTCAACGTAATTGTGCAGTTTACCTATCAACTAGCTTATAAATACATCGCCTGCAAAATTCTTAAGGTTTCGATATGAAATATCAATCTAACTCACACCTAATTTCAACACGTGGTGTAAACAAGGCTGTCTAGATGGTTTAGTAATCCTCGAAGTAAGTTATAGTCTGAGGGAGCTAGGTCAGGAGAATATGCTGGATGAGACAAAATTTCCCAATCAAACTCCCTTAGAAAAATTTCGACCTGTAACGTTGTGTGAGGATGAACCTTATCATGATGGAAGATGACTCCCTTTCTGTTGAATAAAAAGGCCGATTTCGGGTCAACGTAGATAGAATAGTGCAGAAAGGATATTTTTATTGTGACACCATCACTAGATGGGTTGCCTACCACGGTTTAAGAGAGTCTCATCTGCCCTTGAGAGAAGGATAGACGGCGCTAGTTTCTCAACCTTGTATATTACCTCGCCGTACATACAACGCCTCGTCTTCCCAAATGGTCACCTATCTGGTACTGGCCAGGCTCAACGTGGCTTAACTTCAGTGATCTGGCGAGGACTGGTGTGTCAACGTAACGAGGCAGTATACTTGCCAACGAGCAATATAAAAATGTAAAATTCTTTAGATTATATGTGGTGTAAACAAGGCTGTCTAAATGGTTTTGAAATCCTCGAAGTAAGTGATAATCCGAGGGATCCAGGCGTAGAGAATATGCAGGATGAGGAAAAATTTCCAGACAAAATTCTCTTAGAAAAATTTCGACCTGTAACGTTGTGTGAAGACTGGCATTATCATGATGGAAGATGACTTCCTTTTTTTCGAATAAAGAAGGTCGTATTTGGGTCAACATGAGTGAGAATATTTCAGAAAAATATAATAATTAATAATCTGACAGAAAATATATATAATTTATATATGAAAAAATAAATATGCAGATATTAATATACATATTAAATATAATATTTAATAATCAGACAGAAAATATATATAATTTATATATGAAAAAATAAATATGCAGATATTAATATACATATAAAATATAATATTTAATAATCTGACAGAAAATATATATAATTTATATATGAAAAAAAAATAAATATGCAGATATTAATATACATATAAAATATAATATTTAATAATCTGACAGAAGATATATATAATTTATATATGAAAAAATAAATATGCAGATATTAATATACATTAAAATATAATATTTAATAACCTGACAGAAGATATATATAATTTATATATGAAAAAATAAATATGCAGATATTAATATACATTAAAATATAATATTTAATAACCTGACAGAAGATATATATAATTTATATATGAAACAATAAATATGCAGATATTAATATACATATAAAATACAATATTTAATAATCTGACAGAAAATATATATAATTTATATATGAAAAAATAAATATGCAGATATTAATATACATATTAAATATAATATTTAATAATCAGACAGAAAATATATATAATTTATATATGAAAAAATAAATATGCAGATATTAATATACATATAAAATATAATATTTAATAATCTGACAGAAAATATATATAATTTATATATGAAAAAATAAATATGCAGATATTAATATACATATAAAATATAATATTTAATAATCTGACAGAAAATATATATAATTTATATATGAAAAAATAAATATGCAGATATTAATATACATATTAAATATAATATTTAATAATCAGACAGAAAATATTTATAATTTATATATGAAAAAATAAATATGCAGATATTAATATACATATAAAATATAATATTTAATAATCTGACAGAAGATATATATAATTTTTATATGAAAAAATAAATATGCAGATATTAACATACATTAAAATATAATATTTAATAACCTGACAGAAGATATATATAATTTATATATGAAAAAATAAATATGCAGATATTAATATACATATAAAATATAATATTTAATAATCTGACAGAAAATATATATAATTTATATATGAAAAAATAAATATGCAGATATTAATATACATATAAAATATAATATTTAATAACCTGACAGAAAATATATATAATTTATATATGAAAAATAAATATGCAGCTATTAATGTATATAAAAATATAATATTTAATAATCAGACAGAAAATATATATAATTTATATATGAAAAAATAAATATGCAGATATTAATATACATATAAAATATAATATTTAATAACCTTACAGAAAATATATATAATTTATATATGAAAAAATAAATATGCAGATATTAATATACATATAACATATAATATCTAATAACCTGACAGAAAATATATATAATTTATATATGAAAAAATAAATATGCAGATATTAATATACATATAAAATATAATATTTAATAACCTTACAGAAGATATATATAATTTATATATGAAAAAATAAATATGCAGATATTAATATACATATAAAATATAATATTTAATAACCTGACAGAAGATATATATAATTTATATATGAAAAAATAAATATGCAGATATTAATATACATATAAAATATAATATTTAATAACCTGACAGAAGATATATATAATTTATATATGAAAAAATAAATATGCAGATATTAATATACATATAAAATATAATATTTAATAATCTGACAAAAGATATATATAATTTATATATGAAAAAATAAATATGCAGATATTAATATACATATAAAATATAATATTTAATAATCTGACAGAAAATATATATAATTTATATATGAACAAATAAAACCATTAAGAAACCTGATTTTTCTTCTTTGTGAAACCACAGAACAACGACTTTATATTTTCCAAATATAAATTTATTTCAGCTGTCTTAATGGTATTCACAGGAGTCTGCCTACGTATCTACATGCTTGCCCTTTTCTAGTCGCGCTTCCTGGATTTGAAGAGCTTGTCTGTTCGCTGTGGTGACCAATCTCAAACTCCCGACTGATTAAACTTCTTGTCTCTTTGACCTGTCAGTTCCGGTGACGTAGCTGATTAAAATACACATCTCCTTAAAGTGACTTTCTGTGTCACATACGCAACTGCTCAAGATCGATCTAGTTATTTTTTTAATATTTAACTAAGCAATGAATGATTTTTTAATGATCCGAAAAAAAGTTATACATTAATAATGGTGATATGTTTAAGTAATAAAAATATGTATAAATTATACTGATTTTAAAACTAAAAACTTCTAAAATCTGGCAAAAACTTCTAAAAACTTCTAAAAACTTCTAAAAACTTTTAAAATCTGGCAAAAACTTCTAAAAACTGGCAAAAACTTTTAAAATCTGGCAAAAACTTCTAAAAACTGGCAAAAACTTTTAAAATCTGGCAAAAACTTCTAAAAACTTCTAAAAACTTCTAAAAACTGGCAAAAACTTTTAAAATCTGGCAAAAACTTCTAAAAACTGGCAAAAACTTTTAAAATCTGGCAAAAACTTCTAAAAACTTCTAAAATCTGGCAAAAGCTTCTAAAAACTGGCAAAATCTTTTGTAACGATCTGATGAATCAAAACATATTTTTTTAGGTCAATTATTAATTAGTAATTATGATAATAACATTCATTTTATTGATTCCTCATTTTATGTTGCAAAATTTTTGAGCTAATAGGGGATAGGGTCCCTGACAGTCGGAAGATTCTATTTACAAATGATGCTACTAGGAACTGACGAATCAAATTAATTCACGCTCTGCTACCAACCAATCAGAAACCAGAATTGCTCCATAAAAATTAAACCTTTTCTGTAGCAACTTCTCATATGTTTTCTTCGTTTCAACACGGGAAGAATCTTTTTTGCTCTGTGGCTTCCAACCCAAGAACTATCTACTGAGAACCAGTCACCTCTAGGACTTGTATAGAACAACTAACCATTGGAAACTGTTCTATCTACTGACAACCAGTCACTCGCAGGACTTGTGTAGAACAACTAAATATCGGAAATTGTTCTGAAACTAAATATGACTTACAACTCCATATTTTATATTTAGAAAAAAATAGGGTTTGATTAGTTAAATAGCAGACGTACTTGCACTCGATAAAAATGTTGCGAGATCATGGATATATGAAATCAATAACCACTCTGGATGTTTGTCGAAGATCCCCATAACAAAAAACTATGCTTCTCCCCCAAAACAGGCAGACAAAATACTCGTAAAACACCTTTTATTACATAGAAAGTGCCTTCAATAAGTTTCCAGACTTTTTGTACAGAGATTTAAAATTATTGTCATAGACTCTTGAAAATTCAGTATGTTATTACTATACATATTAGATGATTGACCATGATTTATGATTTCACGTTCAAATGAATTGGAATACACTCTACTAAAGCCTGATTGTCACAGCTGGTGAATTCCCAAAGTACAACTTGGACCTGTAGACTAGAATCTTTATTTCAATTATGATCAAAATTCAATACATTATGTTCATTTAAGAAAGTATCGAAAAATTACAGCTTAAGCTTAAGGAGTTTTAAGAAGAAGTTGAAATTCAGGTACAGTTTAGCTATAAAGACATTACACAGTTTTAAACCTCTTTTAATTTGGATTTTAATGATCCTGGCAACACCGGATAGATCTTCTAATATATGTGACAAAGGGCAAGGTTATATATATATATATATATATAATCGCCGTGTTAGATTATGCGTTTTAGAGAGAAAACATTTTAAATTTCATTTTCTTTTAGTCAACAGAAGATTTAACTTGTTTTTTTTTGTTTTACTTATCGCTGGGCTGAGAGAACTTACAGAGAAAGAAAGGTCGAACCTGTAATGACGGAAAGAGAGGGTGGAGGGAGAAAGAGATGGGATGAGAGAGCCGAAGAAAAGGCTTAACAGGGCTCAATACCTCGTAAGGATGAGTCAGCCACCTGATAAGGTCACGGGTTAGTGGCCCACTGCCTGACCTTTTTTGGTTCCGGGGATGCTTACTGCCAAAAAAGTAAACAAAGATAAAGAGAAGCAAGCAAAATACGAAAAAAAAAGGAGAAAAGATAAATAGCATAGGAGTTAGAAGCATCGGCTATTGTCTCGGTGGCAAAGTTCAGATCCCAGCTTGAAGCACTGAAGAGCTGTGATACAGCGAAACAGTTTGTGTGTGCACCTCTGAATTATGTCCCCTTTCTTGGGTTGAGCATACTAGTGAGTGAAATAACGAATTGCCACTAATGCAATGCTCGTTGTGTAAACAAACGGAGCTTACAACGTTTGATAATGTTTATCATTGTGGTTTCACCTTATTTACTTAGCAACAACCAAATGTCATGTTGATGTTTTCTTTTGAAATAAACAGACTCTATTTCTATTCTAGACTTTGGAATTCCCTTCCTGCTGCCTGCTTCCCTGGCTTTACTGCCCCAAATAGTAGCCCTTTACGGTCAAGTGGCGATATGCTTTGTAAGGGGTGAACATGAGTTAAAAAAAAAAGAAAAAAAGAAAAAAACTCCAGCCAAACTGGGTAATATAACAAAAAGATAATATACTAAGAACCCAGAAGCATTTAAGTAAAACATATACTTACACAAAGATAATAAATAGTGTTGGGACGATTAATCAGAATCGGAATCGGTATCGGAATCAGAAAAATTTGTCTCTATTTTCCGATGCCAAAAACGATTCCTTTAATGTTTTTTTTATTTGATTTTGTTTAAAAATCAATATCTTCCACTGTTGACAGCAGCAATAAAATAATAAATATGTATTGATTTGAAACTTCCAGTAAAACTAACATCTTTAGATCGCCTCCTTACAAATGTGATTTAAAGTTTGAGAAAAGAATTTAACGTGTTTTTACGGTAATCGAGATAACTTATCCATTTTATAATTCAATATTTAGAGATTTTTAAAAATATCGAAATCGGAATCGTTAATTGTATCGGATTCAGAAATTTAGTACGGAATCGGTAATTGTGCTGGAATCAGGAAAAATATTGGAATCGTCCCATCACTAATCTATTATATAAATCTCACCTGTTTGTTTAAATGTCTGTATGTATGTATGTGTGTATGTGTGTGTATGTATGTCTGCCTAAACCTTTCGACAGAGGCGACAGATTTTCACGAGATCGGTATTGTTTCAAAGCTCGACCCTTTGGACGACAAATATCGAAAAATTGGCTAAAACATTAATTCCTTCACCCTCAGCTGGGCACTTTTCTACAAGGATGGGTCACTTTTTTCGCCGATATTTTAAAAAGTCATTCCCTTTTTTCGATTGACTACCTTTAATTTTAACCTTCGCCACTTCCGGTTTGGTGATGGACGCAACGGCAAAGACATCACTTTTTTCCACGTTCTTTTCCTCCTTCGCAGTACGGGTTCGATCCTGCCTGCCTACTACCACTTTTTAAAATTTTTATCTTTATTTTTTGCTCAAAATTATCCTCCAAACACCCAGGCAACGCCAGGAACCCAGGCTAGCAATAAATAAAAAAAAAAACAAAACAAATCTTGATTAAATTTTATTTATTAAACATAAAAATGTCAGGAACTTTACACACCCTAGTGTAAACTTGGGGAAGTTATGAAGCAAACTAGAAATAGGTAATAGTGATCGTTTTTCATGAAAACAACTCGTTGTGCATATTCAACAAATAAACGTTTCTTCTGTTTTACTGGATGTCTACCAGGTGGAGTTGCAACGGCTCTTCAGGTAACTGTAGATCTTGGGGTGGCTGGCGAATCGGTTATAGAGAGCCATCAATTTGGGATAGCTGCTGAACATGTTCTGGTTCTCCCTGAACATGTTCTCCATGCAACAATAGAACATCATGTCGCACCACATCATCTGGAAAAAAAAAAACGTTTACACATGTGCTGGCTTGCCATACCCTTTTCCACTCTATTATCGGCGATCTACGACTTATATAATTGTTGGTGTGGCACTCTTACAGATTCTGACAATGGGCTATTCCTAACGTCACTTCCGCAGTGTGAACCCAAGACTCAGAGAGAGAGACAGTCGTAACTTTTCTTTAAAGTTTAGGATAGTTACTTTCTCATTCAAACATAGTCTACACGAGTCGTCTAAATTTTCACATGTGCTGGCTTGCCATACTATTTTCCACTGTACTATCGACGATTGTCGATTTATTTAATTGTTGGGGTGGCACTCTTACAGAGTCTGACAATAAACTATTCCTAACGTCACTTCCGGAGTGTGAACCTAAGACTCAGAGAGAGAGAGAGAGAGAGAGAGAGAGAGAGAGAGAGAGAGAGAGAGAGAAAGAGAGAGAGAGAGAGAGGAGTCATAACTTTACTGTGTCCTTTAGTTGAGCCGAGTCCGTTTCTCTATTTTCTCTTTAATATATTAAATTGATTTCATTGTTTCCGAGTCTTCTCGTTATTCTTTCCAACAGTCACACCATAAAATAATAAAGAAAAAAAAAATGCAAATTATATTTGTACAGAATGTATTTTATTTATTCAATGCAAAAATATCACATAAAAATTTATCTAATCATTTATATGATTGAAGTTTTTTTTTTAATGCATTTCTTTGTATGCCATCCGACGTCGAATAGAGATGCCTACCAGTTGGTGTTGCAACGGCTCTTCAGGTAACTGCAGATCTTGGGGTGGCTGGCGAATCGGTTGTAGAGAGCCATCAATTTGGGATAGCTGCTGAACATATTCTGGTTCTCCCTGAACATGTTTTCCATGCAACAATAGAACATCATGTCGCACCACATCATCTGAAAACAAACAAACAAACAAAAACTATTGTTAGAACTGAGTTCGATATTTACAAATATATGTGGTGGGCGGGGCAATATGTAGTAGACATATTGTAAAGATACAAGCTGGGAGAAACTAATGCAATATCCTCTGTGCAGAATTCGCGATTATATGACTGTCAGTATCTCCTTACATTATCGCAACATATCTATCTATATATCTATAAAAGTGAACGTGTCTGTGTGTGTGTCTGCGTATGTCTGAGTGTGTGTGTGTTTGTGTACATTTCCCTACGCAATAACTCTGTCAATTTTTAGTCTACAGACTCAAAATTTAATATACAGGGTACTGAGATTTGGGAAAATCGATGTGATTTGGAGTCTAAACACGTGAAATTTTAGATATAGGTTCCTTGGACATGGATCTAACTTAATAACTTGATGTGAGCCCAAAACAAAAAATGTTAAGGGGTCATAATAGGGGTCAAAGTTAAAAAAATTGACCGTTTTTTTTTATCAGCATACACCTCGAAATACCCGGGCAACGCCAGGCCAAAATGCTAGTATATCTATAAAAGTGAACGTGTCTGTGTGTCTGTGTGTGTCTGTGTACATTTTCCTTCGCAATAACTCTATTAATTTTCAGTCTACCGACTCAAAATTTGATATACAGAATACTGAGACTTGGGAAAATCTTTGTGATCGGTTTTCGGCCAGAGATTTGGCTGTTAATGGTTCAAAGTTCAACGATTTGACCCTTGGAAACTCTACCAAACTCCTCCAACAATTTTGGGTCTAAACACTTGAAATTTTAGATATAGATTCCTTGGACATGGATCTAACTTAATAACTCAATTTAAGCCCAAAACAATAAATTTTAAGGGGTCATAATAGAGGTCAAAGTTTAAAAAATTGACCTTTTTTTTCTTTTTTTTTTTCGTTTATTTTTCTCCAAACACCCGGCATCAATAAATAAATAAATAAATAAATAAATCAATAAACAAATCAATAAATATACAAATTACTCATCTCAAAAGAATTCCAATAATTAATTAAATAATTTGATCACTCCTCGGCCTCTTGGCTTAGATCAAAGTGACTTTTTTGTCACCTCACAAATGCACATACACACACTATATTTGTTTATAATAATTAAAAAAAAAAAAAAATGCATACACAAACACACAGATAAGTTTTTACAAATTGTACAAAGGTTTTTAATTTTAACGCTTGGGTTTCACTAGTTAGATTAGGCCCCATAGAGTGAATGAGGTATTATGGTAAATGTTGCCAGTCAAGAGTAAGACTCCTAGTCATCATTGTTTTTTTCCTAGTCACAAAGACCCTGTACCCTCCCCCTCCTAATTTCTTATAGGGACTTGTGCCTAATTTTATTGTTTGGAATTTTTTAATTGTACCTTTTTGTATTTTTAATTTTTTCTTTAAGCAATAAAATATATCTAGAAGTGTAAGCCATTTTGAGTTTCAGAACAGTTCCAGACGGTTCGCTGGGAAGCACATCTCTTAAATGGTAAACTTTACAAAAATAAACATAGAATAAAATAGTGTGCCCACGTTACTCACCGTGTTTCTTATAATATATATTCCAAAATTGATATTAATCAATTACTTGGTTTAGAAGTGAATCCTATATATAGAAATGCGCAGGGTGGAACGATAAATTTGTTGCCCTTAAGAAAACAAGACTACAGCTTGATTTTAAAACTTTTATTGTAAAATTAAATTCAGGTAATTTGTAGAAGTGTAAGCCATTTTTATGTTTAAGAACAGTTTCAGATGGTTCGCTGTTACACACAAGTCCTGGGAGGTGACTTGTTTGTAGTAGACAGTTCCACGGAACAAAATATTCTTACCGTGTCAAAACCCGGGAAAAGAACATGTGAAATTGCCCTAGAAAAGGTTTAATATTTATGAAGCAATTCTGGTTTCTGATTGGTTGGTAGCAGAACGTGAATTAATTTGATTCTTCAGTTCTTAGCAGCATCGTTTATAAATAGAATCGTCCGACTGTGTGGAATCATACCCCATTAACCCAAAATATTGCAACAATATATAAATAAGATCAAAGTGCAGTATCTGTTCTTTCAGTTACGAAACTTTTGCTCTTGGCTACGCACACACAAATACACAATTTGGTTTAAAAGGAAAAAAATTCAAACACACACACACACACACACAGATATTTTACAAATTGTTAATATGTTTTTTCAGACGCTGGGGATTTATTAGTTAGATTAGACTCCACAGAGTGAATGAGGTATTGCGGTAAATGTTGCCAGTCAAGAATAAGTCCACATATTTTCACTTTTATTATAGTTAAAAAGATCCTGTACCCCCTTCCCCCTTCTTAGAGGGCCTTGTGCCTAATTTTGTTGTTTGCGATGATTTCTTTTTTCAATTTTATATTGTAAACATTTTTTCTTACCGGCAATAAAATATATATATATATCTAAGATCAAAGTGTAGTATCTGTTCTCTCAGTTACAAAATTTTTGCTCTTGGAAGGGATCCGCCAACGGGCTTTTTAGCCAGGCTTAAGGCGCTTCTTCACTTATTTTTCACTATTTATTCATTGTTGTTAAATGTTTTATTTTTCGTTTCTCCCTCCCTCTCGAGGGATGAAATGGTCTAGTCTCACTACTTAATTGCGAAGCAGCACTCAGACCTGCCTAGCCCAACCTTTGTTTTCCTTTCTCTGCTCTCCTCTTCACAGGGAATTGAGGTTATACTAACCGCCCACTTTCTCTCTTTGGTACATTTTAAGTTAGGAAACCAGTCAGGAAGTAGGGGGAGATAGAAAGAGAAAGGAGAAAAAAGAAAAGGGGGAAAAGGGGGAAAAGGGGGGTGTTGTTTTTGGTTTTGGTTTTGCAGAACATAATTAAATTTAGCAAGAAGGAAGTAGAAAAACAAAAAGCAATCAATGTTAGGTGCATTTCGTCTCAGGAAGCCAATATCCTCAGACAGCCTGATCTGGTAGCACCAGTTTTCAGAGAGAACAGACTATACAACAAATTGTTGGAATATGTAATTTTTTGAACTCTGTCCAACAGAAAGGCACTAGTGGTTGATGTGCCAACAATACGCCATTCACAGGCTATTGGATAATTAATAGAAATATAAAATACTGGTAGATGTGAGAATTTTTCTAGCTTGGTAGAGGGATACCACCTTCTTTGCAGCAGCCTTAGCAATACCTTCTATATTTGTTACAAATTAAGAAATTGCAGGACACACAAGGTGCCTTCAATAAGTTTGTAGACTTTTTTGTACAGACATTTAAAATTGTCGTAGACCCAGAAAGGCAGGGAGGCTGCGAAGGATAATAAGAGATGAGGGAGGATTAAGGGAGTCAGAATACCAGAACTGATTGGTCAAATAAAGAATTTCATGGATAAGGACTGTCGTGTGTGTATAGTGATAATAAGTGCACGGTTTGATGTCAGTGTGGGAACTGACCACAATTATTCTTAAGGAACGGAAGATGCAGAAAATTTGCACAAAGTTTGTCCCAAGGGCGCTCAGAGAAGATTAGAATGAAAAGAGGTTGTCATGGCAACAAGACAGTCCCCCCCTCACTATAGTGCAGACCTCCCTCCCTGTGACTTTTGGTTATTCTCTAAACTCTAGGGAAACCTGAGAGGCTGTCGTTATGAGAGAATTGAGCAGATGAAAGTGACTGAGACAAGGGTCATTGACACACTAACAAAAAAGGACTTCATGGGCCTTCCAGAAGTTGTCGTAATTGTACTAGTGCATTACAACCGGAGGAGATTACTTCACAGGGGACTAGAACTTCATGTGTGTACCATCTATAAAAGTGCCCATATGAAAAATGTCTGGAAACTTATTGAAGGCACCTCGTACCTCATTCTTATAGAGGTAGAAGCTTGCATCAGAAGTACAGTACTTTCCAAACCAGTACAATTGTAACATAACACGCTTACATACACATTAATATGTAAACACCTGGAACCCACACGGTGTAGCTGGATACGTCGCAAGGAACATAGCACAAGTAATAACTCGATTCCTTTATTTTTATAACAATGACATTTATTTTTCCACCCTCCCACCAAACGTGACTTCTCATTACAGTTGTGATATCATCCCCGTCTCTAATGTAATCGACCTTTGTAACGTGCTAGATTTTTCGAATTAACTGTGATTCTTCTCTCTGACCTCTGTCCTTTCTAATGTCGTTTCAAACGTGCTCTCGAACGTGCTCTCAAACGTGATCACTGTGCACACGCTCTTGATGCCCTTCCATTTTGGATCTGCATCAGATCCTTAGAGATACGCCGGAAAATGCAAGATCTTTATCTTCAACCATCATCCTCCCCCATCCTCTTAGTTCATACTTATCAAGGAGAAAAAATTGAAAAGTTATTGAATGGTAAGTTAGAAATAGTATTTTAGCACAAATGCGAAACAAAAAATTAAACAATATTATGTGTGAAAAGACTACCGGCGTAATGGATAAAGTACTGAATTGTTTAAGCTTACCTGGTCACCCATGAAGAATTTGTTACCACCATCGCGCATGCTCAGGGTCCTTTCCATGAAGGGCATGACACGGTTGAAGGTGTTCATGTATCTCCAGTTCATGTAGTTCTGGTAAAATTAGAAAACATGAAATTGATTATACAACATTTTTCTTCGTTTAGTTTTATTGTTTATGAAATTACATATTTCTAGGTGACAATTCTGTTCTTCATGGTTTTTAACGAAAATATTTCTGGTCTGCACATACGTAGCCAATAATAGACGATATACTAGCTCTGTCCTGCATTGAGCACTCTTTAATAATCACGCGAGTTAACTACTTAATTTACTCACATAAAATTAATATACGAAAGTATAGATTTATGCGTAAACTTTAAGTATTTACTTCAAAAGTGCTCAATACGTAGGTGGAGCTAGTTAATAAGTTAGAAAATATATATGGCGATTAAGCTACACTGAATATTCCGCGTTTCATTCACTCTAGGATTCTTCAGGCTTATGCGCATAAGCCTGAAGAGTCCTAGAGTGGATGAAACGCGGAATATTCTGTGTAGCTTAATCGTCATATATATTTTATAACTTACTATATATATATATATATATATATATATATATATATATATATATATATATATATATATATATATATATATATATATATATATATATATATTATTTTATAGATGAAATTAGACCTGGAGTCTAAAGAGCAGAGTCTATTTTAATGTACAAGTAAATGTATTAATACTATTAAAAGAAAACAGTGCTCGTTGTACTGTAGATATATAATAAGCTCAATAGGTATAGGTATCCTAGAGCTATTTTAATATTGAGTAAACTGATTCATAATTTTGAATTAAAAATCAGTTTCAAAAGAAAAAACAAACAAACAAACAAACAAACAAACAAACAAAATCCACTAGATTGTATGATCGTTTTCCTTTTTTGTTGGGTTTCATTTTGAAACTGATTTTTCGAAATAGATTAAAAAATCAGTTTCACCAATAAGAGCTATTATTATGATACACCTGAAGAAGGTCGGAGATTACATCAGCCGAAACTTTGTGATAATGATACCAAAGATAATAACAAACAATCCAAATAACATATATTACCAATCCTTATCTAAAAATTTTAAAAAATATTTCCTTCAATATTTATCACTTTTCAATAATATCTTGTCGAATTTGTAAAAGTTAGCCCTAAATAGCATTTAAACTGAGAAATGACAGCAACATTGGGTTTATAACGACCCATCTCTTTTTTTTAAATAGTGGTTGTGATCCAACATGGTATATACATATTATTTTTATTCCATGAAAAAACAAGTCATATAGTTGTATATATTCATAAAACTAAGAAATTACTTACGTCGTAGTTGCTGCAATTTCCCTCTCCACCGAAACCGTAGTCGTTCATGTTGTACTAGGAAATAGAAAAAAACAGAAATTAAAGAAAAAATGAAAAAGAAATAAAAAATTAACAAGCAAAACAGAAAAAGAGAAAAAAGAAAGAAAAAGTAAAAAAGGATGAGAAGAAAAAGGAAAAGATAAAGAAAAAAGAAAATAAAACACGATAAAAAAGGAAAAGAAAAAGAGAAAAAGAATAAAGGAAAAAGAAAGAAGGATTAACAAAAAAAAGAAGAGAAAAAGGAAAAGTAAGAAGCCGGAAAAAATAGAAAAAAAAGAAAAAGAAAAAAAAAGAAAATGGAAAAAGGCAAAAATACGAAAAAAGAAAAGAAGGAAAAAAGAAAAAGAAAAAAATGGAAAAAGGCAAAAACAGGACAAAACGAAAAAAGAAAAAAGAAAAAAAAAAAGAAAATGGAAAAAGGCAAAAATAGGAAAAAAGAAAAGAAGGAAAAAAGAAAAAGAAAAAATGGAAAAAGGCAAAAACAGGACAAAACGAAAGAAGAAAAAAGAAAAAGAAAAAAGAAAAAAAGAAAATGGAAAAAGAAAAAAAGAAAATGGAAAAAGGCAAAAATAGGAAAAAAGAAGAAGAAAAAGGAAAAAGAAAATGGAAAAAAGCAAAAAAAGGAAAAATATGAAAAGAAGAAAAAGAAAAGAAAGAAAAAAGAAAAAGAAAATGGAAAAAAGCAAAAAAAGGAAAAATATGAAAAGAAGAAAAAGAAAAGAAAGAAAAAAGAAAATGGAAAAAGGCAAAAACAGGAAAAAAGAAAAAACGAAAAAGAAAAAAGGACAAAAGAAGAAAAAGAAAACAGTGGGAACATAGTTTTTGTCTTTGTCTATTTGAATGCTATTTATTTTAACATTTTCAATTTAAATTACATTTTTACACTATCTTTTGTTTATTAAATTATTAGGTGAAAGAACAGTTAACAAAGCCACCTCCTCGTGATAAGAATAGCTTTCTAAATTAGAACATTATTATTATGGTCTGTATGTTAATACAGAAGATTAAAATGTCCTTTATCTACTGTTTACATATCAACGACAGCTGTGACGATTCCTGGGGACTTCATATTTTTATTACGGAGCTGGGTTGGTTGTTTTGGTTGTTTGTTTTTATTTTACGGCATATCAACCCTTTTCCGGTTATTTAATGCCGAATCCAGTGATTTTGAAGAACAATTTTTTAATAGAGTATATATATATATATATATTTTTAGTCGGTATCTATTAAACCCATAGTGTGGATCCTAACAGGTAATAACCCTAACCTTAACCCTAACCCTTACCCGGACTCTAACAGGCACTACCAGTCCAGGTCAGAATGGACCTGGAAGCAATAGCAATTAAAAGGTGGCTCCACACTCCCCAAAGCTCGCAAGCCGGGGCCTCGCCATCAGATATAGTTTAAGGTCATATCTAGGAGCTGGGGGATATTTATACAGTTTTTATTAAAACAGATAGAGGGGAGATACTTTAATCAACTGCTCCCCTTTACAAACACAATCTTACTTCATGAGCGTTCATTATGCTACTGAATTTTTTAGATGAGTATAGTATTATTACATAATATATGTGTTGTAGCGGGTCACATTTCGAGACCGCGTCTAACAAAGGATGATAACGACATTTATATACTGGTTATTTATTTGTTTCCCACGAAACAAAATGTGACACAAGGTCGGTTTAATGTGGGAGATAATCAGCTCCCATCAAAAGGCGATTCTGAAAAATAAAATTGCCTTAGTATAGAAAGGTTTCCCGCTCCATAAACTAAGGACAATTAATTTGAGTGCAGCATCCAAGCAGACACTGCACTTCAGTGACCAACCCAGTACGAGTACTGGGACATTACGACAACTGTGATTATTATTGGGGATTTCATATTATTAATACGGAGCTGAGGGGAGATACTTCACTTATGATGATGGTGAAGGGGACACGTAATACTTTGAGGGAGTTATCCAAAGTTCGTTTACAAGATAATAGACAAAACACATTTACCTTTATTCATCCAGCCGACTGATGATAGTGGTCAGGGATTCAAGCCTTTACGATTACATGGCCTCCCCCCCCCTCCTTCACCTCTAAGGAGCATCAACTCTCAGTCTGACCGACTCTCTCTGAGTCTCTCTGAATGTCTATGACTGACTCTCGTAACTATGAACCCTGACTCCATATATTGGAAATCTCCTTTCTTGATGACATCGAAGGCGCGGTGAACAATGTGACTCCCCCACGCCTCTGGTAAATAAAGAATTTCCTAAATTGAATTATACCGTTTTTAACATATTTTGTTGATCATTATTTCTAAACTTGTATTGCCCATTCTTTTAACTGACATATTTAATATCCAGATATTTCTAAAAGAATGAAAATTGACTGCATTCCTACGATTAAGTATCTATTATCTTTTAACACTTGCCTACTGGGTTCGATTCTAACCTGTTACAAATATCATTTTCAGACTTTCTGCCTTCTTACTAGGCTTTGTCGCTTTTCATAGCAGGTTAACTGCACAAGGACCTGGATTTGTACAAAAAACATTCTAAGCTTTTATCCTTTAGACGACCCTCGATAATTATTACTATAACTGGCATAAAATATTTAAATAGAAATTGTGGAAAAACAAAAACAAACAAACAAACAAACAAACAAAAAACAAAACAAAACAAAAAATGGTGCTAGTGCACTTAATCATCCGCGCTATTTTTTTTTTTTACACAGTGATCGCCACTTATCAAGGCCCGGAAGCCACTCAGGGATAAGGGTTATTGCAAGTACATTACGTTAGTGTGGAGATTTGATGAAGTGTTTACTTAAGGGGGCGGTTCATTAGGAATTTGTTAACATTGGACTTGAAGACATCCAAGTTGTAGTCCGGTGGGAAGCAGGTAGATGGAACAGAGTTCCACAGGCGTGCAGTTCTAAGAAAGAAGCTTTGTTCATGGAATCCGCGTTTTGATTTAGGCACAGATAAAGAGTGGGGGAAATTTTTCACAGTGGATTCAGCTAGACGGGTGTTTTTCGTGAAAGATTTTAAAAAAATCGTATTTCCAAGTTTAATTAAAGTTTTATGATATGTTTTTTTTATTCAATTGTAAGGTTAAAGCATTAGAATAGCTATAAAACACCCTCCTCTCCCCATGTTAAGAATGGCTTTTTAAATAATAACGTTATTATTTCAGCACGGATCAATAAGTGCACTAGTACCCAAAAATAATATTGTTTTACCATCGATTTGTGACCATTTTTTCTTTAAAATAAATATGCGAATTTAAAAGCAATTTTCAGTAATGAATTGAGTTAAATAACCCGCGGTTTGACATAAATATAATACATAACCGAAAAATGTATGTATAATAGATCTAATGAAATGGAAGAATCGAATTTAATGTGTGTAATAATTTTGTAAAATTCTTCACCTATGTCTATATATAAAAGTGACCTTGTATGTCTGTCTGCCTGCGGAAGATTCTCCGCTGTGTCATTTTTTTTTGTCTACAGACTTGAAACTTGATATATAGGGAATTTAAACCTATGGCACAACATTCAATTTGTTTTATTAGTTGGTAAAATCGCTACCAAGAGGTCAACATTGAAAAGAAAAATGTTGAAATTTGGCATGCGTAAGTCGAGAAAACGTGTTTTTCTTACGCATGCGCAAATATACATTTATATGGTAAAGTTTGCTATTTTGTAAAATTCTGATATTCATTTTTTGGTAGCTCAGACATGTTTTGGTTTCGATTCCAGCTGATGGCACTCACGTCATTTTTTAAAAACTTTTGAAATTAGTGCTATACATTGGATACAATCATTAAAAAAATTCGCTTTATAATATTAATGAATATGAAATACGCATAAACTAAAATATCATATTTAAGCATATTTCAGAACCAAGCAACGCTGAGCGACCTAGTAGTATAAGGCTGCATGTTTTGGTTTCGATTTCAGCTGATGGCACTCAAGTAAATTTTTTAAAAACTTTTGAAGTTAGTGCTATACATTGGATACAATATGATAATCAATAGCGAATTCGCTCTATAATATTAATAAATATGAAATACGCATAAACTAAAATATCATATTTAAGCGTACTCACAACCAGGCAACGCCGGGCGGCCTACTAGTATTAGGATAAAATAAGACGAGTCTATTGTTTACAAATATAATATGTGGCAGTATAAAGTTGTTAATTAAATTATTTTGTGTTAGTTTAATATGTGTAATTAATTCAAATATTAATGAAGCTCACCCTGAAACGTCCGTTCCTCCAGTGGAAGTGCCTCATGTAATCGTGCATGATTTCATAGAAGCAATCGCTGATGTAGTCACACCTGAACATGTCCATGGGGCTCTTGGGGTAGAAGTCTGCAAATAAAATATAGAAAAAAAAAAAAAAAAAAAAAAAAAAAAAAAAAAAAAAAAAAACGAAGTTCGTAGTTAATAGTTAATTTTTAAGTTTGCATTTACTTATACAAAGATCAATTTTTAGATTTGAAGATTTCCGGGCGAAAAATAGAATTTAGTTTTAAAAATAAGTTTATCTGAATTTGTTTTATGAAGTCAGCTAAGTTACTCACTGTATTCGCGGGCCAAGTACCTGCAAATGGCCATGGTCTCGGGCATCATGTCGCCATTGTCCATCTGCATACAGGGCAGGTAGTTGCAGGGGAAATCTGAAATTGAGAAAATAATAATAGTAAATGTAAGTTATTAATTATGCCGGGTGGAACGATAAAAGTGTCACCCTAAAAAACAACACTTTGGCTTTATTTGTAAGTTTTTATTTAAAACATCAATTCAGGTAACTAATTATTATCTAGTAGAACGGACATATAATCAATGTAGCCGCCTTCAGCCTCACTCACTGCCTCGATACGGGTCCGGAACTGGGAGCATGCCTTTTCCACAAGCACCGGCAGGAGCTCGGCGAATACTCGGTGGATGGCGGCGATCAGGCTAGCTTTGGTGTTGTGGAAGGTCATGTTAATGATGATCTCGACGTATGACCAAACAAAGTAATCCAGTTAGTTCAGGTCGGGGGAGGGTGAGGGCCAGTGAGAGAAGGACACAATGTCGCAGCACTCCTGAAACCAAGCCTGAGACTCTTTGTACTAGTGGGCCGGCGCTGAGTCCTGCTGCCACACTCGTGGTCCGTCAGTGGCACCAGGGGATCGCCACACCTTTCAGCATAATCAGGTACACTTTGGTGTTGACTTTCAAGCCGACTTCGAAGATGTGAGGTGGCATGATGCGGCCGTCAATTGAAACCATACCAAAAACCATAACCGTGGTCGGAAACTTTATTGAGCTTCGCCATCAAGGGTTACACCGTCCGGATTTGCATTTTGAGGGCGCTGGCAATGATCCTTTTGTCATAACTTGTATCGGTAGAGAGCATGAGTTGTTCAGTGGCGCATCTCCGATCACGCCTGTTAAATATTGTGTTACTTTCAGACATGATAGAAGGCTCCTATCGCTCTTGGGATTTGGACACAACTGGCCAACTATTAGATGGCCTGCAATATAAAAAGAAAACTGGTTTCATCAAACGGAAATGGAATCATGTCGTTCCATCCTGTATTTAAATGTCGTATACAACAGTCATCGTCATCAATAAGAGAAGTATTTTTTATTCTATCAATTAGATCTACTCCCACTTTCATTTATGAATACTCGGAACAAATCTCTACAATTATATAAAACGAAACTTTGTCTGACTGTGTGCGTGAGTTCGTTCCGTATGGACTTCTAAACGGCTGGGCCGATATTTTTGACATTTTTCACAAATGTACTTGAAGTGGTTGGCAATGTTCATAGATAGGTTTTCTATCAGAATGCCTTCGATAAGTATCGATAATCGATAATCGAAAAATCTGATGAAAGAAGGAACAGGCGATTTTGACGCCGTATAGAGCCTAACATCACAAGTGCATTTGAGAAATTTTACTACCGGACAAGCAGAAAGGCCCAGTCTATACTATCAACAGTAGGGGTTTTTATATAACAGCGGCGCATTCGAAATGAAATGAATGTTTCTGTTTAGAGCACAGTTGGACCATCATACTTGACTTTTTTATCCTAAACTTTAATTCAAGCCATTATATAAAATAATTGAATAAAATCAACAGTAGGTTCTCTACAGTGCAATGTTAATTACAATATATTGTTTACTGTGTAACTGCGAGGGAGATTTGAAAAACGCGCGATTTTACCGATTTTGATGCCAATAAAATATGGGAAGGTGAAACATTCGTTGAACCTCATACCTTCTCGAGCAACGTCGGGTCTCCCTGCTAGTTTATATATAACATGGAGGCAATCATTTTTTTTAAAAAACTTAAATAAATTTATAGAGAAGGTAAATAATTAATGTTTCGCAACTCAGTTATTTATAAGATTCGTCCATGTTCTTTAAATAGACTGTATTTGTAATCAATCGTTTTAAATATATTGTTCCCCATTTGTTAAAGTTGTAAAGAAGAGGAGGAATTCTTACTCTTGTGACGTCACCGTCTTGAGGGAGCGATGTTGCTCCCCATTGGGGAGGTTGAGAGCCCCCTAAACCCTGAGGGAGGCCGGGTAAATATGCTGAGATTATCTGTTGAACGTTAAATGAATCCCGGACAGCGGCGGATCACCGGATGTACTTGTACTTGGGAAAAAAAGACATAAATTTTATTGTTTGAAAACGAAGGGACCGGAAATGTCAAAATAATGTTGAGATAAAGCCAGACCTATGCTGGCTTGAAGAACACCTGTTCAGACAATGGCTTTCTGAATGACAGGTTTTGACACCTTGAGGTCCTGTGAAAAGGGGTTCATTTTTGGTCTCAGATTTTCAGAACTGCGGACGGTTTGCTGAATTGCACACACGCAAAATGGCTGGGGGATTCCCCTCTTGACGTGTTGGATTTTGGTTGGTCTGGCAAATTGCCATATCCACCCCGTCCCTGAATATTTAAACAAGCACCCAGACGGTTGGGAGCAGATTGAGGCCGATTTTCGAGAAGAAATAAGTCTCCCCCCCCCCAAAAAAAAATGAACCGCCCGACCCCCTCTTCATCGTGACTGCCATCCAAAGGACGAAGAATAGATTTTTGAGACTTAAAATGTTTTGGTGAACTGAACGATGTACATATGTAAAAAATATGTAACTTTTGTGAAATTAACTTTTCGTAGCTAGAACCCTATTTTCTTTCCCGGCGTGCATGCAAAGTTTTGCTTTTGCTTTTCAGCAGAATTCAACACAGTTGACAATCACGAGCCACAGTTTCCGATGAGGTTAGAGGTCAGATGCTGACCTGAACAAACTCTAACACTTAGACTGATTCCCTCTTTTATTCGGGAATAGTGAAAACAATACCAATATAACGGGAAAAATTAACACCGAATCTTGTAGAATTTTTAATTTTGATTTCAAACGATGTATTTTCAAATAAGTTTTCGTTATAATACCTTTACTTCATGCATAATTTTTACTTTATGTATAATTTAAAAAGCGTTTTTCGCATTATCTAATCGTTTAGATTACAATCGTTTAAAAACAATTGCCTTCTTTACAGAACGTTGAATGCAAAATGAAAAAAAGGCAAATTCGCACAATATTTTTATTTCAATCCAAGCTAGACAGAATTGCTGCTGAAACAAAACTTTTGGCCCAAGAGCCACTACTGAACGTACAAATTGTGGCGGCGACGAGAGTCTTGAGGCTGTTGAGCGTAGTGGTCGGCCTTCGTATGTTGATAACAATCATTAAGAGCCTTAGCCGAAGCGAATCTATGCACAACTGTTCGAGAACTTGCCTCTGAATTTGACGTAATGTATCCGACGATTTCCACCCACTTTCGAGAGATCGTTAGTATGTTTTTAGGATATAATTTAAAAAAATAAATGCTGACAAAATTAAAAGCTTTTTTGTAAAATACAAGAAAGTACTTAATTCTGCTTCGCAAATCAATTATTGCTGGAAATAAAAGACTATATATTCAATTAATTATTATTTTTTTTTAATAGCGAAAAATATAATGAGTACTTTACACTCTCTCATTTATACACATTTTCTCTCGTTTAAAATATTCTACGAATTGCATCTAAAAGTACGAAGATTGAATAGACAGAGAATATTCAACCATACCTATCTCTATTTCTTATGAATTTTTCGTATTAAGTTTTCAATAAAATAGAATTTACATGAGAAATGCAGATAGTTGCTGGATAACTACTTGTGCGTTCTCCATATCAAAGGATACATTTATTTTATTATAGGTTTAAGAATCATGGTTGCTTTGCTTTATCGTGCTAATTATGATATTATACATATAATAATATCGATAAGCTTTGTGATTTATGTTCATGTTGTAATAATACTACAACAAATTACAATTAGAGAATCATTGTAATAAGAGAAACACATCAACTTCGCTGGAAATGGAATACGGAAAATAACATAAGTAGACAAAGTTCCTTTTATATAATTGTAGAGATTTGTTCCGAGTATTCATAAATGAAAGTGGGAGTAGATCTGATTGTTAGAGTAAAAATTACTTCTCTTATTGATAAAGGCCAGCTGAAGTATAACATTCGTTTTTTGTTCCCAAACAGGTGACATTTTTAATCGTGGTTGTTGACAAGTGTAAAAAAGACAAAAAGATAATAACGATAGCTACCAGCAGTAAGAGGCAATAAAAGCTTCATTAATTGGGGACAAATTTAACAAATTTAACAAATTTAACACGTTTAACAAATTTAACAAATTTAACAAATTTAACACGTTTAACAAATTTAACAAATTTAACAAATTTAACACGTTATATTTTAAGTTATGTCTTTTTTTTTCGAGATTTACCTTTTAACAAGAAATACTTGCAACGCATAAAAATCTTAACCCTTTTCTTTATTACAAGAGAGATCTTTCGGTTTCTCAAATCATTTGTTTTTACAAAGGAGTCACCACTTATCAAGGCCCGGAAGCCACTTAAGGATAAGGGTTAATGCGTAGACATTAGTTATAGGTTTATAGCGTAGTAATCATAAGTAGTGGAGATGTTCTAAATTGGATTATTAGGGGGACGGCTCATCAATAATTTGTTTACATTGGACTTGAAGACTATTAGATTGTAGTCAGCTGGAAAGCAGGCAAACAGAACAGAGTTCAACAGGTGTGCAGTTCTAAGAAATAAACTTTGTTCATGGAATC
Source organism: Euprymna scolopes (assembly GCF_053919585.1). Classification (NCBI taxonomy): domain Eukaryota; kingdom Metazoa; phylum Mollusca; class Cephalopoda; order Sepiida; family Sepiolidae; genus Euprymna; species Euprymna scolopes. The sequence continues at coordinate 3,818,293 of NC_136521.1, read as the reverse complement.
TACGTTTAGGTTTAGGCACAAATAAAGAGTGTGGGAAATTGTTGATAGTGGCTTTGGCTAAACGGGTGTTTTTCGTGAAAGTTTGGCGACGGGGGGACCAAAGATTGAAGCTCAAACGAGCACTTGCCATGAAAATAACGACAAAGCAGAGACAGGCTTGCAACGTCTCTTCTGTGGGAAAGAGGTTGCAGGGAAGAGAAAAGGGCATCCCCCACTAAGCTACGAAGTCTATGTTGAACTATGTCAAGGCAGGATAAACTGCTTCTAGCAGCTCCTTCCCATTTGTGGCAAAAGTACTCCATCATTGGCCGAACCTGGCTTTTATATACGTAGAGCATTGCATCAGATATCTACTGATATTGCACATATTTATCAAAGAAATACTGTATTACAAATTATTTACAGTTTTTACGTAATTCTGATGTTTTGAATAGTCAACAATAAGAGGAGTACTTCTTACTCTCTCGTCCAGAGCTACTCTAACTTTCATCAGGAACAAAGAAAATACGATGCATATTACATGTCAAAAAGTACGGGGATCGTTCAACAACTAGAAAACGGAGCCATAAAACCTGAAATAGTGATATGGGACAAGAAGGAGAAAGAAGCAACCTTAGTAGAAGTCAGTGTTTCCAATGATGCTGGATTAAAACAGAGATGAAAAGAAACTGGAATCTTAAGAAGTGTCACATGACCGTCCCAGTGAGCGGTTAGGCTCCCGACTCGGGGCAGGGTGAGACCCCTGAATACTGGAGAAAGCCGGGCAGATAGGATTCTTTTATTCTTTTATTCCCTGCTGAGGGAAAAGATTAGAATTGAGATTTCATTTTTTTATGAAAATCGATAAAACAATGTCATTTTGGAAATTTGTACTCCAAAACAAGTAATGACTCCGGGTTCTGGAGAGATGATGTTTATAATTCAAGTGCAGTGCGTCGACCCAGGGATCACGGCGGTGACCCCATGGGGGGGGGAGGGCATGAGAACGTTCGCAGATCCAAAGATTCACTCGTTGGAGACGGGGAAAATTCCCCTGGGGCGACGTTGTAGGGTATAATTGGTCCAGCGAACAACCCCGGCTTACCCCTTCCCTGAATATATTAACGGAGCGCAGAGTCGAAAAACAGTCAGACAGAAGCCAGTAAAGAGTTGAGCTTGAAAGTTTGAGACCGAATAACTTGTAGATAATCGCCACATCCCTCTCTGCGCGCGCCGACCTCATCGTTATATCGAAGGGGGAATTGAAATCTACTTATAGACTTAGTGGACTCGGACATTATTGAACATTATACTGTGAGACAATTGTATGCAATTGTATATTTGTATATCATTTTTCTGGAATTTAATCAGTAGACTAGGAGAACTGAGTTGTTTTCTTTTTTGTGTTTGGAATTGCTTTTCTTCTAACATACGACAGACCGGCGATGCGACGGCATATCAACCCTGACGCGATTAGAATCGACGAACAGCCGGTCGCGAATTGAAGCCCAAATCGATTAACAGAATTCTGCCGCACGAAGAAGTTACATTTAGTCGCTGTCAACAGAGATAGTGAGTTGGACGATTATAGGGTCACAGAAAATCTCTATAATTGCAGTTATTATAAGAGCAACTGAACTTATGAAAAAGAATTTAAAAAACTACCTGACAAATAATGCCCGGTGAACCAAATGCAAGAGTGATTCAAACCATTACACTTAAAGGTATAGTCAGAATCTTGAACAGATCTCTCGGTTGGAAAATCTGAGTGAATGTATGGCATCTGATAGGATGTCCCATCCCCAGCTTGAACAAACTGATAAGAAAATTAAAACAAATCTAAAATTGATTTATTCGCTTGATTAGCATATTGGATGATGCATGCAAAACAGAGACTTTATTTCTGAAGAAAAACACATGAATAAGGTAGCTTATATAAAGTACACGAATAAAGTGAAAATTTCTTACCATTCCTGCAACGATCCCAGTCAGAGAATTCATATCTCTTGTCCAAGTATTTGACGCCAGCCATGGCCATCATCATACGAAGGATCTCGGCACGTCCGCGGCCATTGAAGTAATGGAGGGTGTAGTTAGGCATGGTGGAGTGGTTTACGGCTTGTGCACTACCAAAAAGGAGAACGAGCTGTTGTGGTTTGAGTGACTGTAAGTCTTCTCTGACGACCGAAACACAAACCAACAGCGTATTTATACTCCTAGGTTAATCAAATTGTTAGTACCAATTAACAGACGCTAACCTGTCCAAGGACGTCTTTTCAATATTCCTCAGTTGATGGCGCTTTATACTTGTTGCACTTTACGAACTTTTGTTTCGTTTGGCAGTCAACATTGCAGGACTAATTTTAAAGGTTGAATAATAGTTATCTTTCTCATTACACACGTTAAAACTTTTTCTTTCCCTCACAAATAGGTTTGAGTCTACTGTAAAGACGCTATTGTCTATTAAACAACCGATTAAACTTATTTAATTATTTGCGTATCCTGCCGCGGTTCGAGGAGATCAGAAAAACAAACATGCAGTTACAGTTGCCATGTTTACTGTGATTCACAAATAATCTAGAACTATTCAGGACAATGTGATTGGTTGCTGTGGCTGTGACCAATATTGTGCTAAAGAGACACGAGACACAGCGAACACTTGAAGGCTACGAAGTGCCTTCAATAAGTTTCCAGACTTTTTTGTACTGGCATTTAAAATTGCTGTAGACTCTTGAAAAAGTCAGTATGTTATTGCTATGACTGACAATTTTTATGATTTCAGGTTAAAAACAAAAACAAAAACAACCACAGCAGGAATTGGAATACACTCTACTAAAGCCCAATTGTCACAGTCGGTGATTTCAAAAATGCAATCTGAACATGAGTGTCGATTGGCCAAATAAAGAATTTTATGAATAAGAACCGTCGTGTGTCTATAGAGGCAATAAGTGTACAGTTTGATGTCAGTGTGGAAACTGTACTCGCAATTATTCTGCCAGGAACTGAAGATGTGAAAGATTTGCGCGAAGTTTGTCCCAAGAGAAGATCAGAAAGAAAGACGTTGTTATGAGAGAAGGAAGATGGTCGAGCTGATCAATTCAGATGCCGCACTTGCTCTGGTGACCTGTGATAAAAGTTGGATCTGCTGGTATGGCCCAGAGACTAAGAAAGAGTTCTCAGTTGAAGCATGCCGTCTCTCCCAGACCTAAGAAAGGACAAACATAGCATCAAGAAACTTATGATGATCCCTTTTTTGACAGCATGGGCATAAGATGTGGAGAGCCCACACAGCACCTATAACGTGGAAGGGACACACAGACAAAAATAAATCAATCCGACTTAGCTTTTTTTTTTTTTAATAAAAGGCATATATTACCATTATTTTCCAAACAATGCCCGTTTCTTGTTTTTTCTAACTGTTCATTTCGTCTGCCATAAGATTAACACAACCCTGCCGTCTTGACACCAGCTTAAATGTCTCGCCACACGTCCACCTCCCCAAGCGAGCGTTTTCTTTTTCTCCCGACCCCATGCTGATATTAGTTAGCCGTTTCTCGCCTTCAAATTTACATGTCCATCTTCTGCTGTCCTTTTTCTTTTCTCTTTCTTCCTAATTTGCATATATGCTTTTTTGGCTACTGCTGCTAATATCTTCGCAAGCCAGCTATCTTGCAGCTGCCGTTGATATTTTCCGAAGCGCTCTGATACACACCTAGTATTCCAAAATTCTCACTTATTTTAATACTGACCATGCTCAACGTTGTTTAACTTTGGTGATCTAACGGGAACAAGTGTGCCAATGCGAGTATGCCGTATATATTAGACTAGCGGGGAGGGGGGCGGATTTTCCCGGGCTAAAGTACGCTTAAATATGATATTTTAATCTGTCTAGATTTCGTATGTATCATTATAGAGTCGCGATTTAAAAAAAAAAAAAAAAAAAAAAAACGCATTTGTGTTCCTTCAGCTACAACCTAAATCGAAACGGTAGCATTCAAAGCTGGTGGCGTTACCACGGTACCAACGTGGACCGCACATGAACTGATTAAAAATTAAAAATAAGCTAAAATGAATGTACAAAATGTTTTACGATTTTTCTTTCAATTTTGACCCATTTTTGACCCCTTAAAAGCTATTTTAACCCCCTTAAAAACCCATAAAAGAACGGTCCGTAAAAATCCAATCATTTGAGGCCCCAAGCGCTGCTCTGCGACTTTTAGTTTCGGAAGGAGATAGAGTTTGAAAATATGGAGACAGACAGACAGATAGTCTTTTATATATTAGATTATACGGCATAATTACGTGGGTACATCAAATCTCTTTAGATCACTGAAGTTAAGAAAAGTTGAACCCGGTCAGTAACAGATGGGTAACCATTTAAGACTACCAGGCGCTTTTTGTAGGAACACGGACACACCTCCCTGTATTACATCCTTGATCCGGTTTTAAAGGCACGGCTTTAATTTTTGAACCCAGCACACAGACTTAGAGTCATGCGTTCACCCGTACGATATGGTATCTCTCGAATGACGCCGCTTAGAGAAGAATAAAGGACTTTACTACTAAGGGAGGCCACTCTACTGGTTCCTCATCAAGCTCATCGCCAGACTCCAATCGGGTATTGGCGAATTTAGTTATCAATTAGATTTTCCCGGATCTCTACTAAAGACGGTTTAAAGCAAAGCATGCAAAAATACGAGATAACAATTCAACAAGTAATGATAATAAGCGAGAGGCAGAAATATATATATATATATATATATATATATATATATATATATATATATATATATATATATATATATATATATATATATACTTCAGAATAAAAATCACTGCTATCAAAGATATTCACTTCGGATTTTACCATGCAATTTGGATGTGAATTTTTATATCCTTTTCATTAACTTCCCTTACTCTATGACATTTAAATACTTAAACAACTTTTAATTGTGATTTTCCATGTCTCACTGACTTTAGCAATTAATGTGTAAACCATTATAATTATTTGTTTATATTTTCTCCTCTGAAGAGATGGTAGACATCGAAATCCTATAGGATAAGAAGTTATAATATTTTCAATGTATTCTTTGTTTTACATAGAATAATAAAAATCTTTTGATTTGAAATTCAAACATTTCACGTCATAAATTTTTAAATTCATTGAATGACAAAAATTATATATCTATAATATAAAGGCTCCTATATGGTTGACTATTATAGAAAACTGATCACATATAATGATAGAAGATGTATCGAGACACAGGAATTGGTATGTTTTATCTGGCATAATGATGGTTCATTAAAATTGTGGGGTCTGCGTACACGCCTGGTCCACAAAATATGGAAATAAAATTAAAAAAAAATGTTTACAAGTGTTTTTGATATAGATGTACATAATAATACTTTGATAAGTATGTTTTAACTTAAATAGGGATGGTATAATAAAATAGTGGGATCTGTGTTCGCGCCTGGCCTCCATAGAATGGAAATAGGCACAAACTTTAATAAAGACTTTTCATATCTATCTGCGTAAGTATACTTTGATAATTATGTTTCAGTTTGAAGAAATATGGTATAATAAAATTATGGGGTGTTCGTTCGCACCTGACTCCCATAGAATGGAAATATGTCACAAAGTTTCACAAGGTTTTTTTATATAGATCCACAGAATATTGTGATAAGTGTTTCAGTGTGAACAGGTATGGTATAATAAATTATGGGGTTTATCTATTTTATTTTTACTTTCATCATATTTTGCTTTGGTTTTGATACCCCCAAATTCGAAGCTATCTCATTACAACCTATCATACTTTCATAAATCAGAGTCCATTTTCTGTAGGCTGTTTTTGAACCCAGTCAACGACAGGTACTTTCGCTAGTATATATATATATGTGTACTTTCGCTAGTATATATATATATATATGCATATATATATGCACATATATATATAGTAGAGATTTAGAAGGCTATCACAATGCGAGGAATGAAATATAGTCGTTGTTGGTGAAAGGAGACGAGAACAAGTGGCAATTTACAAATCAATAAGTACATACATATATGTTTATATATACATATATTTATTCAGTTGTATTAGGTACAAATGTCTTACTTGTTATGTCTGCGACAATATCCATTATTAATTTCGGAAAAAATTCCCTTTTCAAATGAAACCGTAGCAGATCGATTTGAAGCAAAGAATGATGATAGAGGAAAAAGGTAATCGTCCCATAGAAAAGGTGGGGGTGCGGATTAGTTGCGAGATGGAATCAACAGTTTGTTAAATGATACATTTGCGCCGATAATATCCGGTCGATTAATCTGCCGGCTTGCAAACAACATAAAAATCCTTTCGGTGGGGTATCTGTAGAGAAATTCACAAACATGTTTCTCATGCGTGTGCAATTTCGGGATCCTTGTTATTTCCATTTCACAGTAAGATGTGACCGAATAACATTTTTAAAGTTTCAGTCTCTTCCACGCTTTTTCTTTTCCAGCGAAAAACATCCGTCGCTTTTCATTGCCAACCCAGACTCCCCTTTTCTTCTTTCTCCCCCCCCCTATCCTACTCGGCATGATGCATAAATTCTAAAAATAGCTTGACTCTAACAACGTCGCGGTCGTTTGGTTTCTTTTCGTCCTGCGATGGACTTACATCTACTGCCCGACTTACGTCCACCTCGGGTCTTTTCTTTTTCCTTTTTTTTCTCCCCCCAGCGTTTTCTAGGCCTAGGACCGTGACACCTGCAAAAACAGCCAAATGTCGTAATCTCCCCTAACCAGGATATCAATGTATCAGGGGACTGTTTGTTAATTTGATATCCCCTAGAAACTTCCTCCTACAAAGGAAACCGGTTGAACCCGCCATGGGTAAATGCCGCTAGGTATGCTAACCGTTTGATTTCATATTATGTTATTAGTTTTGAAATACACCCCATGTTTCCTCCAGGAGATTAATCTAATTATATTTCATCGTTTTCTTTGAGGTAAAATTGTTTTCGTCGACAAAAGGAAAAGAGGTGCCTTCAATAAGTTTCCAGACTTATTTTGCACAAGCATTTAAAATTGTCGTAGACTTTTGAAAATTTAGTATGTTATTACTATACATCTTATAAGGTTATTGACGAATTTATATGATTTTAGATTAAAATTGAACAGCTACAGCAGGAATTAAAATACACCCTACTAAATCCTGATTGTCACAGCTGGTGAATTTCAAAAATGCAACTTAGACGTGAGGACACATCAGAAGAACAATCTACAATAAAATTCTGTTTTAAACTCGAAAAATATACCACAGAAATGTATAGAATGCTTCAAACTGATTTTGGACCATCTTGCATGAACCCAGCATCAGTTTTGGGTGGCATAAAAGATTCAAAGACGGCATGGAGTCTGTGAGGGATGATGAGATATATGGTAGGAGTAAGTAACCAGAATATCAGAATTGATTGGCCAAATAAAGAATTTCATGCATAAGGACCGTTGTGTGTTAATAAAGACAATGAGTACACAGTTTGATGTCAGTGTGGGAACTGTTACATAATTATTCGCAGAAACTAAAGATGCGGAAGATTTGCATGAAGTTAAGGATGCTTCATCCTTGTCACAGACTATTTGAGCAAGATGGGCCTCAAATCAAATCTACACCTTTTCTATATTCCAGACCTTGTGCTCTTTGACTGTTGGTTATTCCCTAAGCACAAAGAAAACCTTAGAGGCTGTCATTATAAAACAACCGAGGAGATGAAAGAGGCTGTGACGAGGGTCATTAAACCCCTTACACAAGAGGACTTCCACGGGGCCTCCCAGAAGTTGTTGGAACGGTACAACAAGTGCATTGCAGCCGGAGGAGATTACTTCAGAGAGAACTAGAGTTTCATGTGTGTACTATCAATAAAAGTATCCAGAGGAAAAAAGTCTGGAAACTTACCGAAGTCACCGCATGTCTATGTTTTTCAAATTGCCTAAATCAAAACGTAGATTCCATGAACAAAACTTCTTTCTTAGAAGTGCACGCCTGTGGAACTCTCTTCCATTTGCCTGTTTCCCAGCGTACTACAACTTGGATGTCTTCAAGTCCAACATAAACAAATTTCTGATGAATCGCCCCGCCCGATTACTACGATATTATCCCATTGATTACCGTACACGCAATAACCCTTATCCACGAGTGGCTTCCGGGCCTTGATAAGTGGTGACTACCATGTAAAAAAAAAAAAAAACGTCCTATACAAAAAATGTTGCAAACATTCCTAAAAATTAAACTTTTATCGATGTTTTCTGTTTACTATATTTTCAGAATGCAATCGGAATATATCTACAAAAAAACTGCTTATTGCATTATTGCACTAAAATAGGAGGAAGATAGTGTAGGATCTGTTCTGTTGTCATCTGTCATGGTATATTTATTCAGGTTTTCATGAAGTCATTCTCCAAGGTATTACCTCCCATTTTTGCAAAGGTGTCAGAACTCTCACATTTTGTTTTGTATAGATACGTTAAAATAGAGACGTTGGTATTCTTATATAAACATACTACTACTACTACTACTACTACTACTATTTTACTACTAGTAATACTACTACTAATCTATTATATAGAGAACAGTTGTCTGTAGTAGTGGATCTCTTACATCTTGAATGGCTACGTGAAAATAGAGACCTTGATATTCTTATTTAAACTGAGCAGTACGACTGTTAGCTGGACGCTTTGCTTTGCTCAATCGTACAATACGCTTTTTTTTTTTTTACATAGGCGTCACCACTTATCAAGGCCGATAGGCCACTCAAGGATAAGGGTTAAAGAGTGTAGAGTAGTCAAAAGGACAATATAGTAATCGATAGTAACGCTTACACATGATATTTAAATTAATGCAGATTGCGCATGTATTGTAATAGAATCAACCCTCTATTAATTCTTACATATTACGAGGAATAATTTGCCCGGTGGACTAATTCGCAAAAAAAAAAAAAAAAGAAATAAAAAAATATAAATAAAATAAAAAAATAAATAATAATAATAAAAATAATGGTGAATGCCGTTCATCAAATTTCGTCTAGAGTCAGTAGTCAAAATAGAGACGTTGATTTCATAAAGAATCTTACTTAAGGGGGGGGCGGTTTATCAGGAATTTGTTTATGTCAGTACACTTGGGGAAGCAGGAACCCGGAAGGGAATTCCAAAGTCTAGCGGTTCTGGGGAAGAAACTACTGGAGTAGAAGGCCCTCTTACATCTAGGGATCTCTACTGTGAAGGGGTGGGATTTAGCTGCTTGTCGGGTTTGTCGGGGGGGGACGTATTTGAATGTTTTCTTATTAATGAGTTCAATTTACGATAAAAGAAAAGGTACCATTTAAAATTGCCGCAAATTATTTTTTCGTTTGCATATTTTGAAACAAAACTTCTCGGTTCCCGCTGCCCCAACAGTACTGACATGCAGAAGTTCAAGTGTAACGTGAACCGACATCTTGTTGCTCAACTCCCCACATAGTACCTCTATAACTTATGTCCCTAATAGTAGTTCCCTACATCAAAGTGGCAATGTGCTTTGTTTGGGGTGAAAATGTAATAAAAAAATTAAATGAGCCATATCTCTATATGACAATAAATCAAATTTAATTTTAAGAAGAAATGATTTGATGAAATTTTATTAACTCCCTTGTCTTTTTTTTATTTTACTTTTGTTAGTTTGAAGAGATCAAGGGGTCTTTTCCTGGGGCTAACACTTGATTCTATTATAGTTTAAATTTATATCCGAGGACTCTTTTAAGAATAGACACGGTTCCCTTTATGGCTGCTATCTGTATTTCCTTACAACTTGGTTCTCCAGGGATTGCTTCTAAGTATTTTTGAAGATTCTTTTTGCTCCTGTCACAACTGGTATGATGTTTATTTCTTTCAGAGACCATGTTGCTTTTAGATCATTTTTAAGGTCCTAATATTTTGTTATCTTTTCCCGTTCTGCTCTATTAAGACCAAAGTCGTTTGGAACTGTGACATCAATAATGAGTGCAGTCCTTTCGGACTTGTTCCATAAATCTATATCTGGCTTGATGACATTGTCTTTTTTGTATCTGCCTTCCTGTATGTCTTTGTCGTAGAACACTGTCACCTTTCCATTTGATGTTATCAGTGGTGGTTCATGTTCCCAGATGTTTGACGACCTATCTAGTTGCATCTCTCTACAGATCTTCCAATGTAAGTATCTACATACTTTGTTGTGGCGGGCAGTGTAATGACCATTGGCTAGAAGGATCTTGCATCCAGATATTGGCTTGGCTTGGCTTAGGCTTTCAACAGCTGAGTGACAGAATCTGCATTGGTCGGTTTTTTGTAGACCAGCCATTTTTTTACGTCCATTTGTGAGTAAGCCTTGGTCTTGTGCAGCTATAATTAATCGTTCTTCATCAAATGGAAATTTGTCACTTTTAAGCCATTGTAGTGAGGCCTCCTTGTCAATGTAGTTCTGGTTCAGTTCTTCCATGAACCTGCCTGCTCTCTTATGTTGTTGCCATCCTTCTAGTCTTGTCTTCAGTTTCCTTTTTGTATACTCCTTTCTCTTCTTTCGGGCGATTAGGGTTGCTGGGTTGTCCTATTCTTCTATTGTGTTATCCAATGTGTTACCACTGAAATTTTCACCGAGCTTTGTAATTGACGTCTGCTTGGTGTGATGTTCATTCACCATTTTTATTTTGGGGTCAGAAGAACATTTGATATATTGGCCTATGCATACCACTGAAGCTCGGTATGCGTGGTTAATTTCAGTCAGGCCTAAACCACCTTCTCTCCGTGGCAAGTACAGCCTGTCCATGCACTGATGTTTGTAAATGACTTTATGAAGGGCCAGCGTTTTCCGAGTTTTTACATCAAGGTTATTGATGCAGTTCTGTGGCCAATTGATTATGCCAAATCCATAAGAGACAACGGGTATTGCCAATTGATTAATGGCAGTAATTTTGTTTTTGGTGATAGTTCTGATGAGAGATTTTTTTGAAGTCACTTGAAATATTTTCCCTGCACTTTTTCTCTCATCTTTCCATGTTCAAGTGTCTCATTATCCTCCACTCCCAGGTATTTATAGACAGCATCCTCTTCAAGGTCTTCAATAGAGCCATTGTCAAGATTAAGATGTTCTGATGCTGTCTTTCTTCCTTTCTTTATGGTGCACTTAGCGCATTTGTCGAATCCAAACTCCATGCAGATGTCCTCTGTATAATTTTTAACAATGCCTTTCAGAGAGACAAGTTGTTTCTCGGATTCCGCATAGAGTTTCAAGTCGTCCATAAAGAGTAGATGGTTTACTCTTTTATTTTCTTCCTTCTTTCTGTCCATGCTGAGATTGTATCCAACATTGGATCACTTAAGTAGCTTACTTAGTGGATCCATTGTGAGGCAGAAAAGGAGAGGTGAGAGGCTGTCTCCCTGGAATATTCAAGTTTGGGGTCTGTATCCTTCCTTCCGTGTGCTGTAATGTAATTGATGTGCACCATCTGGCCATTTGTTTTTGAAGGAATGATGTAATATCAGTGTGCACATTGTACAGCTTCAAACAACGAAGTATCCAGGAATGAGGAATACTGTCAAAGGCCTTTCTGTAACCAATCCAGGCCATTGATAGATTTCTTTGTCTTCTTCCGCAGTCTTCTAATGTGGTTCTGTTTCATGTTACACTTGTCCAGCGTAACGCAAAGTATTACTTGTAAAAATTCTTCTTTTTATCTATAAGAAAGAAAAACTATGACGTTTCTGAATTTTTGAGATGAGGATTGGTTATATGTATTCCATTCATCAGACTACTGTTCTCATCTTGGGTGTGATTTTCACAACGTTTCGGTCGATATAACCTCCGACCTTCTTCAAGTGTATCTTGTCGAACTCGGAAATGTGTCTGTCGAACTCGGGAATTTGGACGGAATTTTGAGCGGAACCCTAAATGAAGTAACTAAAGGGTTCTGCTCGAAATTCCGTCCAAATTCCAGAGTCCGATAGACACATTTCCGACTTCGACAAGATACACCTGAAGAAGTTCGGAGGTTATATCGACCGAAACGTTGTGAAAATCACACCCAAGATGTGAACAGTATTCCGATGAATAAAATACATACACAGAAAAACTGCTTTTAAGACCGGATTTTTTCGATTTTCGATATTTATCGGATGAATACAAAACATGTACAAAGCATATCTAAGAACACTTCCAGACATATTAATTACCATTGTGTGAAATTTGCAAAAGCAATTAGGAAGGAACTCTTACACACACACACACACACACACACACACAAAATCAATGTATCGATATATTCTGGTTAATATATTTTCAAAAACTAACTTCCGTGAACTAAAAGTTAAATTCTGCTTACTCCATTTTAAGACTCTGTGAAGCTATAACTCAAGGGAGATAATTCAACACAGCCATTCTTTCTTTATTCAGTATTGTCCCTCTTTTCAAGAAGTAAGAAATAATATGTACTAACATTTCCAGATAATTTGCTTTGTGTAAACTTACTTCCAACCAGATCCCCAAAATAATTTTAAAAAAAAACTTTAGGATGCAGAGTTATCTCCCTTTTTTCCTGCCAGAATTTTATATAAAAAACTTTGATTTTTTTCCCTGCCTTCCATTTGTTTCATTATTTTCTTTTCATTTTCGTTTTTTCTTTTTCCTTTACCTTTTCCTTTTCTCTCCTTCCCCTTTATATCTTATATCACTCATAATATTAAAACAAAATCACACGAAGGAGTCCAAAAGTTTTATCGACCGAGACGTTGGTCGAATATCACTCTAGATAAGACAAATTGTCCGATTACTTATAATTTTGTTTACTAAAATGTAAATAATATATATATATATGTATATATATATGTTATATGTATATATATGTGTATATATATGTATATATATATGTAGTATGTAATATATATATATATTACATACTACATATATATATACATATATATATACACACACATATATATATATATACGTATAACATATATACGCATATATATGTTATGTTACATATAAATATTACATACAGTTATGTATATATACATATTTGATATAAATATATTTCTATGTACATATATATTTAAAAAATAACATATATATAATATTTGAAAAATAATACTTGGACTTGATAAGTGGTGATGCCTATGTAAATAATATATATATATATATATATATATATATATATATAGATGCGCCCCCCAAGTCTTCGTTAAGACCCGCCTCTAGGAGAAGGTAACTCTAATGTAAAAACCTTGAGTTGTACTGTATGCTTTGCCTTATAGCAGTTGTCTGCACTTACAAGGATTTACTCTTAGACCTTTTTCTCTCAACTTCCCCTGAGCTATGTTCATGTTCCGTTCATTCTCCTCTAGGATCCTCCGACCACTCCGTCGTATCAGTTAAGATAAAAACGAAATGTAAGAAGCCCCCAGACGTACCCCTCCACCGTACTGTATACCGATACTCTATGGCTGACTGGGATAGCTTCCATAAATTCATATCTGATTTACCTCTGCACTCCATGTTTAAAAAGGAAGTGTCCTCTATAGTATCAGATCTGACCGAATGGTTAATTGTAGGCATAAACCAATTCATACCATCTAAAAAATTCCAACAAAAACCTAACAGCCAGCCATGGTTCTCCCCAGAATACGCTGCTGCTATCGCGCACAGAAATCACTTTTTCCATAACTACCAACGTAATAGATGCACTGAGACTAAAGCTGCTTTCAGGTCTGCCAGCAACTACTGTAAAAGAGTAATAAAAAATGCAAGAGAGCTATATGCCCAGTCTGTTAAATCCAAGGTAGCTGATCAGCGGCTTGGATCCCACCAGTTTTGGCAAATAACAAATAGGATCCTGAACAGAAGTGTGCGTTCTATCCCAACCATTATCAATGGACCAGAGGTCATCTCGTCAGCATCAGACAAGGCCAAACTATTTGCAAAGAACTTTGCAGCTAATTCTACCCTATGCGACGAAGGCCATCAACTCCCCATATTTCCTCCTATAACACAGAACAAGCTAGGTAGCATACAAATATCCGTGCATGAGGTCGGCAAGCTAATAAAGAACCTAGATTCCAGTAAAGCAACTGGCCCAGATGGCATCCCAATTATAGTGCTAAAAAAGCTTCAACCAGAACTTGCTCCCATACTTACGAAACTATTTAAGCGCTGCCTTAGGGAGAAGTGCTTTCCGTCTCCCTGGAAGACCTCATCAGTTTGCCCTGTATTTAAGAATTCAGGTGATAAGTCATCTCCTTCTCAATACAGACTTATAAGTCTCCTGTGTGTTATGAGTAAGTTGCTGGAATCCATATTAAATAGAGAAATAGTCAACCACCTCAGCAGGAATAACTTTCTTAGTGACACGCAATATGGTTTCCGCTCTGCAAGATCTACCGCAGATGTGCTGACGGTTATATCCCACAGGATTAGTGAATCTCTTCACAAAGGCTTCCTTTCTAGGGCAATTGCTCTTGACATATCAAAGGCCTTCGACAAGGTATGGCATAAGCGTCTACTTCAAAAGATTTCCAGCTACGGTATAACTGGAAATGTTTTCTCAATCATTAAATCATTTCTCTCCGATAGGCTCATAAGAGTAGTGGTAGATGGACAAAAATCAGAGGCCTGCAATATAAATGCTGGAGTCCCTCAGGGGTCAATCCTGGGCCCAACTCTCTTCCTGATCTACATCAATGACCTCCCTAAACACATACTTAAATCATTTGTTGACATCTATGCTGATGACACAACCATCTACGGCAACACATGAAAGGCTGTAAATGACAAAGTTCTCTCTGATTCTCTCTCCTCTGATCTCGAGCGCGTGGTTCAGTGGGGGAAGACGTGGCTGGTTACCTTTAATGCATCCAAAACCAAACTCCTATCCTTACATCATCAACGCTCTGATCCCCAGCTGGCATCAATTGTGATGGATGGCTCTCGTCTGGGTGAGGCCCTGTGTTTTGACAAGCTTCTGGGTTTGACCTTTACACCTGATCTGAAATGGAACACGTACATCAAGTCTGTTGCCAAGGTCGCTGGAAAGATGGTGGGATCCTTCTACCGCTCCAGAAGATATCTCACTACTGATGCAATTCTCTATCTATATAAAAGCCAAGTACGTCCAAGGATGGAATACTGTTGCCATATCTGGGCAGGAGCTGCTAAAACAGCCTATCCTGCCTTGACAGAGTACAAAATAGACTTTGTGGCTTAGTGGGGGATGCCCTTTTCTCTACCCTGCAACCTCTCTTCCACAGAAGAGACGTTGCGAGCCTGTCTTTGTTTTATCGTTATTTCCATGGCAGATGCTCGTCTGAACTCCAATCTCTGGTCCCCCCCTCGCCAATCTTTCACGAAAAACACCCATCTAGCTGAATCCACTGTCAAAAGTTTCCCCCACTCTATATCTGTGCCTAAATCAAAACGCGGATTCCATGAACAAAGCTTCTTTCTTAGAACTGCACGCCTGTGGAACTCTGTTCCGTCTGCCTGCTTCCCTCCGGACTACAACTTGGATGTCTTCAAGTCCAATGTTAACAAATTCCTAATGAACCGCCCCCTTAAGTAAACACTTCATCAAATCTCCACACTAACGTAATGTACTTGCAATAACCCTTATCCCTGAGTGGCTTCCGGGCCTTGATAAGTGGTGATCACTGTGTAAAAAAAACAAAAAAAAACAAACAAAAAAAAAAAACTCCCAGTATTTTTTTTACACCTCATATACAGGTTAAAAATCAAATCAAAAGGGCGAAATAAACTGTTTATCAAGTTTTAAGTCTGTAGACAAACTACTGAGAGAGGAGTTTGGTTGAGAAGTTTCACACACACATAGACAAGGTCAATGTATATATATATATATATATATATATATATATATATATATATATTAAGCTGAATGTTTGTGTGTGTGTGTGTCTGATCACGAATAGGCTCCTATATGGTTGACTATTTAAAAAAAACTGATTACATATAATGATAGAAGATGTATCGAGACACAGGAATGAGTATGTTTGATCTGTTAGAACGGTGGTTCATTAAAATTGTTGTGCCTGCGTTCGCGCCTGTCCACAAAATATGGAAATAAAAAATTTAAAAATTAAAAAAAAAAAAAAAAAAAGTTTACAAGTGTTTTTGATATAGATGTACATAATAATACTTTGATAAGTATGTTTTAACTTTAATAGGGATGGCCTAATAAAATTGTGGGGTCTGCGTTCGCGCCTGGCCTCCATAGAATGGAAATAGGCACACACTTTAATAAAGACTTTTCATATCTATCTGCGTAAGTATACTTTGATAACTATGTTTCAGTTTGAAGAAATATGGTATAATAAAATTATGGGGTATTCGTTCGCACCTTACCCCAATAGAATGGAAATATGTCACAAAGTTTAACAAGGTTTTTTAATATAGATCCACAGAATATTGTGATAAGTGTTTCAGTGTGAACAGGTATGGTATAATAAATTATGGGTTTTATCGAATCTATTTTATTTTTACTTTCATCATATTTTGCTTTGGTTTTGATACCTCTAAATTCGAAGCTATCTCTTTACAACCCATCCTTTTCATAACCTATCATACTTTCATAAATCAGAGTCCATTTTCTGTAGGCTGCTTTTGAATCCAGTCAACGACGGGTATTTTTGCTAGTATATATATATATATATATATATATATATATATATATATATATATATATATATATATATATATATATATTTCAACGGTTTTCTTTTTCTTTTTCATTTCGACCCTTTTTGTGATCAAGAGCGGAGGTCCGCTTGAAATATAAAAAAATAACAATAAAAATATTAAATACAAAAAGTAACATCGTTTTTCATGCTTCAAAAAACCCTCATAACCTTTACGTCTCGCCTTGATGGAGAGGAAACTAAAACTTTCTTCTATGCAAGTGGATACTTGATTCCAAATATTTCTCATATATATCTCTCCCATCTTTTGGAAATAAGGTACGATTATGAATATCTCGAGTATCAAATAATCCTTCTTTTGTTTTCATACGTAAAGTAAATTTCACAGTGCACTGTGAAATTTACTTTATGTATGAAAACAAAAGAAGTGAGCTATAACATATGAGAAATATTTGGAATCAAGTTTCCCATTGCTGTTATCCAAGATCATTTGAAACCATAGCAGCGAGTCTTTGACTTCCCTCCATCAAGGCCAGAGATTTTTGGGAAATATCAGATATTTTGTAATTCATATGCAAAACAAGGAAAACAAAATACTATGCTTGAAACATTTGTAAAAGTTGCAGTATCTTTCCATCCTCCAAAAATCATGTAAAATTATAACTATAATAGGTTTCGAGTGTGCTGAAAACGAAAATAAAGTTTAAAATTCCAGGAAACGAGTACTTTTTAAGATAAGAAGAAATCATAGTTTTAAAAAGTGGGGCATCACTTTACTATATTAATTTAACGTAAAATGAAAATCCCCTTTATAACCACTTTTTTGGGGGTGGGTGGGCGTCTGTTATTTTTTAGGGGTGATGTTTATTTGGTAATTGACGCTTGATAGACCAACACAAAACCTACATTAAAACTTGTTTTATATACGTTTTCGGGTGTGCTGAAAACGAATATCGCATTTAATTTTTTCAGTAAATAATTATTTTTCCGGGTATTAAGAAATATAATTCTTTATGTTATAAGAAGTGGCCATTGTTGTGCACGCAAAAAATACTTGTTTGCAGAACATTTAAATGCGATATTCGTTTTCAGCACACCCGAAAACCTATGGAAAACAATTTTTTAATGCAGGGTTTGTGTTTGTCTACCAGTCCATTAAAAACACCACCCATAAAAAAGAAAATAACAGCCACAAAAAGGTGCCCATGAAGTGTTTGCTCATTGTTAAATTGATATAGAAAATTGATCTTCCACTTTTTTAAATAATAATGTGCGATCTTAAGGACAAATGTCACATAGCCTACAACACAATTCTAGTCATTAGCTTTCAAACGAGCCTTTATTTGTTAAATTCTGATCAATAATCGCCGAGATTTCGAACTTATAAAATTGTTAAAAATGGTGGTATATCTAAATATGAATGTATCTATACTCGTAGCCAAATTGAATATTGAATTTTTGAAGATTATAATTGTATTCTTTGGCGGCCATCTTTGTTACGCGCGTAGATTTGTTTATCGCGCGCGCGCACGCTCGTAATACAGACGGCCGCATGGTGAAAATTTTATGACAATTGGTGAAAAATAACCTATATTTTTAAGCCAATAAAATATGCAAAAAATTGCCTACATTTGTATACATAGTGTCCTGGTTCGGTTGTGATGCTTCTGTTTTGTCTTCTACATTTGTCGGTTTTACTGGTTCGATTTTTTCTCCTAAGATGTCGGTTTTGCTGCTTCAATTATCTGCCCTGTAGCTTTCCCAGGCCACTAATACATATATTTATGCAGCATTTTCTCTTAAGCATTTCTTATGAAATAGAATAGACGTTTTTTGTTTATTATTTTTCTTTATTTATTTTCCGAGTTTGGTAAGTACTCGGTCTTCCGACAAATATGGCGATTACATCAGCCAGTTCCTGCCATAAGGGAAGACCATTATTCGGAAGTTAGAAAGGATAAAAATAAATTAATAGAAAAAAATCTTATATATATATATGTGTGTGTGTGTGTGTGTGTGTGTGTGTGTGTGTGTATAGTTATCCACTGTTATGGTGTTAAATTCGTAATAAAAACGAAAGGAACACAGGACTTTTAGAAAAAACATGTATTCACATATATTACAGGCAAATTAGGTTGAGCAATATCATTCCTCAACTGTAGGGCGTTTGCACACGACCTCCTTGGCCGCGTGGACTCTGGGCACCGGTACTCGTTACCGGAAGTGACGTCACCAAAGGAAGTGACGTCATGGGATAGTTCATTAATTCCATGGAGGGGCGTCTCCCAAGCTGTCAGTACCTCTTCCTTTTAGAGTCTACCATCAATGGCTCGGTAAACTTTCTCTTACAGAGCAACCCCCGTAGTTCAGTTTTTGCTTGAGGAGGTTCAAGATCAAAAGTTTTGAGTACAATATCTATCGGCTCATCTTCCAATAGGGGACTGTCGCTACTGTCAACTGATCGACATCTTCTTAGTTGGTTCTGGTGACCTTTGTGGGTATATGTTGGTCCTTCGACTATATATACCATGTCACCGACTCTTTTCAGCTGATATTAAATGTTTACTGGGTACAGAAGTGGTCACTAGTGGCCTTGACTGTTTGGATAAGAACTTGTCTAAAACGGATCTCACTTTCCGCGCAAACATCGTTTCTGCAGATGAGACTGCTGTTGGTGTGTTCGGTTGGGTGTAATCCTATACACGTGTAGAAATTGTTGAAGTGCTTCATCTGTTGAGGTCCATTGAACCTTCTTCAGTGCTCTTTTAAGAGTGTCCACGAAGCGTTCCGCTTGCCCATTCGACTTAAGATGGTATTGGGGGAGTGGTGATATGATTAATTTGGAACGCACCACAAAAACCTTTGAACTCAGCAGACGTAAACTGGATTCCATTATCACTTACGATGCAATCGACTACACTGAAATGTGCGAACAGTTCATGTAAGAAATTTATAGTCGTTCCAGTTGTCGGTCTTCTTCACCTCAACACCTCAGGCCACTTGCTGTAACTATCGACTACGATTAAGTAATAATTGTCCTCGAGCGGACCCGCAAA
The DNA here is from genome assembly GCF_053919585.1 of Euprymna scolopes. Taxonomy (NCBI): domain Eukaryota; kingdom Metazoa; phylum Mollusca; class Cephalopoda; order Sepiida; family Sepiolidae; genus Euprymna; species Euprymna scolopes. The sequence goes on along the minus strand of NC_136521.1, from coordinate 3,798,571 downwards.
ATCGATGTGCACCCTAGACCATGGCTGGTCAGTTTTCGGCCAAGGTTTAAACGTAATAGGCGGTGATTTAGCCACAAAGGCACAGCCTGTGCAGGAGTCTATCCTCTCATTGATGTCCTTGTCCATATTAGGCCAGTAGACATAGCTCCTCATCAAACTCTTCATACGATCGTTTCCAGGAGTCCTGTGTGAAAATCCCGTAGAATTGTTTTTTGGAGACATTTGGGCATCACCACTCTTTCGCCATATAGTAAAACCTCATCACAAAGCGAAAATACTTCCGGAACATCGCCCTTTATGGCGATCTTATTTTTTATGTCACAGATGAAGTCATCCTTGTCTGCTTCCTTTTTAATCTCCGGTAGAGACACCGGGAGTTCTCTGATTGTGTTGCTCATCATCATTTTTATTTTTCCGTCCGTCCGAAGAGTGGCAATGATGGAATCTTCAAACGGATCCCTTTTCAATGGTATCAGCCTAGATAGGCTATCCTCATGGCTAATTTGTTTCAAAGACAAGTACTCCAGGGTGAAATCATAATTCAGTAATAATATACCCCATCTCAACAGTCTATTAGTCGTATATGTCGGTAAGCCTTTTTTGGAACCAAAAATCGTGAGTAACGGCTTATGATCCGTCTGCAATGTAAATTTTCTGCCGTGTAAATATCTATGAAACTTTGTCACATCGAATATAATACTCAAGGCTTCTTTTTCAATTTGAGAGTACTGTCTTTCGGCTGTTAGTACCGTTCTAGATGTATGTACGATCGGTTTCCTGGTACCGTCAGGCATTATATGAAGTATACAAGCTCCCACACCAAATGAGCTTGCGTCACACGCTACTATTATTCTCAACCTTAGATCATAGTGTGTCAACAAAAGATCTGAAGTTAAAATGGCGTCCTGTCTCAGGCTTTCTCTTTCTTCAGCAGTTCATTTAGTGGAGCGCGCAATTCATGCATATTCTTGATGAAGACTTGGTAGAAATTAGCCAGACCCAGAAAGTTTTGTAGTGCTTGCACGTTATTGGGAGCCGGCATGTTCTTTATGGCTTCCACCCTATCAGGATCGGGGTGTCTACTATCTTCCTCAATAATGTGACGTAAGTAACGTATCTCTTTCATCAGGAAGTCACACTTTGCTTCTTTTACTTTCAAACCAAAATTTTGAATTTTTTAAAAAACTTCATGTATGTGTTTTCGGTGCATATCTATGGATTTACTGGCTATGACATCATCCAAGTAAGCATAAGCGAAATCGAAATTATTTATTTATTTATTTAGTTTATTTTTATATATGTGTGTGTGTGTGTGTGTGTGTGTGTGTGTTGGGGAGTTGTCCCTCACCAGGGAGAAAAAAAAAATTGTTCACTTTAGAACCGACAGCAAAAAATAGAATATTTCAGAAAATTCCACTCAATGATAAAGCATGTCCTTTAATCCAAATAAAACAAAAGGGAAAACAAGAAACATTTCTCTCCCGTTAGCATAGAAAAACAAAGGCAAAAAAAAGTTTCTCTTCATTTGAAAAAATGTCCAAATTTGCATAAGAATAAATCGTAGACAAGTTTCAATTAGAATTGTCTTCGCGGTGAAATTGGGTGAACATTTTTCTCTTTTTTTTTCTTCTTTCAATAAGCAACAAAATTAATTTTTATGGCATTAACAAAAATGTGTTTCGTACATTTCTTTTCAATTTAAATATAGAGACAAAAAGATTAACTTACAATTTAGTCGAGCGCTTTGCCTTGTGTTCGTTTTTTTTTTTTGTTTTAGAATTTTGTTTTTAGAACGTAATTACCAGCCGAATTCTTAGCTTGTAAATCCGAAGTTCTTATAAAGTCAAATTTATTATATTCTTTTCCTGTTTTTGTGGAGTTAACCCGTGTGAAAGTCGAATCCGACGTCGCCAGTTGTTATGGCATTAATTGGTAATAAAACGAAAAGGAACACAGGACTTTTATGTACGAATATGTATTCACATATATTACAGGCAAAGCGGGTTGAGCAATACCATTCCTCAACTGTAGGGCGTTTGCACACGAACTCCTTTCACGAGCCAATCTCTGACTCTGGGCACCGGTACCCGTCACCGGAACTGACGTTACCAAAAGAAGTGACGTCATGAGATAGTCCATTAATCCCGTGGAGGGACGCCACCAACATCCACATACAGTATTGTTCGCTGTTTCAGAGCCCATCAGCGCGGATAGACAAGTGTGTGTGTGTGTGTGAGAGAGGGAGGGAGATAGATAGATAGATAGAGAGAGAGAGAGAGAGAGAGAGAGAGAGAGAGAGAGAAATAATAACTGACCCATCAAATTTTCGCCCCATTAGCTTCCTTCCACTTTTCGCCAAAATATTTGAGACCATAATTAACCATGCTCTAGTCCGGCACCTTACAGATGCCAAACTTCTGACTGACAAACAATATGGATTTAGACAAGCCCGTTCGACAGCTGACATCCTCACTGTAATCTCTGAACGTATATACCATTCACTGGACAAAGCGGGGGAGGGCAGAGCGGTAGCTCTAGATATATCTAAGGCTTTTGACAGGGTATGGCACAAGGGTCTCCTCAGGAAAATTAAATCATACGGTATCACTGGTAGAATACTTAGCATAATTAAATCCTTCTTAGATAAGAGAAAAATCCAGGTTGTCCTCGATGGTCGAACATCTAAACAGTATGATATAAATGCGGGAGTGCCTCAGGGGTCTATTCTTGGACCTCTATTGTTCCTGATATTTATTAATGACCTCCCCGACAAAACTGCCTCTGAGATGGGTATATATGCTGATGACACTACACTCTATAACAGGCATGACAGGAAAACAAATGAACACATATCTAAAGAAATGGCAAAAACACTAGAGGATGACCTCCAATCTGTAGTGGAATGGGGACATAAATGGATGGTCACATTCAATGCTGCCAAGACTAAACTGGTTTCCTTTAATAACTATAAGAAACCTTCTCTGCCACCAATAGCAATGGCCAGTGACTCCCTGTCTGAGAGTACATCTTTCAAACTGCTTGGCCTAACGTTTACAGGAAACATGAGCTGGAACAATTATATTGAAAACATTGCCAGGGCCGCTGCGAAAAGGTAGGCTCTCTCTACCGTGCTAGAAAACTACTGACACCTGAAAGTATCCTCTATCTCTATAAGTCCACCATTCGCCCATGTATGGAGTATTGTTGTCACATCTGGGCTGGTGCGTCTACTACTAGTCTCTCGCCCCTAGACAAGGTTAAAAAAAGAGTCGCCAATCTGATAGGCCCTGAACTGGCATCTAAGCGTCAGCCTCTGTCCCATCGACGAAACGTTGCATCACTCTGCTTGTTCTACAAGTATTTTAATGGTGAATGCTCTGACGAACTGCAATCACTTGTGCCCCCACGACGCAGACACCCTCGACAAACTCAACAGGCAGCTAAATCCCACCCTCATACAGTAGAGATCCCTAGATGTAAAAGATCTTTCTACTCCAGTAGTTTCTTCCCCAGAACCGCTAGACTCTGGAATTCCATTCCAGGATCCTGCTTCCCTAACTGTACTGACATGCAGAAGTTCAAGTGCAACGTGAACCGACATCTTGCTGCCCAAATCCCAACATAGTGCCCCAGTAGTTGCTGACCCTGATGGTAGCCCCCTACACCAAAGTGGCAATGTGCTTTGTTTGGGGTGAAACTGTAATAATAAAAAAAAATAAATAAAAATAAAAATAAAAAAAGAACCAAAGTACAAACTTTATTTATATTTATTTATTCAATACAAAAGTGTCTGATAATTTACCAATTACATTTTAAAATGATAGTTTAATGCATCGAATAAGGAGTTTTTTTTTTTTTTTAAATCTTTGATTTGTTGTTGTCATTTTGGCATTGTTCATTGGAATGTCCCTGTCGTATTTACCAGGTGGAGTTGCAACGGCTCTTCAGGTAACTGCAGATCTTGGGGTGGCTGGCGAATCGGTTGTAGAGAGCCATCAATTTGGGATAGCTGCTGAACATGCTCTGCATTTCTCTGTACATGTTTTCCATGCAACAATAGAACATCATGTCGCACCACATCATCTGCAAGAGAAAAACGAAAAAAATATGAGTTTGTAAAGTTATTTATTGCTAATAAAACACACACACACACGCACGCACACGCACACACACGCTCGCACACACGCACACACGCACACACGCACACACACACACACACGCACACACGCACACACGCACGCACGCACGCACACACGCGCGCACGCACAAACACACACACACCGTTTAGATTATGCAACCAGACTTTGTGGACACCCTGTATATATATATATATATATATATATATATATATATATATATGATTTTTATTATTTCAACCTCGAGTGTATCAACTCAATTCATTACAAGTTGTTCCAATAGACGGAATAAAGATTATATATTATAAAGTAACGTATCATTAGATGATTCAAGCTAAAATAAAAAAGAAAGATATTGTTTTCCATATGAATATTAAATATATATATATATAAAATAATTGTTATTAAAGAGTAAATCTATGACATCATGCACGATTACATGAGGCACGTCCACGAGAAGAACGTACGCTTTAGGGTGAGATTTCTTATTTATAAATCGCCACCATCTCTCTCTCTCTCTCTCTCTCTCTCTCTCTCTCTCTCTATATATATATATATATATATATATATATATAGATGGTGGCGATTTATATATATATATATATATATATATATATATATATATATATATATATATATATATATAGTAATTTATAAAATATATATGGCGATTAAGCTACACTGAATATTCTGCGTTTCATCCACTATAGGATTCGTCAGGCTTATGCGCGAATTCTGTGGTTGCTTCTTGTTTTTATATATGTTGAGTTAGCCAATCAGCTTTCTAGTATCCACCGCACCCCTTCCTATCAGCCAATGGGCATGCATTTTATCGAACAAAGGATCTGTTTTAGAACTAGGTTAGTGGTTTAAGGTAGACGTTTTCCTTTTTTTTATATATAAATATACCTATGTGTACACACATACATGCACATATATACATATATATACATATATGTGTGATCGTTTATGTATATTCATGTTTATTTAATTTATTTATTTGTTTTTTTTCTATTGTTATTGTTAGTTTTAAAGCTATTTTGTATCGCTATCCTAGAGTAAGTTTTATTTTGTGAACACAGTTGTTTGCTATTTCTCGTCTACAGTTTAATAGATTTTGTGTTTTTTTAAAGTACAGGATAGCAAATTTTTCATGGAGGCATAATTTACATGGGTCGTCTAAATGTCTGCATGTGGTAGTTTGTCTCATTGTTTTCCATTCGACTACCGGCGAATGTCCGCTTTCTTTCAGTTCCCAGTATTTATTCGCTAGTGTTGTTTTTATACGGTGTTTTTTTTTTTAAAACAACAGTGAGTTCAATAAGTATCCGATACAAAGCAAAAAGGATTATTTTTATTACACGAAACAAAAGCAATGAAATGCTATTTTAATCTGATTTTGTATAATTTTATCATACAAAAATACGTTAGAATAACACTTCATTTTTTTCTGTGTAATAAAAAAAATCAACTTTTTTGCTTTGTATCGGATACTTATTACACCCACTGTATATATCAAATCTAGCCTGAAGCTTGTATGTTTTGCCAAGGTTTCAAACTTACCTGGTCACCCATGAAGAATTGGCTGCCACCATTGCGCATGCTCAGGGTCCTCTCCATGAAGGGCATCACGCGGTTGAAGGTGTTCATGTATCTCCACTTCATGTAGTTCTGGAATAAAACAATGCATAAACAATTAACATTGCTGACACAAAGGCATCGTCATGGATCATGTATGTTAAATCATTTTTGTACTAATGGTTCGGTATCTTCAAAGGCCAAAAGTCAATTGACAATAAAACTTAATCGTGTGACCTTGGGGAAGGGTCATTAAGAAATACCCGGGTTAGGTAGATTGAATATATTGTACAAAGAATGTAAATACAAAGAAACGTTGTTAGTTAGACAAAATGTAGTATAATCACGTTGAATCACCGGTTCTCGTCAGATCCTCGAAGTTAAGAAACGTTGAACGAAGAGGGTGATCATTTATGAATCCTAAGCGCTGTATGTACTATTTGTTTATCTCGGTATTGCTTCCAGTCACCCTGAATCTTGATTTGCTACTGGTATATACAACGACAGCTCAGGAGAGGTGTAGTTAAAGTATGCGCAAGCGCCCTTATATTGGGTATCCATAATCTGTCTAGATTGAAGGAACCTATTAGTATGAGTGAATAGGTAAGCCCCTATAGCACTTATTATAAGGTTTACAATGAATGATCAACAATGTTGTGAGAAGATTGCAAACAATAAAATATTAAAGGATTGTAAACCATGAATTATATATAAAACGTTATGAGAGATATGGTTTGTTATTGAACACGGAAACGACCATAATAGCGTGTTAACAGCTGGTAAGTTCCTGGAAAGAAACTCTGTCCATGCAAGTTCTGCTTTATTTTAGATAATAAGAGGAAGAAAATGAGTTCTTTTATGGTATTGGAAATAAGAAGTAATACCGATAGACTAGGAAAATACTAGTAACATCTCGCCTGTAAGAAAGTAGCTCCAGAGAAGAGAGCAGTTCCCACTAGATTACGAAGTCGGCTTTGTCCTTTTTCAAAACTGAGGTTTACGATCGAGCCGAATATATCTACGGCGGGAAATAATGAGTTCCACTAGGCATTAAATAGAGTTACCTCCCCTTACTTAATTTATTTTACGAGGTGAATTTTTTCTTCAATAAAATGATTTTCACGCCGCATTTAAGCTAATGCGTTATTTGGATTCTTCGAACTCCTGTTCTCATCGACCTATTTCAGGTGGATATTGTCGAACTCGGGAATCAGCACGAAATTTCGAACAGTATCCTTTATTTAATCTACAGGGAAAATAAACTGTCGTTCCGCCAGCCATGATTAAGTAGAAACCCCAAGTAATTCGCTATTATATTTTTGAGTGTCGCTTGCACTTAGGGTTGAGTATAACTTATGATTAAATTTTACCAAGTACTTTATCCACGACACCAGCGGTACTTGCGGACAACTATAGTATGAATTTTAAGTTTGGTTTAGTTCGATTGTTTTACGGCATATCAATCCTTTTCGGGTTATTTAATGCCGAATCTAGTTATTTTGAATATAATAGAAATGTTGCATTCAGTTATTTTGTAGGTTTTTATCCTTCAAGCTTATATAGTGGATTTTATCGTTTTTGTTCCCTGCCCTGCAGAACATGATTGAGTTTATCAATGGGAAAGGAAAAAGGGTTACAGTATTAATGTTTGGTACATTTGAAGTTAGGAAACCAGTCAGAAAGTGGGGGGAGACAGAAAGAGAAAGGGGAAATGGGAAGAAGGAAAAAGGGTGAGAGGGTAAGGGTTAGGGTTAGTGTTAGGGTTAGGGTGGTTGTTGTTTTTGGTTTTCGTTTTGCAGAACACAATTAAGTTTTGCAAAAAAAAAAAAGAAGAAAAACAAAAAACATCAATGTTAGATGCATTTCGTCTCAGGAAGCCGATACCCTCAGACAGCCTGATCTGATAGCACCAGGAGAGAGATTTTAAGCCTGTGTCGAGACGGCAGTGTTTTGTAAACGAGATAAACTAAGAGACTTTTAAAACGAGAAGCAATGCCTTATTTTGTAAGAACTATGAACAAACTCATTTCATTTCAACTGAAAAAGCCGGGTCGATCTTCTTTCCTTTTTTTGTTTTTCTTTGCAACTGTCTCAGATACAACGTGCTGGGCCCGAATGTTAAAATGTAACGACACCGTTGAAGAAGAGTAACAAGCTTCGTTACATTAATATCTGGTGTCTGACTCAGTGATAGATCATCTTGCAGTACGGTTTCGAATCTCGCTAAGTCAACAACACCGATCATTTGTGGAGGCAACGAAACATGTGTCTGTGGATAATTATATTTTATATTCGAAATTGTGCATATATTTCTGTAAATACAAAATTACTTACATCGTAGTTGCTGCAGTTTCCCTCTCCACCAAAACCGTAGTCATTCATGTTGTACTGTGGACAGAAAAAAAGAAGGAAAAAAATGAGTTTGCTTTACAAATTTTAATCCATTAAAAAAAATTCGGTTTATAAACACAAAATAAGAGTGACTGAATTATTAGACCAGAGACAAAATATTTATAAGCTTACAAATGATATAATCGATATCGATCAGTAGAAATAAATAAATATATAGCTACTAGCAGGGAGACCCCACGTTGCCCGGGATTAAATGAAAGTCAACAAAGATTTCACACTTTCAATACTTTTGTTGTGATCAAAATCGGTGAAATCATCCATTTTCAATCAAATCAATTAATTGCCTACTCTAGTCGGAGACCCCCCCAGTGCACCTACGGTGAGATTCAGATACCTCCCCGCAGTGACTTAGCTCCCAATACATTGTAGTTTACATTGCACTGTAGACAACCTTCTATTGATTTTATAAAACTATTTTTGTATAATGGTTTGAATTTAAGATTAAAATGAAAAATGTGCCCTTAACAGAAAACAATCATTTCGAACGCGCCCCTGTTATATCAAAGAACATACTGTTGATTTTATACGCCGCAATTGTTGAAGCTAAAAGTAATATACAAGCGGCGTTCCAAAGGTAATACTTTTAATTTTTATCAGAGAAGATTGCAAATTGCATTGTTATGATGACTGATCTTATGCATTCATGATCTGAAATTTTTATTTCTCTGCTGAAGATATTGACTATATGAGATTATAAGAAGGCAAACCCTGTCATGGACGTGCGTCAAAAGCAGATATGCGTCATTGAATTCCTGGATTAAGAATTGTGGTGACTATGTCGAAAAATAAATTCAAGTCTCCCGTTTGAATGGTATCATTCCCGTCTTCGTAGTTCTTCAACTTTTTTAGTGCAAAAATATAGCAATACAACAACTGTACATAAAATATAAATATATTTTTTATTTCAAAAATTCATATGAAATTGTAACAAGTAAAAACAATCTATACTTTTTTTTGTGTATTGCTATTCATATGAAGGCTTTGGTAGGGTGTATTCCAATTCCTGCAGTAGCTGTTCATAAAAAAAAAATGGCCAGTCATCTCATAGATGCATAGCAATAACATACTAAATTTTCATGAGTCTATGAAAATTTTAAATGCCTGTACAAAAAAGTCTGGGAACTTATTAAAGCCACCTCGTACATATATCTATACTCCTATAGACTTTGGATTTTTGTGTATTGATATTCATATTAAAACCCCTTTTTTCTATTTATTTAAAAGGAAATACAATTTTCTTATATATGGATCATGGAATTGCATTCATCTGCAAAAGATCTAGCTAATTTGCATATTCTTTTAAACATTCATTTTAATTAATTCTCTATTAGTTTTTTTCGGTTTTCTTATGAGGTGATCATCTTTAGTTAACTATTACGTGTAATTATATTCAAGCAGATATTGTACATGATTTATACTTGCGTAATATTTGCGTAAAAAGGTTATAGTAAGCACAAAACTCCTTTCTGTATATATTTATGCATGTGTATATATTTTTGTTTAAAAATTTTACCTATCAAACTCCTCTGTCAGTTTTTAGTCAAACTAAGCTGGGGAAAATCAGTGCAAAAGTGTGAAAATTAAAAAAAATAAAATTTACCAGGTGATGGTCGAACGACAGCATTACGAGTATGCATGCATAACGTAATAGCTATTGAGACATGTTTTAATTTTTAGCTTTGCTGCAAACATGTCTTCATAGCTCAGGCATTAACGTCAAAGGAAAAAGTAAATCGTAGGCTAAACATTTTGATTTCGATTCTCAGTGGTATCGCACAAGTAATTTTTAAAAAACTTTTCGAATCATTACTATATATTGGGTCCAATATAATCTATATATATAAAAGCGAAAATGTGTGTATGTTTGTATGTATTTTTGTGTGTTTGTATGTCTCGCAAAAACTTTCGACATAAGCCACGGATTTTCGCTAGATAGGTATCATTTTAAAGCTCGAAACTTCGCCCGACAAATATAAAAAAATTGGCCAAAAACATTAATTCCTTCACCCTAAAATCACCAGTTTTGTACAGGGACGGTGTAGCAAAAAATCGTTCCTTCATTTTCCCGTTTCCACGACTACTGCGACCATGACGTCATGTTTGACCTAGAAAACGATCACGTAAGTTTAACGTGCTGGTTTTTTAAACGTTTTATTTTGCCAGGCTTAGTTGTTCGTGTCTTTGGCGTACGCGTAACGTGTCGAGCTTTTTTTTTTCGCTTTAGCCTCGAGGCTTCGGGTTCAAGCCCACCTTCCGATCAAAACTTTTTTTTCTTTTACACCTCTAAACACCGGGGCTTTTCTTTCGCTTATTCTTTAGTGAACCCCCCACACAACGTTGTTATCTTAAGATTGCACGTTCTTTTTTCTGATTTTTTTTCGCTGTTTTTTTTGTTTGTTTTGGTTTTTCCGATTTTTTAAATACGGTTATTACTTACTCCCCGCCGCATACACACACCTACAAACACCCGGGCAACGCCAGGTACCCCCCGCTAGTATAATACAATAATAATAAATACGAAACCTGCATTAATCAAACCACATCTCTCCTGAATCGGCACTGTTTGAGTCCAGTAGCAAGGAGAAGACCAGGACGACTGGAAACAATGCCGAGATAAGCAGAGAGCACATACAGCACCTGAAAGCCCCAAATGGTCACCCATTGAGTACTGACCAGGTTCAACGCTGTTTAACTTCGGTGATCCACCGGGAACCGGCGTGTCAACGTGATTATGCCGTATATATAGAGTATTCAGACATGTGGAAACGTTTTGAATCCGTTTTCATTCGGAAAATAGGGCTGCTAAGGAGTCAAAATCAGCAAATTTGTACGTGGTGGGGGTCATCGGATTTTTATGTGCTTGTCAACTGTTTCACAACTGCGCATGCGCGGTTGAGAAACATTAAAAAATTTTCTTTTTTATTACATATTTTATCACCCCAAACAAGGCACATCGCCACTTTGGTGTAGGGGGCTACTATCAGGGGCAAAATCTACTGGGGTACTATGTAGGGATTTGGGCAGCAAGATGTCGGTTCACGTTGCACTTGAACTTCTGCACGTTAGTACAGTTAGGGAAGCAGGGACCTGGAATGAAATTCCAAAGTCTAGCGGTTCTGGGGAAGAAACTACTGGAGTAGAAAGATCTTTTACATCTAGAGATCTCTACAGTGTGGGGGCGGAATTTAGCAGCCTGTCGGGTTTGTCGAGGGTGTCCACGTCGTGGGGGTACACATGACAGCTTCTTTGTGGTAAGTATGAGATATTTAGAAAAATAGAAAATGTGGCAGTATAAAGTTATTAATTAAATTATTTTGTGTTAGTTTTATATGTGTAGTTCATTCAAATATTAATTAAACTCACCCTGAAGCGTCCGTTCCTCCAGTGGAAGTACCTCATGTAATCGTGCATGATTTCATAGAAGCAATCGCTGATGTAGTCACACCTGAACATGTCCATGGGGCTCTTGGGGTAGAAATCTGTTGATATGAAATCAATATAGTTACTATCAAAAATCAATACCATTTTAAATCGCAATTTAATTTTAAAAAATTACTCAGCGTTCGTTATAATGAATTTGTGTTAAAGATTTGCTCTAAAAAGCTTTATTTTTAATATTGTATTAATCTTAAGAAAATAGCCGAACTAGTTTACTATGGTCATATAAGATACTCACTGTATTCGCGGGCCAAGTACCTGCAAATGGCCATGGTCTCAGGCATCATATCGCCATTGTCCATCTGCATACAGGGGAGGTAGTTGCAAGGAAAATCTGAAAAATAAAGATAAATAATAATAATAATAGAGCTACGATGTATTTTCAAACTTTTTTTTACATGGAATTCCCCACTTATCAAGGCCTGGAGGCCACTCGGGGATAAGGGTTATTGCGTGTACAGTATCAATGGGATAGTGTCGTAGTAATCGTTAGTATTGGAGATTTGATAAAGTGTCTTACTTAAGGGGGCGGTTCATCAGGAACTTGTTTATGTTGGACTTGAAGACATCCAAGTTGTAGTCAGGTGGGAAACAGGTAGACGGAAGAGAGTTCCACAGGCGTGCACTTCTAAGAAAGAAGCTTTGTTCATAGAATCTACGTTTTGATTTAGGCACAGATAAAGAGTGGGGGAAAATTACTAACAGTGGTTTCAGGTTTTAATACAAATAAATCTTGATTATATATGAATCGGATAATATTGTCGGCAAATTCAGCCTTGATTTTTAATCATTTGTTAGCAAGAATACCCGACGTTGCCCGGGATTGGATGATGATCAATGAATGTTTCTCACTTCCAATTGTCCGCGAAATCAATGAAATCTAATGATTGCCTGCTTTAGTCGCGGATCCAGTGACATAGTTTACAATAGATTGTAGTCTACGTTGCACTGTAGAGAAACTATTTTTGATTAAATGAAATATTTTTATATATAGTATCTTGAATTAAACTTTAAAAAGCAAAAGTCAAGTATCATGCTTGAATTGTGCTCTAAACAGAAACATTTATTACAGACGCTATCATGTCTTTAATTTTATACGTCGAGTCTTTCTGTTTGTGCGGTGATAAAACTTCTCAAATGAAATGGTAAAAATAGGACTGCTCATTTTTCAACTGTTTTTTTTATTATCAATTTTCAATACTTATCGGAGGAATTCCGATACAAAACCTGTCTCAGAATACTCTCAGAATTATAAAGTACATCTGTGAAATAGAAAATAAATAGGTCCAACCGTTTTGGAGTTCATAGGGAATGAACACACACTGTCACCGACACACAGACACACAGACAAAGTACCTTTTGTATATGAGTAGAGATATATGTATGTATAAGTCTAAGGGTGAGGTAACCCTGACAGAAACCCTCAGAGGTGTTTAGGCCCTATAAGCTGCGGCATATATGACCCACCGGCGTGTGGAATATGCTCTGGTACCCAGCAACTTAAGTCCCAATCATGGATCAAATGGCATGATGGGTGGAGAGGGCTCCATAATCTGTGGTGAAGGCAACCTCTCTAGGAGAAGAAAAACCCTGATATAAAACCTGCGGCGACTGCTGCATCCAATGATGTTGACTTGCTCTTCTTTTTGGTTCAATGTGGCAGTTGCTTAGAGATTGGGATTGTCTCGTTGTAAAGTCTTTCCTCATTATAAAAAGCTTCAAGCACAGGCATTACTTGATATGTAATGGAATACACAGTTTACCATCAGTGTGTATCTCGATAACAAAAAGGCTGGCTGTAGCCTAAAGCGGCAAACGGACACTCAATGAGGACTGATGCGGATATGGGCATCAATGGAAATCAAGGCTCTGGAACATCCAAGGTTTGGACCGGCAGATGTTCAGGGCACCACAACCTGGACCCGGTCATCAGCAGATGTGCAGGACTGTAGAAGGTTCATAGAAGTGACCGCCCGACACGTGCTGCTAGTGGCGCTCATGTCTGCTTCATTTGAGCCAAAGATATATTAAGTAATGGCAATACTTGAGAACGAGTTTGCTGCCATCTATATAAAAGCGAAAATGTATGTATGTTTGTATGTGTGTTCGCTTTTTCTGTATGTCTACAAAAGGCTTTTTTCAGAGAAGCGGTCGGTTGCCTAACAACTTTTTAAAACTTTTTATATCCCATATAAATCGTAATATCTCACAGTTAACAACGAAGCTCGTCTGTCTATTTAATTTGCTCGTCTTTGGGAAGATAAATATTCAACATTTGTCGCTCGCCGCATGTGGGTTAGTCTTTTTCCTATAACATCTTGAGAAGCGTGTCCGCAGTAAATGAAGTACTATCCCGCAGTGAAACTTGACCTCATTAACTCATTTAAACGGGCACCTGCCAAATCCAAGTAATTAAATAAATTCAAACGTGTTTCCATTAGCATCTCGCGGTGGGGCGACGGTTAACGTCGCACGTTCTTTTTTCACACTGTAATTTACAACTTTGCCTCAACGTTTCGGGTTCGATCCTCATACTTACCTACCAAAACATTTTTTTAACCCCCCTCCGGAGTTTCCACACACACCTCCAAACACCCGGGCAACGCCGGGTACCCTTTGTTAGTCATATATGTATCCAAGATAAAGGAAGAGACGGACACAACACGATAATACAGGGTGAATATTTATTGTTAACGTAAAATGGGTTATCAGTCGATTTTTAATGAAAACCTAGTTGTAGGTAAATTAATTATTTTTGTCCGCCGCTATTACTAAACAGACATCTTAAAAAGAAACAAATCATTATTTAAAGAGGAATAAAAAAAATAGCATTAATAAAAAAAGAACCTTTAGATGCGTGAATGCACACAACCTCTAATAAAAGATTAATTTGCAAGACAAATGCATGGAATAATTAATTATTTTTTTTTTTTACACAATGATCACCACTTATCAAGGCCCGGAAGCCACTCAGGGATAAGGGTTATTGCAAGTACATTACGTTAGTGTGGAGATTTGATGAAGTGTTTACTTAAGGGGGCGGTTCATTAGGAATTTGTTAACATTGGACTTGAAGACATCCAAGTTATAGTCCGGTGGGAAGCAGGCAGACGGAACAGAGTTCCACAGGTGTGCAGTTCTAAGAAAGAAGCTTTGTTCATGGAATCCGCGTTTTGATTTAGGCACAGATAAACAGTGGGGGAAATTTTTCACAGTGGATTCAGCTAGACGGGTGTTTTTCGTGAAAGATTGGCGAGGGGGACCAGAGATTGGAGTTCAGACGAGCACCTGCCATGGAAATAACGATTTCGAAAGAAGAGCGACTGTGTCCGAGGCGAAAGAAAAGAAAAGGAATAAAAAGTTCTACGATGTTCTCGTGTCAGGAGGCAGAATCTTGAAATATCTCCAGGTTGTCCAGTGGAGATCTCCCGTGAAGCAGTCGCAACCCGGGGGTATTCAGTGGACAGAGAGCGAGAGGAGGGTGGTCTGTCTTCTTTGATGGTCTGAGCTCCTCTGCTGGTTGCTGACTAGTTCCTGACAGGACTAATTAGTTCCTTAAAGAACATATAGGATTAAGGCACCCCACTAGCTGACTGATCAGACCGCGGCCACATCAGTCAGCAAGGTGGCATTAGTCCACAAGAGAACATAGTACGTTAGGATGACTGCTACAATTCCTTACCATTCTTGCAACGATCCCACTCTGAGAATGCATATCTCCTTTCCATGCATTGGACGCCAGCCATGGCTATCATTTCTATGAAAATATTAAGGATATCATTTACAAGTGCTGGTCCCACAGCTCAGTGAATAGAACTGTTTATTATTATATAAGGTTTGATTGCTGGCTTGGGATGCTGCGAGTTTAGCCGGGCTTAAGAGCAGCGATACAGCGTAACAGTCTGTCATTTGATAACTATTCACACACACACACACACACACACACACACACACACACACATACATACCCACACACACTCTCTCTCTCTTTCTCTCTCTCTCTCACACACACACATATCCTTCGACCGGCAGTAATTATCACTTCCTACACTGATGATCGCATAAGCATGAAAC
The DNA here is from genome assembly GCF_053919585.1 of Euprymna scolopes. NCBI lineage: Eukaryota > Metazoa > Mollusca > Cephalopoda > Sepiida > Sepiolidae > Euprymna > Euprymna scolopes. The sequence goes on along the minus strand of NC_136521.1, from coordinate 3,782,933 downwards.
ACTAGTGTCAGGGGGAAATATTATATATATATATATTTATTTATTTATACAGACGTGTACAGGATTTGCTACACTGACATGACAATGTTTTGATCTGTAGTTATATATAACTAAGATTTCATCAGGCGAAAATGTCTGTCTTGTCTTTAGGTATTCGTTAAATGATAATAATAACTAAAATCAATAAATGATACTCATCTGAATGAATTCCAATTAAAAATAACAGGAACCGTGTCCTTAAAGGAACTGACAGAATTAATGCTATAATATTTTTTTTTAATACCCACAGAAAAATAGTTTTTCATCCTTTCAGAATAATCAGTGCAGGGTGACACGATTATTGGCGATCGAGCATAGTATCTATATATTAATACGATAGCGTGTGTGTTATTTTCTGTGTCAAGCTTACATCCGGGTCGTTTAATTATTATGTACGTCCATTTCTTGTAATAAACAATTTTACCAAGAATTCTGCAGACGTTTTGGTTTCGGTTTCCATTATAGCTGATGGCGCTCAATCATTTAATTTTTTTATAATTAATTTTGCTGAGAATTCTTCATACTTTTGGTTTCGATTTCGATTATAGCTGATGACACTTAAGTCATGTATTTTTTTTATAAATAATTTTACCAAGAATTCCTCATAAGTTTTGATTTCAGTTTGGATTATAGCTTATGGCACTTCAATAATCAATTGTTCTAAACTAATTTTATCAAGAACTCTTCATAAGTTTTGGTTTCGGTTTCGATTATAGCTGAAGGAAATTTCGATTCAAGCTGATGAACCCAAGTCATATAGATATATGTTTTATTTTTGGAATCACAACTTTATAATACATAAAAATCGATGGAACATTAATTCTATGATAGTATATACAAAATCTGCAAGAATTAAAATATCATATTTAAGCGTATTTTACGACCTGACTACGCTGGACGTCCCTGCTAGCTTGAATAAATACTTTGACAGTTTTAACAAAATAGCAACAATAATATCAGATCGTCTCCATTTACGCTGGCAACATTAATAAATTACATATGAATCAGTCCCTCCGTGAAATTTCCACAGGTCCCTCTAGTACACACACACACACACACACACACACACACACACACACACACACACACACACACATATATTATATATATATATATATATATATATATATATATGTATGAGAAAAACTCCAACAGATAGATATAAAGAGAGCGATAGATAGATAGATAGATAGATAGATAGATAGATAAATATATACTAACATATTCCCGATAATTTCAAACTACATTTTTCTCCACTTTTGTAGACTAATGAAAATTTCAAAATGAACATCTTACCATTCCTGCAACGATCCCAGTCAGAGAATTCATATCTCTTGTCCAGGTATTTGACGCCAGCCATGGCCATCATCATACGAAGGATCTCGGCACGTCCGCGGCCATTGAAGTAATGGAGGGTGTAGTTAGGCATGGTGGAGTGGTTTTCGGCTGGTGGCGTACCAAAGAAAAGGAACGAGTTGCTGATCTTCGAGTGACTGTAAGTCTTCTCTGACGAAGGACATAGAAGCCAACAGCCTTTATATATTCTCAGGTTAATCAATTTTTTAACGTTAATTAACAGGTAGACGAGGCTTACCTGTCCAAGGACACCTAACCTGGTTAGACTTAATTACCTTTGCACTTTCGCAACTTAAAGAATGCAAAGAAAATCAAAGAACGGCGCAGATGACGTAAGAATTGTTAACAGTTAAAACCAATTTTCTTTTTATGCTATTGTTTCAATCCACAATCTGTTTATTTGGCAACTGACTTTATCCGTACTTAAAGATTTATGAAACGAAAGAAAATTCGACTTCCGGTTACAATTATCGCAATCGTCGCCATTTTGAATTAATTTATTTACAATTTTTGATTGAAACAAAAGGAATGTTTCACTTATGGTTAAAATTACATTCTCTTAGTGATTTAAAATTTAACAAGAATTGCTATTTTGGCAGCCGAATTTACTTGATACTATTTGATTTGATACCCAGCGTTTCCCGGTTGTAAAATAGTATAAATATTATATTTTAATTAAGGCAGACTTCTTATTTATTATAAAGAGAAATACCTTAGGTATTAAATGTAACGTTAAATTCTTAAAAAAAAAAAATGAAGTAAAAAAGAAAATGGAAAGAAACTGAAATCAGTTTTGCTCGATTTTAAATTATCTTAAAGTTGAGGAGGCAGGAATTTATGCTAGTTAGTTTTTTACACACAGAAGTGTTAAAAGTATTGTTGAACTTGTCGATAAGAATATAAATGTGATTATTTAATTTAACTGTTGACTGTAAATATAAATATAAATATATATATATATATATATATATATATATATATATATATATATACACACACACAGACACAGACATCCCACACACACACATATATATATATATACTATTATGTCAGCTGAAAACAATCTTTAAAAAGTGCTTTCAAACCCACTTATTCTTAACATAAGGAATCTGTCATGTGAAAGATCGCAACGGAAAAACAGATAAAAATCCAATGACCCTCACATATCAATTTTTCAATTTTGTCTCCTTAAAATGCATCTAGGAGAAGGAAACTCTGATGTAAATCCTGCGGTATACTGTATACTCTATCCTGTTGCAGTCATCTGCACCGACAAAGGTTAGCAGTAATGCAATGATAGAAAAAAGTCCAATTTTGATCCAAACTAACACTTTTTTCTGATTAAACACTTTTTCACATGTCTGAATAACCTATATACTAAATGCCAAGTTTGTACATCAAAAAATTCGTTCAATATATAGGTTTAGGCTAGAGTCTGTATGTACCGCGCTAAATCGTAGAAATTTTTAGGTTGGTACCTGGGGGCGCATTAATTCACTGGGAGAGATGCACCCCCAGTCTTCGTTAAGAAATGTATCTAGGAGAAGGAAACTCTGATGTAAATCCTGCAGTATACTGTATACTCGGTCCTGTTGCAGTCATTTTCACCGACAAAGGTTAGCAGTAATGCGATGATAGAAAAAAGTCCAATTTTGATCACAATTAACACTTTTAATACAACCTTATATCACAAATGCATTTTGGAAGTTTTATCACCGCACAAGCAAAAAAAAAAAAAAAGAAAAAAAATCCAAGCCTATAAAACAATACTTCTATAAGACAGGGCTTGTTCGAAATGAATGTTTATTTTTAAAGCACAATTGAACCATGATACTTACTTGCCTTTTGTAAGTTTAACTTTAATTCGAGTGATTATGTAAAGCTAATTGCATGAAATCAACAGTTGGTTCTTTGATAAGACAGAGGCGCGTTCTAAATGAATGTTTGTGTTTAGAGCCCAACTGAACCATAATGCATGACTTTTGCATTTAAATTTTAAGTCAAGATATCATTTACAGATAATTTTATAAAATCAACAGCAGATTCTTTACAGTGCAATGTAGACTGCAGTTTATTGTGGACAAAGTCACTGCAAGGGGCGTATAAAGCTTCCTGCCGGGAGACTGCGGAGGAGGTCCCTAACTACAGCAGGCAATCAATTGATTATATAGATAGTAGAATTTCAGCCCGGCGTTGCCCGGGTGTTTGGAGGTGCATGTTGAGCAAAAAAAAAAAAAAAAAAGAAAAAAGCGGTCAATTTTTAAAAAATTTTAACGCACACACACACAAACACACACACACACACACACACACACACACACACACACACACACACACACACACACACACATGGGTGCCCGGCGTTGACCAGGTGTTTGACAGTGTATGCTGAGCAAAAAAAGAAAAAACAAACGGTCAATTTTTTAAACTTTGACCATTATTATGACCCCTTAACATTTATTGTTTTGGGCTAAAATCAAGTTATTAAGTTAGATCCATGTCTAAGGAACCTGTATCTAAAATTTCAAGCGTTTAGACACAAAATTGTCGGAGGAGTTTGGTAGAGTCCTCAAAGGTCAAATCGTTGAACTTTGAACCTTAACAGCAAAATTTCTGGCCAAAAACCGATCACATACATTTTCCCAAATCTCAGTACCCGGTATATAAAATTTCGAGTCTGTAGACTGAAAATTGACAGAGTTATTGCGTAGGGAAATGTACACACTCAGACACACAGACAGACACACGGACACGTTCACTTATATATATATATATATATATATATATAAATTCTTAATTTAATCACATAAAATTAATATACGAAAGTATAGATTTATGCGTAAACTTTAAGTATTTACTTCAAAAGTGCTCAATACGTAGGTAGAGCTAGTTAGTAATTTATAAAATATATATGGCGATTAAGCTACACTGAATATTCCGCGTGAGTCCTAGAGTGGATGAAACGCGGAATCTTCAGTGGAGCTTAATCGCCATATATATATTTTATATATATATATATATATATATATATATATATATATATATATATATATATATATATCCGCCCACAGTACTATTTCGTTGTATCGCAACTCATCAGTGCGGCTAGACATACACCTTTGTCCAGCCGTGGATCGAACCTACAACCGTCGCATTGACAGTGGACATCTCTAAATATATTGTATATATTTTTTTTACATCAACCAATTTAATAAAGATATAACGTTTGTCCCTTGAAAGTGTCTTTTATATCTTAAGTTGTCATGGCTTGGGAAAAATGCGTCCCTCTCATTAATCAACTTAAACAGATAATTAACAATTGTTAAACGAAACCTGCATTTTCTTCTTTCAGAAAGGACGGTTTGCCCGGCTCTAAACTTAGCAATACTATATATAAATGCAATTGTCAGTATGATGATGTCTACGTCCGGCGGACCAGCGTTCATTTTGAAACAAGAATTGCACATGTACCTTCAGGTTTTCGTAATAAAAATAAATTTGAAATTCTCCTCGACTCTATCCATAATAATTTAGATTCCGCAATTGGAAAACACACACACACACACACACACACACACACACACACACACACACACACACACACACACACACACACACACACACACACACACACACACACACACACACACATATAAATATATATTTATAAAGTGATGGTTGTGTAGTTCCAACGATAGAAAAAATGCATATTTAAAAGAGTGTAGCAATCAACAATTGTAGGTTTTCAGACTTTTATCATTTTTTCACATAAAATATTAAGAAAATTATATATATATATATATATATATATATATATATATATATATATATATATATTAGTCCTAGCGCGAAATCGTAGGACACAAAATGTTTTAAATAATAATAGAATTACAATAACAAAGTCTTTCGCTAGCGAGGACTACTATTGAGCGTAACCAGTTATACACTCCTTGTTAGATTTTCATCTCTATTTTTTTCGTTATCGAATATTTTTCGAATATTTCGAATATTTTTGATGAAACCTATATGAAATATGTTCCTTATTAAATTGTAAAGATTTTCTATTCTGAAAGAAGTTTTAAAAAAATTAATCTAAAAAAGTTATTTTAAAGTTTTTGTTAAAAAAATTCAGATTTTCTTATTATTCAGATATGTATGACAAAGAGAGAGTTGCAAAAAAAGAGTTGTGGAGTGAGGAGAATTACAAACCGAAACAGAGAGAATATTCAGACCTGTAATAATAAAAAGAGGGGGTTGCAAAAATGAGTTGTGGTGTGAGGAGAAATACAATCTGAAATAGAGAGTAGGAGAGTTTTTATAAATACATACAAAATCACATTCATCCTTTTTTAAATCCAAGTTAATAATTTAAATAAAATATAATCTTAAAAAGATAGGATACAAGTTAGAAAAGCATTTCATCTAATGCATGAAAATTGTTCAACAAAATGTTTTTACTATAGGCTTTAAAAATAAAGGTACAAGATTCAATTTGCAATTTATTTATCTTCAAAGTGCACTTTTATACATTTTACAAAGTAAGGTATTAAATTTGCATACCTGTAGGTATTATAAATAATCATTGTAATAATTATGTCAGCCCATTAAAGAACTCGGTTCTTATTGTTGAGCAGTTTACAGGTTAAATTAAAGTTGGTCACTTAGAGTTCACATAAGATCACTCTCACCGTATAGACATTTATATAGAAATGATAACTTTAACTGCATTTCTCGCGGTTAACGTTGGCCATATGGTTTGTTCTTTGATAATGGAGACAGAGATGACTTCGTAGCCGGGTTTTAATCTCCCGACCGGCTTTAATCGTAACTCTCTGCACTGATAAATCCCGAAAGGATGAAACACTACTCTGTAGGTAGTAACAATAATTATAGTAATAATTATATATATATATATATATATATATATATATATATATATATGTATATGTATATATATATATAAAATAAAAAATAAAATAAAAATTCCTTAATTACACTAAAATAAAAATTCCTAAATTGCACTTTGTCTCGACAGCCGAGTTTAACGCATATGTTATTTTTCTTTTAATAATATTATTGGAATTCTTTCCTCTTTTCCTTGTACCTATTAGTGAATTATTCCACGGATTTCGGCCTTTTGGATTATTTTGGACCATCTTCCAATTACGCGATTTCCTTGGATTTTACTTGTGCGAATGGAAATTTACTAACTTTCTTGGATTTACATTTTTTGGATTTTACCGTCATTGGATAATTTACCGTTCACCAGATTATCCATTCACGTAAAATCACCTTTTTCTTCACCATATTCCCTATGCTTCACTTTTGGTTATTAAGTAAGATCTTTGACTTACTTGCAGTTTCATCAAATACTTTTGCAAGCAAAATCCGATCCCGTATTTTGCTAATTCATACCCTCTGATGAGAAGGAAAGTATTTCTTCGAAACTCCGCGGATTAAGGACTATCCACTTATTGTGTTTCCTTTTCATATTAAATATGTTTTTAATTCTTTTTCAAAGTGTTTTTTTAACATGTTTTATTAACTGTTTGCTCTTATATATATATATATATATATATATATATATATATATATATATATATATATATATAAGCGAGATAAGACACTGATAGAAATTCAGATGAAAAATCCTGATAGATATTACTTGAAGTAATACTTTCAAGGTGATCCTAGCCGAAAAGAATAGAGCAATATATGTTTCGTGGTTCAACTTTAAATTCTGAAAAAAAAAAACAACACATAGAGACATATATTCGATTTAAGAATTTATTGCTTGACAAAGGAATATATAGAAGGGATTATTTTAATTTCCTTAATCCATGGATTTTCAACAATGGCTCATATAATCAGAGGAAATGAAATGCAGTTAGCAAAATGTTCAGCTGCGAATAGACGCTATTTTGCTTTTCAGCACAATTATTGAAAATAGTTTTTTGAGTGGTTGTGGATAATTATATGGAGAAAATTATACGGAAAGAGAAGTTGATGCAACCATATATGGTATGATATTAGTCATTGTTGAAACCCCATGGATTAAGGAAATTAAAATAACCCCTTTTATATATTCCTTTGACAAGCAATAAATTCTTAAATCGAATATATGTCTCTATATGTTTTTTTCAGAATTTAAAATTGAACCACGAAATTATATATATATTGAAACACACACACACACACACACACACACATACATATATATATATATATATATATATATATATACTAGCAAACAGTTAATAAAATATGTTAAAAAACACTTTGAAATGAGTTAAAAACATATTTAATCTGAAAAAGAAACACTAGATAAATGGATAGTCCTTAATCCGCGGAGTTTCGAAGAAATACTTTCCTTCTCATCAGAGGGTAGGAATTAGCAAAATGCGAGATCAGATTTTGCATGCAGAAGTATTTGATGAAACAACAAGTAAGTCAAAGATCTTGCTTGAAAACAAAAAAAAGTGAAGCAGAGGGAATATGGTGAAGAAAAAGGTGATTACACACGAATGGATAGTCTGGTGGAAGATAAAATATCCAGTGATCGTAAAATACAAACGTAAAACTTCAAAAAAGTTAATTAAATTTCCATTTGCACAAGTAAAATCCAAGGAAATCCCGTAATTGGAAGATGGTCCAAAATAATCCAAAGGCAGATATCCATGGAAAAAATCACAAAAATGTGTACAAGGGAAAAAAGGGGCAAAACTTCCAATAATATTAATAAAAGAAAAATAAGATATGCTTTTCACTCTACTGCCGAGACATAAAAAATATCTATATTTTTATTTTTTATATATATATATATATATATATATATATATATATATATATATATATATATATGATGGACTCTCTCACTGATTTCGAAGTGTGAGCCTTTATGTTGCTCGGAAATCCACACAGCTGATGTGTTTCTAGTGGTAAAGTAAAGTTTTTGTGTAAAACCAACCATACTAACCTTTTATCGGTCCTGAATATTTGGTGCTTATTTGTATCGAGATACTGTCATGAAAAGGAACAGACCCCAGAAGGCAAGAAAGCAAAACTAGATAAGTTTGAAAATGATATTAGGAAAAGGCTAGAATCGAACCCAGTAAGCAAGTTTTAAAAAATAATAGATATTGAAATCCTAGGAATGCAAAACGATTCGCGTTGTTCTTGCAAATAACTAAATATTATTTATGTCAGAGACGGAGCGATTGTCCATTCTTTTAGAAATAATTGGATATTAAAAATATAATTTAAAAGAGCGTTCGACTACAGATTGAATGATCCTCTGTTCACACCTGGGTGTAGCTCGCCATTTTACTTTAATTTTTTCTCGAGTTCAATTTATGATGAAAGAGTTACTATTTAGAATCGCTGCAAATCATTTCTTCGTTTGCATATTTTAAAACTAAGCATTAATAAGTGACTTTTCCAAGGCATTCATCATCATCATCATCATCATCATCATCATCATCATCATCATCATCATCATCATCATCATCGTCAAGTCCAAACATCAGCTGATATGATATTGTAAACAAAAACGGACGGAATTTGTGTTATGAAAATGGATAGACCCCAGTAAATAAGAAAGCAAAACTAGATAAGTTTGAAAATGATATTAGGAAAAGGTTAGAATCGAACCCAATCGGCAAGTATTAAAAGATAATGATCAATTGAAATCATAGGAATGCAGAACGATTCGTATTGTTCTCGCAAATAGCTAAAAATTATTTATGTCAGAGATATAGCGATTGCCCATTCATTAAGAAATAACTGGATATTAAATATGTCAGTTAAAAGAATGGACAATAACAAAGTTGAAAATGTTAAGCAATAAATAGGTTAAAGGATACAATTTAATTTACCGATTTCTTTTGTTTATGAGACATGTGTTAGATACAGGTGCAACGGACACGGGTAAATTGAAACGTGATAAAGTCACGTTGGTTGACCACACTTCTGTCGTCATAAAGAAAGGAGATTCTCAATATATTGAGAGAGGGTTCGAAGTTAGAGACAATCAGACAATCCCAGTCACAGTGATAGAGTCCGTCAGAGACCAGAGTCGGTCAGCGACTTAGGGAACTGATGCCCTTAGATGCGAAGAGGAAAAGAGAATTATGTAGTCGTACAGGCTTGAATCCCTGACATCATCAATCGTCCAGCTGGTATGAATGAAGTATCATCCATATATTGTTCGTGTCGTCATAACAAATGAAAGGTATATGTGTTTTGTCTTTCGTCAACAAACCCGCCCCCAAGTAATCTGTCTTCACTATCATCAATAATATCTCTCTTCTATTTGTTTTAACAAGACCTGTTGCATAAATGTCTCAGCTCCGTAATAATAATATGAAGTGCACAAGAATCGTCATAGTCGTCGACGTCATGTAAACATGCAATTATTTCTAATGGTGAATTTTGTTTATTTTGTCTTCTTATTATATATTTTATTGCTTTCTGTTTATTATTATTATTATTATTATTATTATTATTATTATTATTATTATTATTAATAATAATAATAATAATGTACTATCCTTTCATCACCTCACATTTTACGACACGACTATTAATCACAGACTATTAACCACTAGACATTTAATCAAATGGGTTTTCATCATGTGAGCACTTAATTATATCGAGGCATTTAATCACTTTGGGATTTCTTTTCTCACCACTTGTCTATTTTTTGGAATCCTATAAGATGATCCGTCAGAATCTTTATATTCATTTTTGCGAACTATTGTCCTCATCTTTTGTTTTGAATTTGCGAACTATTGTCCTCGTCTTTGTTTTTTATACACAATATATTTGTTTTTTGACAAATAAACACCGAACATGTAATGAAACAAAACGCCTTTTTTGTATTATTTTACAAAAAACCCCACCTTTTTTGTATTATTTTACAAAAAACACCTTTTTTGTATTATTAAAAAACCCCCCAACTTTTTTGCATTATTTTACAAAAAAAAACTTTTTGTAGTATTTTACAAAAAAAACCCCCAACTTTTTTGTATCATTTTACAAAAAAACCCAACATTTTAATTATTTTACAAAAGAAAAAAAATTGTACAAGCAATAAATAAGAAATTTAATTTTTATATATATATTTTTCAACGAACTAATGTTATTATTATTGTTGTTGTTATTTTTAGTATTTCTTGTTGTTAGGTTTTATTAATAGTGTGTCTTAGAGTCTTAGAGAGAGAGAGAGAGATGTTGCGTTCTGTGTTCGTGTTATGAAGAAATTCATATAAAGACATTTTAAAACACATGATATAGAAGACATATAATCACTTTACCTTTTGGTAGAATTACAACACAAAGACGACGTTTATAAAAACGCATGATGGGTTTATTTCTTCTCCGACCGGTCGTGGTTTTCTTAGTCAAGAATTCAAAGTTTTACATTCTATGTTTCAAAGATGACCGTCTCGCTTCCAGACGTTCGACTGTCTATGTCTGGACTCCAGACTGTCGTCTCTCGTCCTCAGACTCTCTCTCTCAGACTCCCTCTCAGTTTTTTCTCTGCTTAACTCTAAAGTTTCTAACTATATCGAGAACTTCCCATTTTCCATGACGTCATACACATGTTAAAACATGTGTCTTCTTTCACGTGTTCTGGAAATGCGTGTCCAAAACTTTTTCCTTTGTTTACAAAAGGAATTTTAACCTATATTTTCAGTAACCTATATTTCCAATATGTTAAAAACATGTTTATTAAATTATCTTATAGTTGCATTCTTCAATTGAAATTCA